>NC_143020.1:1365000-1665000 GCF_055824585.1 Amblyomma mixtum
CAAAATCATGTCCTTGATGGCCGAGTACAGTGGTCTCAGATCTACTGTCAGGCGCGTTGCCCAGCCAACCAAGTAATGTGCAGGGGATATCCATATAATATAATTTACAAAATATCAGATGTCCATATAATATTCTCACAAGTTCATATTACGTCCACAGAATATCCACATGAGCTTCATTTTGGTGACAGTGGACGTTTATATAATGCCCATATTTTGGCCACATATGGTCGCTCTGAGATATTTAAAGGACGCTGAATAGATATTCATCCAATATCTTTGTTGGTTGTGGAGGGAGGTGCCGGGAGTTGTACGCTGAATGTAATGATGCTGTGTCAATATAACAAAGCACTGGGCAAGACCACCATTATTGTTATGTATCTTTATTACCTAGTCAGGTACCCCACCACTGTGACAAAGCCAAGGTGCAGGCACAATCCACGCAAAACGAGGAATGGCGGACGACTACTCTGGAGAGGTCATCACTTGATTTCGAGTGGCCTGTGAATATAATAGAGCACAATACAGAGTATTAAATAGTAGACATGTAACTAAAAATGCACATTGTGGAGAAAAACGTGAATGCTAAAGCAGTTTCTGCTTGGGAAAAAATTAGCCCCAGAATGACACTGCAGGAGAACACAAATGCAACTAGGAATCAAAACCTTCAATGACGTGCTATTTGTACCAAATCATAGAACTTTTCAGAAAGTGACTGCATTTAGGCGCCATTAATCGTATGCTGTGCGATGTCAGTGCACGTTAAAGAACCCCAGGTGGTAGAAATTTCCCGAGCCCTCCACTATAGCGTGTCTCATAGCCCGAGTTGCTTTGGGACGTTAAACCTCACAAAAACAAACTTCGATTCAAAACAGTCCATACCATTCCTTCGGAGAGAAAACACAAATGGCAAACGTTTTCTAGGTATGGAAACTGCTAAAAAATTGGAAACAAAATTTTTAAAATCCAGATTTATGAAATTGTCACCCAAGGCATCTTCAAATTATTTTGAAGACACATCTGTAAGGGCGCATGGGCTCTAACCAATCAGTGGTTATAGGGCGCTCGACTACTGAGCCAGGCAACCCAAGGTGTGATCCCGGCTGTGGAGGCTACACAGGCACGCAAGGTACCTGTGTAGCAATGTCAGTGGATGATAAAAAGAACTCAGAGTGGTCGAAATTATCAACAGCCCTACACTACAGCGTCCCTCATAGCAAGTCGCTTTTTGACGTTAAACCCCATGAACCAAATCAAACCGAATTCTGTGAAAAAAATGACATCAGTTATAGGGCCAAAATCTGTCGCCAAAACATTGGGGGTCACAGTACCAAGCTTACGATTTTGTGAAATATATTTGCTATTTCGGTTGAATACGAAGCATTCTATCTGCTCAATTAGCCTTAAATGAAACAATCTAAGCTACGCAGACTACACTCCAAGGTTTGTGAATTTGCAGTGCACCTAATTTGTACTAGGGGACTAAAAATAATAAGCTACATGAGGCAGCAAGCCAAAAAACTAATAGTGTGCACACAAATGGTGACAGAAATCAGAAGTATCTTTCTCCATAAAAGTGGATGACACGAGGTGTGGAATGTAACCTTTGTGTATGCCAGGTGTATGCAGACAAGCACACTTTTGGTCATCACTGTACACATAAAAACAGTCTCAAGCCCACAAAATGTAAACGTACGTGAACAAGAAGCTTATCACAAGCAAAAAATTATGAGCTCCAGAATTTTGATACGCGGATTGTTTGATATAGTCGAACATTAAAAAACTGATTTCGTTTACAGTTACGATTGGCCACCGAAGTAATGCAGGACACAGCGGACCAGAGTTAACAACTGCTGTCTTTTTAAGTTGTAGCCTACTGTAGATCGAAATTATTCCGGAGCCCTTCATTGACATTCGCCCATCCAAACGATGCTGCGAGTGCCGTTGCAACGGTTGGTTCTGGGATCCGCGCCCAAAAATTAATGTCGACTAAGTATATTTTGCTTGCAAGATCTGCCGGTGATGGCGGCACCAGTCTTTCTTTTTTGGTCTTTTCTAGATTAAAAGAGCTCCGCTTTCGGTGAGAGTACATGGCCTCTTTTTGAATTGGAGCGTAGTACACAAAATTCTATTTGCCCTCTGCGACCCGTCAAGGCTCGGTGCCACCAAAATTACCTTCAGAGTGTAGACCAACTATTGTACAGCCGCCCTGATTTTTAATAATATAGCGCGAGCGTCGACCGAACTGCTGATCACCGCCTTGTAATGGCGATAAGCGTGCAACAAGGCGAGAGTTCGCGCACGCGCACGAAGGCAGAGCGTCGTCTGCTACGCTGTTCCGAGCACGAGGACACACGCCCTGCCACAATATCAGTTCTCAAGACCCCGCCAAGTCGTTGAGCGCATGCGCATGATTAATATGTGAGACTGCATGAGACGTGATTTCTTTCTCTCTCTCTTTTTTTTTGCCTATGACGGGAGGCCACCCTGGCGATGCAAAGTTATGATAAGAAAAAATAAAAGGAAAAATTATAGCAGCACATTGAAACCATTGCGTGGATCGCGATAAACGGGGTTCCAACCAGCTCTTTAATCAGCCTTGCAGTGTCTCGACGGTATAAAAAGGCATCGGTTGGAAGCCCGTTTATCGCGATCAATGCAAATCGTCAGGCTGGCCTGCCGTAATAGGCAAAAAAAAAGAGAGAGAATGAAATCACGTCTCATGAAGTCTCACATATTAATCATGCGCATGCGCTCTACGACTTGGCGGGATCTTGCGAACATAGAGTTAATGCTTGCGAACTGATATTGTGGCAGGGCGTGTGTCCTCCTGCTCGGAACAGCGTAGCAGACGACGCTCTGCCTTCGTGCGCGTGCGCGAACTCTCGCCTTGTCGCACGCTTGTCGCCGTTATAAGGCGGTGATCAGCAGTTCGGTCGACGCTCGCTATATTATTAAAGATCAGGGTGGCTCTACATGTTTCATAAGTATTCATTCTTTAGTCATACATTTAGATCCCAAGGGTTGGCTTCTGAGCCATGCTGTGAGGATCGTTATCCTGCAAAATTAACCTTCTTGAAAATGGGAGGAACTCCCGCTCTCACTGTTCCGAGAGCAAATACTTCGAGGGTGTTGCAATTAAGAGCTCCGCAGCGCTCCTTACAACCAAACTGCTTCGGCCCTTTATTTGGTCAAAGGCTGTAGATTATCTGAAGAGTAATATGTCAGCCCGGAAAGTATGATAAAGGCCGTCATGACATCCTGCAATCTACGAGTTAAATGAAATATTGAAACAGTTGAAACAGAAAATAGATGAAAAAAATCACGAGCGTACAATATTTCTCAAACTATTATTTTGCGGCAGCCTTAGAATACGCATTACGCTCTTTATTTTTCATTTAACATCACACGGACTCGCCGCGATGGCTCAGTGGTTATTGGGCTCGGCTGCTCACCTCAAAGACTTTGGTTCGATCTTAAATCCGCGGCGGTCGCATGTCTTTCAAGGCGAAATGCTAGAGGCACTTATAGTGCGCGACATCAGTGCCCGTTAATTAAAGAACTCCAGGTGGTCGAACTCACCCGCATCCCTCCACTGCGGTGTCCTCCATAGCCTGAGTCACTCGTTAAACGCCATAGAATGAACGCAGCATACACTGCTAAGAAATAGCTGCTTGCTTTATTTTTAGATACCACGAGAACGCAATACAAGATACTGCACCAGGCTTAGTGTTTATCGTCCTTTTTAGTATCAACAGTTCTTTTCTTGAGGTGCCTTTCCATGTAAGACACCGGTAGAACAATATACGCGCTGCAAGCAGTGACTTGCATTTCTGAGTTGCCAATGGGAGTGGCAAGCGAACTTCAAAGAGCGATTCGGCCAAATATGGGCACGTGCGTGATGATTTTTCCTCACTGACGCACGAGGGTGAGCCGGCAGCAGTTAACTGTCCGGATATTTATACTCGATATCCTGCCACGTGGCGTGGCTTTATCTAGGTGAGTTGTTAGGACAAAGAGATATAAATCGACGCCAACAAAGCAATATTATTCTTTCTAATTTTCATCCGGTTACATTGCGCCTGCTACTTTTGCAGTGAACTCAAGTAGTACGGACCACGTGTATTCTATTTCTGTAGGACATTGCACGCGGCTACGCGTGCGAGTGCTGGAAGCCAGCGTCGTATAAAAGAATTGTCGCTAGAAATTGAGAAACGCTGCATGCAGTCATCTTTGTCGACAAGGAAACATGAGAAGCAAGTCGTCGGTCGTGTTAGTGTTCGCCGCTATTCTGCGCGTGGCAACTGCTTTCAATAGTAAGTTATCCAAAATCTCTGTTGTTGCTGCACTATGTATAAAATGAATAGTGCAAGAAAAACGCGAACTTTTCTTGGTGCACCAATACAATTTTTTTGTTTCTTCTTTTTGACATTACGATATGTATTGGAGTCACGCTTGCCGGTCATCGATAACCCAAGTACCTGCATAAGAATAACCGCCATGCTACTGAGACAACTGAGGTCTACTTCAATTCCCTAATAAACAAACGCTTCTTGTGCTTCTTAAAGGAGCAGAGGCTCTAAATTTTTGCTTGGGTGCTTTCTTCTTTCAAATGACGCATCAGAGGGTAGTGTATGTACATGATCAGCCCTTGGTAGCCACCTACGACCGCTAAATTATTTATAACTTCTTGATACTGTTTCGGTTTCGTTTCATCAGCTGAACGATAGTGTAATGGTGTTTAGGTTACGTGAGATATAAAAAATAAACAGGAATATAACTGCTGCTAGGTAGTTTATTGTCATTTCAGCTCTTGATGCAGGTTAATTTAAGTGTTTTAGCTTTTTATGGCTCACGGGACCTCACAGTCATCATTCAGTGAAACCGAAACCAAAAAAAGCATCGAGAAAAAATTCGATTAGAAATTCATTAATGGCTGTAGCCGAATAGCGTGTGGTAAATTATGTATTTTAGTGGCTAAAGCATCGTTTGAAAGAATAAAATATGCAATTAAAATTATGTGTCTGGTTCTTTAAGAGAAGTGCTTGAAGATGTTTGGTTTTGGTTTATTGGGGTTTAACGTCCCAAAGCAACTCAGGCTATGTAGATGTTTACTTTCGCCTCATCAGCACCCGTCTATAGTCCTTTACCAGCAATAACTACGCTTGGCATTCCACGCATAGTGACAGCTCCCATGAAAATGAATTTTGTTGTGTCGTCCTCTGTCTGCGGTATTCCTAATAGTGCTAACTTCTATTCAAAGTATGAGTGACCAACTAGCCCAGCTCCAAGTTCTACTAAACTCCTATGACCTAGAGCAGAGCGATAGGTTTCGGTTGGTTATGTTGTGCGTGCCCGTCGACCAAATGGCTCAGCTCTAAACTTTTCTGAACCGCAAGCTGGCTATTCCTTGTGCTTACGTTGTGGTCGATGTGTGAGCTGATACCGCCTGAAATGAATTACGCAAGTGTTTCCTGGACACTCATATAACATTACAATATATTAATACGGCTCCTTTTCTTTCAGCACCTTGCCTTACCGTTACTACGCCTGATTTTCTTACGATCAATGCGGTATGACCATTTACGTATTTATTTACGCAAACGCCTGAAACTCTTCATTACTGCCCCAAAAATATATCAATACTCACTTTTAAGTTAGGGATCTTGCATTGCATCTTCCATTGGGTATTATTAATGAACACGAAATGATGACCTACAGTATACTGACCATTTTAAATGCCGCTATGAAGTAATGTTTCAAAGCAATGTTTCAATAACTTTTTAGTCAATGCAATAATAGCTAGCGTCTTCTTCTGCATGTTCCATTTTCGGAACATTAGCGTTACCCATATACACAATGCAAATGTACTCTCCAAACTATCGAAATGCATTTTTCTGCCAGACCCACTGTTACGAGGAGCAGCCCATCGATATTTGCACCCCTTTCAACGTAAATGAATCTGTTTATTTATCGCTAATACTGACAATTTCTGTCCGTAATTCATCCCGCAAGGTGCCGGAGTGAACACGTAGGTATTGAAAACGTGTTTAATTTTTTTGCCGCATACTCCTCTTGTCGTTTCAGGAGAATGACACAGAGAAAGTGCGCGAGCTGATAAACGTGAGTTCTTTGAAAAAAAGGCATGGAATTCTATAACGCTAAAAATGCAATGAAAATTATACCTTTGCACGCAGATAATTTATTCTCAGGCTGCGAACATTCATTTCGGTAACGGACGAGCTGAGCAAATAAAAAAATTGTCCTCAATAATTCCTTTTTATTTCAGTGCACCAACTTCGACGCGGAGTACAAGGTACTAGCCTTGACGTATCTGTTAAACGACGCCGTGGCATCTACACTTCCTGAAGAGGAACGAAACCAGAGCTTGTGTACGTCCATTAGGAAGGGATTTTTACGAATTAATCTCTATTTCTTGAGTGTAGTTCATTTGGCGGAAGACTATATTAGGCCGTTCAGCTAAGGGCTATACCAACATGGCGGAGTCAAGTTTTGCTGTACTCTCTCAAGTATTCCATGTGAGAATTTCGCAATAACGTTATTTTATACCAATGGACCGCCGCCCTTAGACAATTTCTTTACACCTTCAATTTTCAATACAGAAAAGAACGCGAGGCTACAAATTTCAGGTAAAAAGCAAAAGAGGCATTTGGAACACCGACATAGTTGTTGTAATCTGGGAGCTGTTTTGTCAGCAAAATACTTACTAAGCACTCTGAATGCCACCATACGAACAACTTGCAAATCAAGCTACTGCAACTGCTATCAGGCAAAAAAGAATGAGTGGAATTAAGGCTAGAGAAGGTAAGACAGCCAAAATAAAAAAAAAACAGGAAAGTAAAAGATGTGTTGGAAACTGCGAAAAAACATGCGTTACTGCAGTTTTCCTCGAAATGTTATTTCTTGCAGCTAGGGCTGAATTCATCGCAAGGTGGTGCATCACGGGGAATCCTCTGCCGACATTCCTCTTCAACCTGACCTGCGAGGACTATCTGGGCATGGTGCAGGTTACGTGCGGGAAACCCGTTACCTTTAACGCTCCCGACGTCAACGACCTGGGCCAAGTAAGTGTACAAAAGGAAGTCCTGTTTTTAGCACGGCAGCACAAAAAACCTCCTCGGGATAAAAATGTGCCGTCGGTAATAAAATTCGCCCATTAAACGGAGTGAACTGCTGTCCCCAGTTTTCCTGTTGACTTGAGGGAAGTGGCGTCACCAGACCGGAATTGACGTCACTAGCGGTAAAAGGCATCAACAGTTTCTAGCTACCGCGTTGCAAACACTATGGTAATTAGGTATTCTGTGAACTTTTTCTGCGGGTCTCACTGTGAAGATAACATAATATCATTCTTTCTACCCGGCATATAAAAACTAGCAAATGACGACTGTGGTTGTTATAACATCCACAACTATCTCCACTTGGCGTTCGCGGTGTAGTTATTGACTTGCATATAACTCCGTAAGCAGGTTCATTGGAACAGAGCATCGAGGCACCCTAGGCCTGCGTATAGTTCTAGGCCTGAGCTAGTAAAGCTAGGGCCTGCGTCGTTAAGTGTTCGTGTCTCCGAAGTGTCCCTGCTACGGTGGCTGCACATCGCTCCAGTGAAAAATCTCGCCATCCGCGTAAATACGTTCCTTATACCAAGAGAACTGACTTCATACCATCTGAAGAAGCTCCCGAAGCTCATGCGCCGTCTGGCTGTGTGGCATTGACAGAATGTCCCACAGTCATCCCTGCAACTGGACTGTGCTCCGAGACTAGGCCTAGGGCCTCCGGTGACGCGCTGGCGGGGGTAACTCCGCCGGTGTCGCTCGTCGCGACGGCTTCAGCGGCACCTCTTCTGACAACTGAGCCTGGGTCCCAGCTCCTGGTTCCTGCTCCCGGTCCATCAGCGGCAGCGCACATCCCGCCTTCTCCAAATGTTTCTCAGCCCGTGAGCGATCTGCCCTCTGGGCGGAACACGGCAATGGCTACCCAGCCTCCACTTTTGGACGGAGCCTCAACCGCGCTGCGTGAGGAGGAGAGCTCTCCAATGGACATGACTTCAGCACCTGCACCCGTGACTCCGGCTTCTCGCGGTTCTCAAAAGCGTCCATCAGGGGACACTGCACAGGATTCATCTTCGGCCAACAACAGCTCACAAGGCAAGCGTTCCTGCCTAGCAAATGCCAGCCACGTTGTATCGACGCCTGGATCGGCATCGTATAAAGTGGCCATTAAAGCTCTGGCAAACACAAGCCTCACAAACATCCCGAACAGGATCCTTCAGGCAAACCTGGACGCTTGTCTTGGAACCAAAGGTTTTCGTGGCTTCACGGTAGAACGAAATCCAATACCATCGCTGTGTGGCTCCCGACTCTGGCTGCTGTCGAGCGTCTGCAAACGCTCAAGTGTATATCGATTACAAGCGAGATTTCGGTGCCTGTCCAGGTGTACCTTGTAGAAGGTTCGGACCTACAACGGTGTGTTGTGTACAACGTCGACGTCGCCGAAGACCAGGCAACCCTACAGCGTGAGCTATACTGCCCTTCGCACCGTGTTGTCCAAGCGCGGTATATGGGCAAAGGGCGCTCCTGTATCGTCACACTGCAAGGCCCACCAACTCCTCCAGAACGCCTTTACTATTATGGCTGTATTCTGCGACCTCGGCCATACAAACCGAGCGCTGTCTACTGCTACAGTTGCTTCAGATCTGGCCACATGCACCGATCATGCCCTTTTACAACTCAAAATCAGGCTACGCCACAAGGCACACCGTCTTACCGTTGCGGACTTTGCAAGACCGACAACCATGAGATCACCTCTCCAACCTGCCCAACAAAACAAAAGGCAACTGAAAAGGCTCGGCGTAGGATACATAAACTCGTGCCTCCACCTGAAAATGCAGCCCCGATACAGACATCCAACAGGTTTGCGGCCCTCCAGTGGGATGACGACGACTGGCCAGAGCTTTCTGAGTCCAATCCGCCTGCAGCCTCTGTTCAACTGTCTTACAGAGATAAAGTGCGCAAGGATCCCCGTCGCCTTCAGGCTACAAACAATACCAGCATGCTGGAGCCACTGCCTGAGGACATGGCAGCAGTTGACGACCAAATCGCACGCCTTTTAGCCGAGGTTTCTAAGCTACGACAGCGCCGTGAGCTGCTTGCTCGTCGAAGACCAACATCGGAATCCAACCCCGCGCCACTGAGTGCTGCCGCACCGTCGACTACGTCCAGCCCTCACGCATTGTTTGCTGACTCTACCAGGTCTTCTGCTGCACTGCGGGATAATTCTACAACATCCCTCCTCCGATTTATGGTAACCCAGTTATCTAACCTGACATCCGTTCTTTTACAACGCTTGGACGCTTAATCGAAAATGGCGAGTACACGTTGTTGCGGCGTGCTCCAGTGGAACTGCAGAGGCCTCTCCACAAAGGTGGGAGAGCTCAAATATCGACTTCGCATGAACAAGCTCCAGGTGTGGGCCCTGCTACTGCAGGAGACCAATGTCTTGCCATCCATTCCGGGCTTTAATGGATACATGTCTCCATCAATGACCGACCGTCGTGTGCACACTGCAGCCCCTCCAGGAAAGGCGGCGGTATATGTCGATACGCGCTTTCCTCAAGTTCGCCTCTCCCTAGAAAAATGGTGCACCTCATAACAGGAGGTAGTTGCAGTGGCCGTGAAGTTTCCCAAGACAACTGTTGTGGTCGTGTCATGCTATGTAAGGCCCGCCGGTGGAGCTTCCTCCCGCATTAATCTGGGGTGGTTATTAACTCTGCGACGACAACACCCAGGGTGCCCTATTTTAGTCGGTGGTGACTTTAACGCCCCTCACCCAGACTGGGGATACCCCACTTCTAGCCCCCGTGGTAGGCGTGTGCGGGACGCCTTCGCGGATGCGTTGCTTGTATTACTCAACCATCCCGATTCAGCAACGCGGGCTGTGCACCATGCTCGCAGTCCAACGTATGCTCCGGACCTTACGTGGTGGTCCGGTCCCGGCACTCCCTCGTGGCACCTGGAGCCTGACTGCTGGGGTAGTGACCACCACCCTATCATCATCGGTCTTCATCCGTTACGAGCCCGCCGATTACGCCGTAGGTGTTCTGTGGTCAATTGGGACACCTTTCGCACCACGCTCGAAGATCTCTCTGTGCAGTCATCTACACTACGTATGGACTGCATACAAACTGCGCTCAACAAGGCTACAACGGTCACCTGGACAGACGTCAATCGTCCGGCGCCGGATGTGGGTCTGCTTAACTTGTGGGCTGCTCGCCGACAAGCGGAGATGGCAGCTTCCCGAGACTCGACTTCTGCACAAGCACGCACAAGGCTGAATTACCTTACTGCCAAGGCTCGCAGATATGAACGTGATCTATCGCGAAGGCAGTGGCATGCGTGGTGTGACCAGTTTTCAACACAGTCATCGAATGCTTCTTTATGGCGAACATTTCGCGCTATGGAACGTGGTTCTCGTCGTCCTGACGCAGCGGCCACAGCATGCTTCGCTGCTAACTTAGCTCCGGATGATTTCGCAAGAGAAGCAGCGCGGAAGTTTTTTCCGAAGTATGACGTGTTGCCTCCAAGGACCGCAGGAGCCTCCTTGGCTGGCATTCCAGCATATGTCGACAGGCTTCCATCTACAGCCGACGCCGAGGGTATCGCAAGCCCATTTTCCATGCCCGAGTTGCTTGCAGCAATAGATGAGGCCCGTCGGAAGACTGCACCCGGCCCGGACTCCATTCCGTACGAGGTGTACAAGAACATGAGTTCCGCTCTACTGCCTCAACTCCTCGCCACCATCAACAAGGTATGGATAGAAGGCGTCGTACCAGAAACTTGGAAATCGGCTATTGTGATCCCCATCCCAAAGCCAGGGAAGCCGCCGACAGACCTTGGTAATTTCCGGCCTATATCACTTACGCCCACTTTGTGCAAGCTTACTGAAAAGATGCTTGCCACACGCCTGTCGCGGTGGCTTGAGCACCACGGTTTCTATCATCCCGCCCAAATCGGCTTTCGAACGTCCATAGGTACAGAAGATGGATTGGCTGTCTTGGCGTCATCAGTTCTAGCATCAACACGCAGCCACAATGTGCGTACCGTACTGGCCATGGACGTTGAAAAGGCGTACGACAATATCAGTCATGCTGCTATCCTGGGATCACTTGACATGCTGCATTTCCCCGTTAGAGTGCGCAATTTTGTAAAATCCTTTCTGGAAGGCCGACACTTTGCCATACGCCTCAGTGGTGAGGCCGTCGGATCCTTTGTGCCTCTTCGCGGCGTGCCCCAGGGATCGGTACTATCGCCAACATTATTTAATATTACTTTTATCCCCCTTGCTTGGCGCTTACATGAAGTGACTGATATTAAGTTTTTATTGTACGCTGATGACATCACTGTGTGGAGCACCCACCAGGACCTGTTCACTCAAGCCTCCGCCCTACAGTCAGCCCTAGATATAACGTCGACTTATGCCTCTTCAATTGGTCTTCAGCTTTCAGTGAGCAAAACTACGTATGTGTCTGTTGCCAACCGCTGGGGACGCCGTAAACTCGCTGCGACACCAATTCGTCTCCATCTATCCGGAACACCACTTCAAGAAAGTTCGATAGTCAAAATATTGGGCTTGACGATTCACGAGTCAGGAACAGGGACTGCTTGGCTTTCTCGAGCTAAAAAGCAAGCGATTCAGGCGTTAGGTCTGATTAGACGAATTGCTCCTAAAACAGGCGGCGCCCGCTCTCATGTTGCAAGGCAGTTGGTGCGGGCGGTTGTGCAACCGCGCCTCGTGTACCAAGCCCAATTCCAGCATTTGACGAGGGCTCAGTGGGATCGCCTTGAAGCCGTAAATCGAGAGGCAATGAGGGTCATCACTTGCCTTCCCCGCATAACCCCGATCGTGGCGCTCCAAGAACATGCGCAGCTGAATACTCTAGATGAGCTGGTGCAGCAAAGACGTGATGCTCGCCGGCTTAAGTCTAACCTTACACACGCAACGTGTGCACTCAGGGCGTATGCTTCCTCGCACTCCATTCGACAGCCGCCTCCGCCAGTTCTCCCTCCCTGGCATTTTGTGCAGCTAAGCGATAATAAACCTACAGATCTACGCCGGCCATCATCTACCCTCGCGGCGGCGTCGTTTCGCGAACGAATTACACAAGAAGACGCCCATCTGCCGCATGGCTCCATCGTTTTATACGTTGACGCAGGCATCCAGGCTTGCGAAACCACTACTGCAATTTACTGCCCTTGCAAGCCTGCCCTCAACAAAACGTCTAGGTTTCGCTTCCCAGAACCTCCTTCCTCCTTCTGTGTGGAGATGCTTGCCGTTCAAGAGGCACTATGCTCAGTGGCCGCCGTTCCCCTACTACCTACGGCTCGCATTGTCATCCGCACCGACGCTCTTCAAGTCATACGCCTACTACGACGCGTCAGTCGCACCCCAGGCATTTGCCAGGACATCCATCGTCTCGCGGCACGCATCCCGCAGCCAGTCCGAATACAGTGGGTCCCACGAGACCTCCTGGGTTCGCAAAGCCGTGCAGATTCTGCGACCCACCTTGTGACCCCAACTTCGTCTTCGCCTCGAGTCCTAACACTGGATGACACCACCCTCCTTTTAACAAAAAAGGAACACCTCCGGCGCCACACACGTGCTCTAATCCCTCCGTGTGCGGTAACCCTCCCCCGTGGTCTTACCCGTGCAGAGGAGGTTGCGCTTCGGAGGATCCGGGTCGGGGTTGCCCTAACTCCAGCCGTTACACGAAAGTGGCCGCAATTTGAAGGTGTATTTCCCCGCCCCGGGTGTCCAGTCTGCAAGAACAGAAATCTTGAGGCCGACATTCACCACCTGCTGTGGGTTTGCCCGGCGCTGAAGCCTACAAGAATTCGGCACCTGGCGGCAGCGGGTCTTTCGCCCGAGAACAGTGCGTCATACACCGCTTGGACACAAGGACCTCATCATCGTTCACTGCTCGATTTCATTAGATCAGCGAACCTTTACTCATTCATTTAGGCATCCTCATTTATCATTACATGCCGTTTTATGCCCTGAGGCAATAAACATCGCATTAAAAAAAAAAGTGATATGAACAGAATACGAGGCGGCTGAAGGCAACCATCAAAACTATCGTGTCCCCCGTATTTTCGCAGACAACCGACGATCAATGTTGCACTTCCGTTTGTAACTTCCGTTACAACATTTTTTTGGGGGTCACCTGCGTGGACCTGAGTATGACCTGAATGCGTATCCGTTTTTCTTGTTTTCAAGTGCGTCCAAAACCATGAAATCGAGCAGCTATGTACAGAAGGACAATCTTTCACAGTAAGTACAGTCAGTTATTGCCATCTGAACACTTAATTCGGCAAAACTGCCAGAGCCATAATATTCAATAGACTTGTTTTATTTCCTGTAACATGTTTTCATATTTATACATGTCGGAGTTGACTGCTAAAAGCAGTTTTATTCTATATCGAAAAGGCACCTACTTATAACATAAGCGTCGCTACAACGAAATGCAAAATTATGAGCACTGCAAAAGCGGAAGTAACTGTCACTTGAAGATTGTTCCTCATTTGAACCATGCACGTACAGTATCGAACTCTAGAATTGAGTTGTTTATTATCGCTTCGGTAAATGTTTAGCATTGCTCTTCTTAAAAGTTTTTGATTCTGAAAAAAATATATATTTACCTTTACCGCGCTGCACAAAGGCCGCCATCAGTCGTGGTTAAATAATTCGAGCAAGATTCATGTAAGTATCATTAAATACATTTGTTGTGAAATGAACAGAGTGGATTGCGACGCTGCGGTGTAAGCTACCGTCGCCTAGAAGTTATTGAATTTTGTGAATAAAAGGCCTTGTGTGTCATTAGTTCGTGAGACTTAAACAACACCCATCAAAATTGCAAAGGATCCTCTTTGAACTGTTTCGGCGCAAAGATAAGCTAAAAAAATTAAGAGAAAAAGTGACAGGATGGTTCCTACCTTGTAACGCCAGATTCAGTGACAGCTGACAATGTATTTATATTTCACGATATATTGAGGTAGTTATAATGAAATGGACTTGATATCTTCATAGTTCTAGAGAGCTCTTTTTAGTTTTGCACACATGCTTGTTTTTTGGCTACCTAGGAGCTGCCGCAAACCGACCCTGCTACAATCCTCTGCTCTCACTATACCATTTTCCTTGCATGGCAAGCACCCTCCGTTCGGCTCTGGTTGTAACCACTTGCCAGTTACGCACTCTTCCGCTCCCGTCAGAACCCCCTCCGCCCACGGTAACTGTCCTCCGATTGGTCCCCATGACAAAGCACTCAACGAAACACCCGGGACTACCACTACACCGACGCGTGTCGCTGTAAAAAGCAGACTTCTGTACCAGAACAGGTTAAGAAGTTGTCTCCAGGTATCATCATCTTTAGCATCATCATCAGCCCGACTACGCCCACTGCAGGTCAATACTCTCCCGTGCCTCTCCAATTAACCCTGTCCTTTGCCAGCTGCAGCCCCCATATCCCTGCACACTTCTCCACCCACCCATCCGCCCACCTGACTTGCTGCCGCCCCCTGCTACGCTTGCCTTCTCTTGGAATCCACTCCGTTAAATTTAAGGACCAGCTGTTATCTAGCCTTCGCATTACATGCCCTGCCCCAGCCGATTTCTTCTCTGCCCCAGCCGACTAGGAGGTCACTAATCCGAGTTTGTTCCCTCACCAACTCTGTCCGCTTGCGGTCTTTTAACATTAAACCAATCATTTTTCTTTCCATAGCTCGCTGCGTTGACGTTACGTTAAACTCTTTTCTTTATCGTCCACAAAAGAGATATATCGAAGGACAAATCATGGATATCCGTGACTTGTGGCAACTAGATTGCTAAGCATTTCTACAGGTGATGTTGAAGTGAATATTGCAAAAACAAAACAAAGAAACTAGGCGATCCTCGGTGAATCGTTTGAATGCGTTAGAAGCCAAACTTCCATTATATCCGAGGCGGTACACTTAGGTTTGTTATGTCCGAGATCAGCGCACTAAGTGCGTTACATCCGAGGTCCACACACAAGAGTTCGTTATACCCGAGGTAAGAATGAAAGTTTATTATATCCGAGGTTGACATATGAAATTTTGTTGGGCCAGCCACCACATATAGGGACAGATGGGGCTCGCCATTCAATTTGCACTGACATTTCTAATACTGACTAGTTAATAGCGTTAACCTGCTTTAGTAAGCAAGTTAAATAAAACGTTTTGCTCAAAATGAGGAGTCAGTTTCAGATTCGTCGACGCTCGCAATAAAAAATGAACTGTACATAAATACTCACTGATTATATCCGTATCGTGACCGCTAATCATAAATGGCACGCATTATTTGCAGTGGAAAACCTTCTCTGACTTGGTTGATCAACTAAGGGTAAGTAGTAGTCTTGCTATACATGCTATGCTACAAAGCAAACACATTTATTAATTGCTATCATACCCAGGAATTCCGGAGAAAATCATTTTTCAACGAGAAATAGTTTATGAGCGTAATTTTTTCATATACTGTAAGATTTTACTATAACAATCAAGATATATTCAACTCTCCCGTCGGCAGGCTAGCATTTTTTTGCTATTAATGTTTTGGTATCGACAGAAACCTTCCCCATTGTTGTTCTATGGCGATCTTAACTGCTCAATGCAAGCGGTGGAAAAACTATGAAAGCTCTTGCTACACACCGTAAGAACGGACTATTACCTTCAATATTTAGAAAACAGTACCTTACAATATTCCAATACTCAAAAATTTTATCCAAGAATGTTGGACACGGATAAAGGGAGACCTTCAAGTTTCGACTGCTTCTTTTTATGAAAAACGACCTGATACGGTGGTTCGTGAAGATAATTCAGTTTATTCCACTCGCATTAAAAGCATTTATTACTGCTAATTAGCCTTTTTTACGGGCGACATGAAGGTGACACTTCCTTATGATAGCTATAACTAATAAACTAATAAGATATTTGACGCAATATTCAGCAAATCCTAGATAACTTCTAGAAGGGAAATTTTAACTATCCTTTTCTGGGTGATATAGAATGAAGTTGCGAATCCTAGATAAATTCTAGAAGGAAAAGAGAGAGATAGAAACTCTTTAATGAAATACAGAGAATTTAGCCGGCGTTTAAAAATCGCTGGCATGCTACTCTGCGTAGGGAGGGGAAGTTGGGAGTTAAAGATAGAAGGAGAGCAGTGTGGAAGAGGTAAAAAAAAACGAGGATAAAATGCGGCCATGAAATGGGTACTAAGGATGCAACGGCGAGTATTGATGTAACCTATGGAATGATGGAGTGCGTGGTCCGACAAATGGGCTGACGAAGTTCACTGCATGAAGGAGAGCAGTGTGGAAGAGATAAAAAAAAAACGAGGATAAAATGCGGCCATGAAATGGGTACTAAGGATGCAACGGCGAGTATTGATGTAACCTATGGAATGATGGAGTGCATAGTCCGACAAATGGGCTGACGAAGTTCACGAAGTTCATGAAGGTAACGTGCAAGTGAATTTAAAGCTTATCGAGATGTCCAATGTCTCTTAAATATTTAAATAGAAAGTTCATTGCAAGTCTCTGTTGCCTAAGGCAGGTAAGGGACCTAAAACTTTGTCCATTGTTAGGGGCACTGGGCCGAGCTTCTGCATGCAATGTAGAAGAAAAATATTTAACTATTCTTATCGGGGTGGTATAGAATAAAGTTGCAGTCTACAAAAAGGTCGCAAACGCTGTTGTCGTTGCCAGCGATTGTGTAGCACTGCTTTTCTTCTATCGCTCCACTGTTTGTAGACTTCACTGCGTGTCGGAGAATGGAACAGAGAAGTACTTTTTTTTTCGCCGAGACAGTTGTCTGCATCAGTATCCGTGGAGAAATGCTGCCAACTGAACCTTGCGCTGCTTTTCAATAAAACACAAGGTTAACGGACGTTATATGCGACAACCCAAGCGGCGCAGGCCGACTGCCAACCATCGGCTGTTCAGTAGCTCTGGTCGGCAGTCGACTAAAGCGGCAAAACAAGCTCGGCAGCTGATTGGGCCGTGAACACATGCCAGGCTGCTCGGCTCAAACTGGCTTGAAAGGTTGGGCCAGCCTCCACCTCTGACGTAAAGCCGGCCGTCCCTCAAAAGGGTTGGCATATGCAGATGGCCCAATGTAGAGCCTGCATGTACCGCCGTGCTACATTAGCCACGGCACCTAAACACTGCGTTTTGGTATTATTCAGGACTGTTGGCGGTGCATTAAGTTCTTTGAGTGGTTTGATATCTGATTAAAAAAAAAGTGTTTCTGCCAGCGTTATTATATCCTGCATCCCTGGCATCCTACAATGTGAGGAACACCTAGAAATAGAATGTGCTTGTTCTTTCTTGGCTTTACGGCACATACTGTTCATTAAATTACACACAGGCGTTTTTCTGCTCACACTGAACTTGCACGAAAACGTAGCAGAAACGTTGGTGCACGTCCATGTTATCCGAAACCACTGTTCTAAAGTGAAGTATACTGGATGCACCGATTCACGAAAACGAATAGTTGAGCCTCTCGCTGATAATCCTTTTTTTTCAGTGCATTTACCTCAGCATCATGCCGCTTCTGCCGTTCCTGGAATACTACCGCGCCTAATGGCTTTCAAGAGCTTGGAGTGGAAAAAATACGAAACTAGCTAGTAGAGTACGAAAGTGCAAAGAATATAAAAAGTAGTAAATCACAGAAAACTTAACTTGTCGGCTGGTTTTTATTTTTAATTATGTTTCTAATTAACCTGGTCATGCACTGCAAATGAACATAAATTCTGTGGCACCCAGCTGAAACACAGACACTCGCGACTGAGCATTCATTCATTCATTCATTCATTCATTCATTCATTCATTCATTCATTCATTCATTCATTCATTCATCAATGCTTTTGGACCATGGAGCAACGAAAGAATTGAGGAGAGGCTTTTACGTGACATTTTTTACGTCACTCCGAGCAGTCCTTGCGAAAGCGCGTGACTTCCGACACAGTTTCTGGCGTGCAGTTCACCTGAGTTTTCCTTCCTCCATGTTTTAGAAAAAGGTGACCTGAGCCCTAAGATGGAAGTGAGGTAAGGTTTAGATGAAGGCTTGGACGTCGCACAAGCAGGGCACTGATCTTGTGTTTGGCGTCGACACTGGATGCCATCCAGTCTTCGTATGTCCGAATGTGGAGGACAGAGCTGCAGCGGATGCGGAGGCTCACTGTGCCGGGCAAGTCCAGATGAGGTGCCGTAAATCGACGTTGCAGTCAGGAGGGCACTTGAGGAAGTTATATTGCCATTACAAATAGTTCTGCTTACCCAAGAGAGATGGCACTCAGCGATTTTTCTCGTAATTGATAATTGTGCCGCTATGTTCGAGCGATGACATGACTTTTTTTTTCACTACGCTTGAAACTTGTTTCCGCGCCTAACGGGAACTCGCAGTCCTGTCGCTTAAAACTGGGACGTCAAGTAAGGACTGACGTTGTAAGCATGTTCTTGAGAGGCCCCAAAGGGAAGAGGACACCGGAAACTAGCGTGTACCATTCAGGAACCAGGGCCTCGAAGCGTTACTTTTGTTGCTTTCGCGAAGGCTTGGACAGCGGAAGCGCGCAGAGCACCTCGCATAGATTTCTTCCGCCTCAACGATGATTGTCTGTTGGGCGCAACTTTTATTGCCTTGTGATGTTGAAAGAACCATGCAGGGAATTTGGCAATGTGATTGTGGCAGGTTCCACAAAAGCAAACACCAAGGTTGGGTGCCAAAGGCTGCCCTATTATGACGGCCTACGACTGTTTCCCTGTGTTGTTATCAGCAGAGCAGTTTCTCTCAGTGATTTAAAGTATAGCAGTGTATCTCAAATGCTACCTGCATTCATGAAGCTATACAATATGACGAGCAGTACCTGTGATTAAAAGAAAGCCTTGAAATCAAGCACGAATAATAGTTATTGCTGGATTATGGGTGAGCTTCATTGAGATGCTCCGACGCGCGTTGGCCTCAGCATGCGGAAGATCACAGAGTAGAATAATAACACATGGAGATTCCAGAGATGAGAATTTTAATTTTACTTATTTAATTCCCCATAAGAAATCAGCCCTCTAAAACTTGCTGCTGAGAACATTTATAGTGGAATAAAATTACACGTTTATGTTTCGTTAAATGATGCGTTATTTTCACGCTCGTAAATGGTCAAAACATGCATGGAGCGATATTTGATCACGTGATGGTTAGCAACGAAAGCAGGCAAGTTTTTGAAACAATCTCAGGCGGTGGAAGAGCTCGTGACGTGAAATAAATCTGTCTGGACAAACTTTCGTAGATATAACAAATTAGAGATGTCTCAAAGTATGAAAAGCTAAATTAGGTTAAGCAGCATACATGAACAGAAAAGAGCAATTAAATAATCATCCGATTTCAGAAGTCCACAGTCCAGGGGCCACACATCTTCAAAGTAACCTAGTCTAACAGCCTCTGCAAACAAGACCAAAAATAAACAATAAACAAGGTGGGTACTGAAAAAGATACGGCAATATAACTAGGCCGGTATGTCCTTCACAACCGCATATTCAGATCATTCTGTGAATTATTCGGCCTAGTAATGTTCATGCAGTCACCATAATCAACCATGGGGCACTGAAACGCTGTGGCAAAGTCAGCGTTGCCCCTGACCAGTTCGTTCACTACGGCTCTAGCCTGCGAAGCGATGCTGCAACGGTAGTAGGCGAAGCGGGCGTAGAAGAACTGGGCTTCGGACATCCGGTAGAGGCTCCAGGCGTCCTGCACTGTGTACCAGCTGGCTCTTGCATCCGCTGGTGTGACGGCCTCACCACGGGCTGTGCCAGCAGCCCGACAATGGCGGCGATTTGTAGCCCCATCTTCAGCTCCACCACACGGTGCATGTTGTCGAGGTACTCGGCGTGTGAGGCTCTCAGCACGCATTCCCTGCATGAAAGTATTGTTAAAAATAATAATAAAATAGGAATTACGAGACTGTTTCAATTCGAAAGCATTAGACGGCTCACTTTCAATGCCATGTCTGCAAGAAACGGCACCATGTGACGTCACGATGAAGATGACATCACATCTAAATAATACTAATTAGGGGACGCCAAGACTAATTGGTATGACCAGTGATGACAGCCTACGAGTGTGTCGTCATGACAGGTCACGCGAAAACGACGTAATGTGACGTCACACTAGATCACGTGACAATGACGTAATGTAGCGACATACCTAAGGTCTCCTCGATTTGGCTGCACTTTCTGCACTAGTTCACAAAAGTGAACTAGTGCAGTGCCAGTTCTTGCAGCGCGAGCGTAGCCTGGCACTAGTGCTGTCGGTGCAGCGGCCAAATCGAGTGCAAAAGTGCAGAGGCGTTCGTCTGCTGCGGCCGTGTGTTGGCGTTTGTCGCGTGGTTTGACATATGCGCGGGATTGCGCTAGCTCTATTGAACACTGCGCATTTCTTCGAAGTGGCGCATCTCGTGGAGTGGCTCAAGAAATTGTTAATCCCAAAAGTGGTGAAGAATTTGATACCGTCATTTCCGTTGCATTGTGCAAAGTGGCGCAGGCCGGTCGATCTTCACCGATTCAACGGGTACTTTGAAGAGCAACAAACTTTGAATTCGAGAGGTTACTCAGACTTGCGCTCGAGACGACCTTTGACAGTTCATACACGTGATCCGGGCTGTCGTCGTTCTATCGGAATGTGACTGCCGCGATTACAGAAGGAAAGAATTACCTGATAACTCGGACTATATCTAAAGAGTCAACAACTCGCTTTCACTGTCAGCGGCCGGTGACGGCGGAGTGACTATCGGAGACTAACTGGCAGGCGAAGGTGTGGGCTGACGGCGACCTCAATGCCAGTCGGCCAGTCGATCGCTGCTCCAAGCGGAGGAGTCATCACAAACATTGCGATCACCCACATATTATAAAACATCTCACCATTTGCCACTTATGCAAATGCTCCATCGTGTTGCGAGTAATTATAATATTTACACACAAAATAGAGATGGTGTAAAACAACATGCGAGGCTGGGCAGAAAGATGAGAACCCATACGCACTGCGCAATGCCGGCCAGTCGCTCACGCACATATACAGACACGCACACACACGCGTGCATGCACACACGCACGTGCGCGCACTGTTATTTCAGCTGTTTAGTGAGGGCACGGTGCAGATGCCGAGTCTAGCACGGGTATGCAGCCGTCTCAACCATGGTCTCAACGCCACTCACTAAAACAAGCGTGGCCACGGAGCCGTCTGCTACGGAGCGCGCCAAGCACCTTGCACTGCTTGCACGAGAAGAGAACTCGCCGGAGGGCTAGTGCAAAAGTGCAGCAGAACTCGGGAGAACTCGTGCAGCACTACGTCAAATCGAGTGCCCAAGTGCAGGTGGCGCTAGCTGCACTGGCAAATCGAGGACGCGAGTGCAGCACCGCCTGAACTGGTGCAGAAAGTGCAGCCAAATCGAGGAGACCACTAGTCACGTGACGACATGAAATGTGACGTCATACCAGGTTCCGACTCACCCCGCTCGCCACCCCCTAATTCATGAAGGTCTAGATGAAATCCCAGCGATGATTCGCCGCGGCGGTGTCTTAGTGGTCAAGGCGCTCGTCTACCGAGCCGGAGTACCCGGGTTTGAACCCGACCACGGCGGCCGCGTTTCGATGGAGGAGGAACGCAAAAGGCGCCCATGTGCTGTGCTGTGTGTGTACGTTAATAATCCCCAGGTGGTCTAAATTATTCCGAACACCTCCACTACGGCACCTCTCCCTCTTTTTTCCTCCACTCCCACCTTCCTCCCTTTCCTTACGGCGCGGTTAAGGTGTCCATCGAGATATATGAGACAGACACTGCGCATTTATAACTTGAAAAAGCGCAGAAAGCAGTACTTCAAAAAACTGCACAGAATGTTCACTACATTGGAATCAGTGAAAAAGCATGGATTTGAGCTACGTAGAAGTGACGATGAACAGACAGTGCCGCGGGACGGAGCGTTCGCGATAGGCCAACTGCGAACAACGGAACAGACAACGAACGATTTTGCTCGGGGTCGGTACCCATCGGAACAGCGCTTAAGCGCTAAAAATTTCGTGGGAACAACTGTAGCTTGTTATGACGATAAAAATGGTTGCTATTATGTAAAATGTCTTGAAATTATCGTCCCACCAAAGTTGAGCGAAAGCTCTAGTGCGGTAAACATATTCTAAAAACTGAAATTATCTTTTTGTTCACTGCTGTACGTTCAGCGCTACTAACACGTAGATGTTATGTGGTAATAAGACAGGGAGCGTCATGTTTTCTTGTTGCATTCTGGAAGAGGCTCTGACGAAACCGGACTACATTCATTATCACGGTGTGTATCACAGCCGTTGTGAGCGAACTGTGAGCTCTATAATCAGTGCGTCCCTGCATGTAATTACCCTTCGTAAGCGCATGTCTCGTGTGTAGCTGTGTGCCACGCAATACAACGGACAGTTTTCTGCTGTGCGCAGTGTCTGGTCCTTCGACCAAGGTGCAAAGCTGATCTGTTCGCGCCGCGGCTGTTTCGGAACCCATTCGCGGCAATATTTTATTTCTCCGCGTTGGCGAAGGTGGCACTTTTTCAAAGCCGCGTTTATTTCCCGCAGTTTTCCGCATCACATGACTAACTTCAGAGCCTACATCACAAAACTGAATTTTCCAGTTTAGAAGGCCGATTGTGCTTTCTCAAAGCAACTTCGTACTATGGTCTGCACTGCCGAATTACAGGCGCGCAAAAACTAAAGGACATAAAGGAAGAACGCAGTCGTTTTACTGCCACAATTTATAAGACGAAGTGTTTTTTGGTTTCACGGGGCATAAGCAACGGAGGCTATCTTAAGCGATTAAGGCTTAGCTGTTACCAAAGAAATGACAATCACGAGTCTCATGTGAAGCATGTACAATGATGAAGAGTGCTGGTCACTGGCCAAGGTCAATAAAGAAAAAAATTTTGATGTTTCGGGAGCACTACGGCTCCCTAGTTCACTATAATTGTTCACTGTAATTGTTACGATAGTGAACAAGGGAGCCGCAGTGCTCCCGAAACGTTAATAAAAATTGCATCTTTATTTATCTTGGCCGATGACCAGTACTCCTGATCACCATGATACCTGACCAGACGGTAGGCCGTCACACCCTCGACTAAAGCATGTACAATTTGCCAGAAGCGGTGCCCCAGAGGCGTCTGAAAATACGTTCGCAGCGAAGGCGCCTGCCTCGGACGCCACTTACTCTGTAAACATTTTCACGCCGCTAGCGTGCAAGGAATAGAGTAAACTTCATCTCGAACGTGACGCAACAAAACCAGTCTGCTGCATGCAAGAATACGTTCTTTCAGGAGCGATCACTTCATTTGCGCATTAGCGTCACCTGTGTGATTGTAGAGCTGTCTTCGTTTCTCATGACCAGTCCTTCCAGCTGACCAGTTTGAGCCACATCAGGGCGGCCATGCGACTCGCAATGACCGCAGCGTCGGCGAGCAGTGGGTCAGTGGTACCGGAACTCAGCCACCCGTAGCTCAGTGATGACACGTACAGACTGGTCTCATTCGCAAAGAACATGCGGTCCGCCGTTCTGCTGTCGGGGTTGTCTCGAAACCATGGCACGCCCCGTCGAAATGTCTCCTTTTTCGCGTCGAACTCGAAGTTCAAAGCCAAGAACAAGTTCCGGAGGAAGCCCTGGGAGGTCAGGTGGGGCACGGCTGGCTCTCTGAAGACCAGGTCTCCAGGTAGCATGAGCGATACGTTGGCGACTACGGCCCGGAAGTGGTCAGTGTCGTTTCCACTGCCATCAGCCGCCGAAGTGGGTCATAGTCAATGAACCGTCGCCGTGTGGCTTCGAATATTTTGTGCAGCTGGCGGTCCTTAGCGGGAGTCGCGAGTGCCGCCACGTACGTTACGCGCCATAGGTGGTAGCTCCGGCGTACGTGTTTTTGACAGACGTCCTCGCTACGCATATCAGGTGAACTTAGCGTGTTGCCCTGTGTAATGTAACGCATGGCTTGCAGAGTGACAAGAAGCATCAGGTACAACGACGCCAACGGCTGATGGTCTGCGTCTATCAGAAGCCGAACGTCCTCAAAGAGGCCCGCTTTAGCTATGGCAGAAATTATTTTCGCACTGTCGACATCTATAAGGAACTCGAGCAATATGTTCTTGAATTGGGACGATTCAAGATATCCGAAAGCATCTCTAATCTCCTTCAAAGACACGGATGATTGTTTTGGCGAGGCAGCCGGAAATTTCTGTTCCCACTTCGAGACGTCCTCATTGCTATAATTAGTGCCAAAGTGGGAGTTAAGGATGGAGAGAGTGACACCGTAGCAGGAAGCATCACAACTATGCTTGTAGCCACCGACTCGAGGTGTCCATCTAACGAACATGAGCCGTGGTGTTTCGCCTGCTCAGCTCAATACTTGGAAGATGAACGGCAGGCCGTACCGCTTATTCACCGCAAGGCCCAAACGAAGTAAGCTTGCGCCACTTGTTCCCGTGGTGGTGTTGGCGATTTCTAGCACGGCCGCCGCAACATCCCTGACTAGCTGATCCTCCTGCCATATCTCTTTGATGCACGATGTGTAAAGGGTGTGAAGAGCGGCTGCAGCCTCACTGCCGTAGTCCTGGGTGCCCTTGATGATGTCAGAGGTGACATCCAACTGCAAAAAAAAATGGTTGGTCGGTTTATGGGGTTTCACGTCCCAAAGCGACAAATGCTATGAGAGACGCCGTAGTGGAGGGCTCCGGAAATTTCGACCACCTGGAGTTCTTTAACGTGCTCTGACATCGCACAGTAGACGGGCCACTAGAATTTCTCCTCCAAAGAAAATCAGCCACCGCGGCCGGGATCGAACCCGCGTCTTTCGGGTCAGCAGCCGAGCACCATAACCACTGAGGCACCGCGCACTGGGGTTCAATGTGGCTTGAAGCTAGTTATACGAGCGGAAATTCTCTTAAGCATGGTCTCCACTGCACTGCCTCAAATCAAATGTCAAGGGTCAACGTCAAAGGTCAAGGTCAGGTACCCACTAGTCATAGCCACATGAGCACGTGGTCATACTACCATAGCTTGTGCCATTCCACCACGCAGTTCAGTTCCGTTTCACTTTGTGGGGCACTGAAGGTCATTGTCGATGTGGTGCCCACTGTCTCAAGTGAAAGTTCAAGCCCAAGGTTAAGGGTAAAGGTCAACGTCGGTACCCACTGGTCGTAGCCATACGATCACGTGGCCTTTATACCATGGCTTGCGCCATACCAAGACGCAGTTAAGTCTGTTTAACCTTGGGAGACATTGAAGGCGCCCACTGTCTTATATCAAAGGTCAATTCCAAGGTCAAGGGTAAAGATTAAGGTCCGGTACCCAAAGGTCAAAGTCATATGATCACGTGATTGTTTATTACCATAGCTTGGGCCATACCACCACGCACTTCGGTATGACCTTGTGAGGCACTGAAGGTCACTGTCTCATTCACGTCGAAATCAGAACTTTGAACCACGAGGAGTAGGGTTCTTGCTCTAAAACACAATAGTAGCATAGAGCTAAGCGACTCATTAAAGATCTGTTAGGAAGCTTACAAACATACCCTGAAGGAACCGAAATCTCCCGAAACGCAGCCACTGAAGGACAGTCGCGTTACACCCACCAGTCATTCACTCTAGTAAAGGACATCTAGTCGAAATCAAGAACAGAGTTGTCGATAGCCATCTTTTGTGTGTTTTTTGTAGGTAGCACAGTACTAACGATATGACAAGCTCGAGAAATGCTAAACCGAAGATAACCCTGCTGAAAAAAAGTTCTATGATGCAATAACCTCTTAGATCATTCATCTTTGAATATCATACAATCTGTATGACATATCATACAATCTGAATGATATTTCATAGAATTCGTATGATATATTATACAGATTGTATGATATGTCATACAGATTGTATGCTATTCTATTGTCACTTCGGTTACGAGGAGTTGAAGTTTTTGGGTCACCTCGTGAACCAAGAAGGGGTCCTCCCGGACCCTGAAAATACCGTCGCCATCGCGAACTTCCAGCCGCCACGCAATCAGAAAGAAGTTAGGCGTTTCCTTGGACTATGTGCGTATTATCGCCGCTTTGTGAAAAACTTCTCTAAAATCGCTGCGCCCCTTACTTACCTGACCAAGGCCGATGTCCAGTTCCAGTGGGAAGCGCCGCAACAACAGGCGTTCTTAGAGCTTCAACGCCGCTTACAGTCACCACCCATTCTGGCGCACTTTGATGAATATGCTGACACTGAGGTACACACCGACGCTAGCAATGTTGGTTTGGGTGCAGTCCTAGTTCAGGTCCAGAAAAATCAACATCGTGTAATTGCCTACGCAAGTCGTGCACTGTCTAAGGCCGAAGCAAACTACTCTGCCACCGAAAAAGAATGCCTCGGTTTAAGACGCGCTAACGCTCAAGGCAGTTTGGAAGGCTCCCAAGAACGTCCGGTGCCGAGTCCGACGGTGGCGAACTTCGTCCTTTTCACTTAATGTCCTCACGTCGTCGTCTTCAGTAGCGCTAGCGTCATTAGCCCCCCCCGTTCGAAAAGCATCGTCCCGATGCTAAAAGGAAACCAGCGTCAGAGGGAGTGTCACGGTGTCCTTCCGTGATACGGTTTTAGGCGAACGACGTGGACCCTATGATGAATGATCTATGAGGTTATTGCATCATATAACTTTTTTTCAGCAGGGAATGTTATTGTCAAACACATTTCTTAAGTATAACAAGACGCGGCGTCTCGGCACTAGACCGTTTCATGCCACAGCTGTCATGCAGAGATGCCCCTGTTTGTAGCTGCTGTTTAGTCCATTGGTGATGCAGGTTATGGTTGATTGATATTTAGCAGGATCTACGCTGGCCAGTTTTTCCGCGAAACTGTCCGGGGTAAAGGGTCTCACCGTCTTACTGCATGTCAAATGTGTAAACCTCTGCGTTCATTTGCTAGGTAATGAAAATATTACCTGCATGGTTAGGAAAGTAGGCGCTAGTTGCGATTGGTCAACTCAGGTCATGTGACTAGGCGCCTAAGCCCTCCAGAAGTTTGCCTGAGCATGGCAAATGACAGTAGCAGGGAACTCACTTTTTTTCATTTTAGTCGTTGAGAAACTGCCGAGTATGCCGTCGGCGGTACGCAGAAACGAAAAATTAAAGGTGCACTGAAGAGGAATCTGAGCTCGTATTTTTACCGCTGGAACTCGATCTACACGTTCCGAGCGTTCTTGGAAGCTTCGAATTACTGCTCTGTGCGGCCGATTTCCCTAACTTAAATGAGATTAACGTCGGGCTCCCGCCATTTTTTTTTAGTTCCCCGCAAACAATAGGAGGAGTCGACCAACCTTTCGCCGAGACCCGTGGCGGCTTGCCGCTCTGCCATCGGCGGAGTGATACGTAGTGATCGGCGGAAGCGAACAGTCCACGCGTATTTTATTTCCGTGGGCCTAATTTGCAGCTATGTAGTCTCTGACCGGACCTATATATTCACGAAAATCTAAA
Source organism: Amblyomma mixtum (assembly GCF_055824585.1). Classification (NCBI taxonomy): domain Eukaryota; kingdom Metazoa; phylum Arthropoda; class Arachnida; order Ixodida; family Ixodidae; genus Amblyomma; species Amblyomma mixtum. The sequence continues at coordinate 1,392,586 of NC_143020.1, forward strand.
ATTAACAAAATAAAAACGAAAGCAAAGGCACCATGCGACTGCCTGAAATGTACTCCATGCGTTGGTCGACTCCTCCCACTGTATGCGGGGAATTCTAAAAAAAAGGCGGGAGCCGGACGTTTATCCGATTTAATTAGGGAATTCGGCCGCACAGGGCATAAATCTGAGTTTCTAAGAATGCTCGGAACTTGCACATCGAGTACGTGCGGCAAAAAGACGAGTTCAGATTCCTCTTTAGTGCACCTTGAAAATTCGGAAAACATCATTATCAGCCTAAATATACCCACTGCAAGGGAAACGGCTGTCTCTTAATTCTCCACTTAACCTAACCATGCGTGAGCCGTAGTCACATTCTCTCCGCAAACTTCTTAATCTCATCTGCCCACCTAACTTTCTGCCGCCCCCTGCTACGCTTGCCTTCTATTTGAATCTGGTCCGTTACCCTTAGCGACCGTCGGTTATCTTGCCTTCGGATTACATGTTCTGTTCATGCCAATTTCATGTTTCACATGTTTTGATTTCGAGTAGGAATATCAATAACTCGTATTTCATTATCGTTAACCTCGGCTCCCATCGTGCCTCTTAACTATACGCCTATCATTTGCCTTTCCATTGGCCGCTGAGGTCTGCTTAAATTAAGTTAAAGCTTTGTCCTTAGCCTCCATGTCGCTCTTTCATAGGTGAGTTCCAGAAACATACAACTGTTATACACTTTTCTCTTGAGGGATAATCGTAAACTCCCGTTCTTTATCTCAAAGTACCTGCCAAATGCACTCGATCCGATACCCATTCTTACTCTCCTGGTTATTTCATCTGCGGGATCCGGACCTGCGGTGACTACCTGTCCTATGTAGTGGATATAGGTATTCCCTCACCAATCTCAACGCTTCGCTGCCTGTGCTATATAAGTTGGGTTCTCTTCCGACACTGTTGAACATCAGTTTTCTTTATATTCCCGAAAGACGCTGGTTAGATCCCGGCCGCGGCGGTCGAATTTCAATGGCGGCGAAATTCTAGAGGCCCATGTACTGTGCGAAGTCAGTGCACGTTAAAAAATCCCGGGTGGTCAAAAAATGGCCCTGGCTTAGATTTTAAGCCCGGTAATTGCGAAAGCAATATCCGTAGCTACGCCATGGTTCAGCTGGTAGTGTAGATGGTGGCGGTGCTTGTGGTTAGACTTGTGGTGATGCATCGGTTATACAATCCAATTCAATCCAATCCAATATGCTAATGTGGTAGCTACCGGCCTCGCTACGCGACGGGCTGAAAGTGAAACTACTATTGCTTTCGATAATATCCGGAGCCCTTCACTACGGTGTCCCTCATAGTCTGAGTGGCTTTGGGACGTTAAACCCGCATCAACGAAACTAAACAAAACCACTAAACAAAACCGCGGTGTTCTACATATAGCACGTGAGGCGGATATGAGTTAACTGTGCCGGACCTTCAAAGAATGCGAATGCAATACATGGAAAGGATTTACTGCCGTGCAACGAAAAAAAGCGGGGGCTATTTAATTTGACTTCTCCAAAAGGTTGCTCAATGTTTCTTGTCGGAATGGATGCATGTAACGGCATGTAAATGCACAGTGGCTGAGAAGAAGAGAGGTTCAAAGTTTTCTCGAAAAGCAACCGACAAAACTACCGCCCATTGTCGTGCCACAGGAAATGCAATGCTATTAGACAGGATAGACTTGCTGTGGGAACCAGAACCAAGTGCTGAAGCAAGTGGCAATAAAAATTCTTTCCTGGATGCAAGGCACAATGATGTCTGTGGAAGCTCGAAGCAAAATGCTAAAAAAAGGAAACATCAGCTACTCGAAGAAAAAGGCTAACCAAAGAACAGCACTGCTTTTGAATTTAATGCACAATATGTCAAGTAAGTTTTACAAACAGCCAGAAGGTATTCAACATTTTGTAATCGCAAATGTAATAAAATAATCATATGCAATTTCACACAACAAACCTAATTACTAACTTTACAATACACTACAAAATAACAGTGTTTTTCATTGGCACCAATCAAAGCACTTTTTCTTTCAGCAGCCACGACCCTTGCAACTAGTTATCATGAACACCTTACAAACAGCCAGAACGTATTCAACAATGTGTAATGGAAACTGGAATAAAATACTTATGTGCACTAAGCAACCTCACAAAAATGACCCAAATTACGTGCGTTACAATACACTGCAAGATTACAATGTTTGTCTTAGGCACTAATAACAATATTTTTGTCTCAACAGCCATGACCCCCTGCAGCTTGTTATCAAGAACACCTTATGTAAAAAATAAGGCTTCTTCAAGTAACACCAACACAACAAAGAAGCTAGCACAAAATGAAATGGTCACAAACATATGATATTCTGGCAACCACAACAGATAAAAATGGTGTGAATATAATGCTCCACAAATATTATGCCATTTATATCCAGCAGAGATAGCAGTCTGAGAAATGGTGATGTAGAGGTTAGTAAACTCTTTTTGTTGGCTTTGATACCGAAGTACCGAGAACTGTTCTAAAACGTGCACGTGAACACAAGACACATCAATACGAGGTCGGACACTTGCCGTTCGCCACTCATTCCAGTCACTAGCACTGCCAGAATAAACACACTAAGATTAACACAAGAGCAGGTTTTCCTGTGTTGTCACACAAACAGAAATCGGTTCAATGATATTAATGAGTGAATTCATAATGACCATCACAAAAATACGCCCACTCAGACTGCACGATTAAAAAGAATAGTTGTGCATGTTTTACCCCCCTGAATCTTCACTGAAGCAGGCAGATAAATGGCATTAGCAATAGATATTTTGCGCAGTGGAGACTAAGTAGCGTAGATGTAGACTGGTTTACTGAACGCCGACTCCGAGTGCGCAGTGACCCTGCCTGATTGTAACCATGCCACTACGCGTGCGTAGTCAATTTGCGGTCAACTGGCATACGTCTATGCTATTACGTCTCTGGTATACTACATCTCTTTGTAATATTGGGAACAGTGTTTTTAAAATCTCCCTCCAAAGAGAAGTGATGCCATCTACGTATGACCGAGATTTCATTTCCATTCATGCGAGTTTACAAGCGTAGCAGGCTTACTCTGTGTTCAGGAAATACTTAGTGAGTGTGTGTCTAGCCTAAGGGAACAATAAATGCATTTTCCTGAAAAAAACTTTAAAAGTGAACAAAACATACAAATGAAAAGAAAGATGAAGGTTAGCTACCGCCACCCGTCATAGGGCATTCAGCAGAATCTCATTAGATCGCACATAAAAAGGTACCTAGGAAAACATATCGACTAAGAGCATCAGAAAGCGCTGCTATTCTTTGTGAATGGTCTTTTTGTGGAGTTTTAAATTTTTTTCCTGAGCGAATGTCTTATGGCACAAATCACATTGGAAGGGCTTTTCGCCCTTATGGGATCTCACATGCCTTGCAAGATTTGCACGTACTACAAAGGCCATGGGGCACAACTGGCACTGATACGGCCTTTCACCTGTGTGGCTACGGATGTGTGCCACCAGGCTGCTCCTCTGTGTAAAGCTCCTACTGCAGTGGTCACAACGGTAAGGACGCTCGCCAGTGTGAGTGCGCTGATGTTTCACTAAGGTGTCCAGGAGCGCAAAGGTACTATCACAAAAGTCGCAACGGTAAGGACGCTCGCCTGTGTGAGTCCGCTGGTGTTTCAATAAGGTGCTCTGGTGTGCAAACCTCCTACCACAGTGCTCACAACGGTAAGAACGTTCACCAGTGTGAGTGCGCTGGTGTACCTTCAGGTGGGCCTTTTGTGCAAAGCTCTTTCCACAGTCATCACAATGGTATGGGCGTTCCCCAGTATGGACTCGGATATGCACCAACAGCTGAGATCTGGTTTGGAATCCCTTGCTGCAGTGGGTGCATTCGTGCAGCTTCTTTACTGCAGGTTTACCCCGGTGGTTACCACTGCCAGAAGGAGTAGATTCCATGCAGTGGCTCACTGGGCGCCTTTGACCAGTTGAATCTTGCACAGGAGGTGCACCATGGTCGCTCTGCGTGACGACTGATCCTGTGTGGTAAAGGAAGAATACTTTCAATCAAAAGCAGGAACCAACATTGCACAGCTCACCTGGAGCTACGGAAATAAAGATCAATGTGCAGGACATAATTGTGAACAGCTGTGGATGTTTATGAAAAGTTTTATTGAATAGGTCGGCCTTAAGAAGAATTCAGGTCTGAAGAAAGATATCCCTAGTTTGAATTGAGCACGCAGTTGAAAACATTCCAGCTGCAAAAAATGTCATCCTTGCCAATAAAATAGGGTAGCCTTTGAAATAAATCCAAAGCACCTGCATTACTGCCATCATGATAGACGCTGTCCTAGGCCCACCCAAGTGGGCATAATACCAAACAAATGGCAATTAGGTAAGTTTAGCACACTTCCACTTTTGTTTTCTTTATTTGCTCCTTAGACAGGGTACAAGAGGAAGCAAAAGCTAAAGGCTAAAAACCTGATGAGGCCTTGGACCCCTGCACAAGTCCTAACATCAATGCATAGAACTCACAGGGGCGACAGTTTGGCCAACAGTTCACATATTCTGGAAAACAACTTTCCAGAATATCAAAGGCAAGTATCATCATAATTCACCAGAGCTCTATGAACTGAAGCTTCTGTATTCTTCACACTGCTCTTTGAAAGACAACCTTCAGGAACAGATTAATGAAGAAAAAGTGAAGATTCTAACCTGATGAGTTTTGTCCAGAAAATACACCGTATTTGCTTCCTCTTGTGGTCAAGTCTGCAAGTGAAAGACAGGTTACATCCATAAGACACAGGATTACATGTGCAACAACTCACATGGTGTTATGAGGATGAGACGGTTAAAATAGCATACCATCTCATACAAGCATTGTGCTAGGTCAGGTAAATTGAGTAGGACAGGCTTAAACACAATCAAGTTCCAAAGCAACCATTCAAAACTTCCAAATCTGCATGCAGACGAGAACTATAGTTATGCTCATGAAAGAATCACAGTTACCTAAAAATATCAGAAAGCTGTTGCAAGCAAACCAACAGCCTCTTTATAGACCTGTTCTCTTGCACAGTAACTGGCTTCATGGAAAGGACTGTACAAGCCACAAGCACCCTCTGTAATGCGAAAGCCTTCAGAGTAAAATAAATGAAATGAAAAAAGTCTGCCTACGTAGGTTTAAAAACTAACGAGTGTGAGTTATGGTTAGAGACAAAACAAATTGGGACAGGATTCCTCCTCTTTTTTTTAAGACCTCTTACACCCTTTGTACCGCACGTAGGAAAAAAATTTTCAGAGCTTGACAACTGGTAAAAAATTGTCATGAGGCTTGCTTGCAGCCAAGATTACAGCGCCCACAAGTGTGCCCAACATGCCCAACACGGTGCTTCCCCTGCAGTAGCTCCAAGAGTGCCATTAACCAAACCAGTAGAAGCACATCTGAAACAGCACACCACTGTGTGTCAAGTGTAGTTAGAGCATACCATATTTACTCATGCAAGGCCCACAACTAAAATGTGAGATGAAAAATTGTACTGAAAGTGAAAGCTGATGACGACAACAAATGAGATGGTGAAAGCGCAGCTTTGGCTAAAGAGGGTCATGGCTCAAGGCGCTTTCTTCGACACAGGTTGGGATTAAAGGCCCATTTCTAAGCACTGCACCCATCACAAGCTAGGGGGAAAACTTGCCTATTGCATCACTGGTGGGTACCCAGTGCTAGCACTGAGATTCCAACCCTGCACATCCTACATGCGTGGTGCATCCTCCAATGACTATGCCACTGATGCGGGGAGAGTGAAAGCAGCAAGAAATAAAGAATAAAAGTACAGCTTGTCATCACTTATCAGAATCCCAGAATGACAGCAACACTAAATCAGTTTTACAGGCATTTTGTGAGGCATGAAGACCTGCCACATGTCAGGAACTCACTCCACCAAAACCAGGAAAGAAAAGACAGAAACAGTGTGGTTGTTAGACGAGCAAGTCTGCTACAGCTTGCATTGCCTTGGGCAACACGGCAAAGAGAACTGCGTCAATAGGTAAGCACCGCACAAGGTAAACAGGGTCAACAGAGCACAGAGATATACAGAAACACTGGGCAGGCAAATTTTTTCAAATGGCTTCGCATCATAAGAAAAGAATTTCCACCTCAAAGATAATTCAAGGTACATACAACCATCATGAATTGAAGTACACACCTGATGAATTACAAATGTGCACAAGAGCACTAAGCATTAGAAAACTAAAAAAAAACATTGTCACCCCATACAGCCAAATGTCGCCTGCTCTTAAAAGAGCCTCAAAACAGAACGGAAGGCGTCAGAATGCGGGCTAAATGCACACAGACACAAGCATAGTTTGGACAGAGGCAGGAATGCTTCGCACATGACAAAGTGAGGTCGGTCACGTGTGACCAACCACAAGGAATCATAGCGTACTCTTCAGCAAAGCCATAAAAACGCCCATAAACCAGTGAACAATGCAGATACGATACCATCTAGAATTCACCACACAATACTGACAGCAGGGGTTCTGCGGAGCCCCAAGAGTTCATAAAGCCCCACCTAGCGGACAGAGCAAGAGTACAACCTCGTGGAGTCACACTGAATGACTACAGCAAGCATTTTGAAAATTTGTGTGTGTGTACAGAACAAGAATCAATATAAAAATTGATGTGTCAATCACACATTCATCAAAAGGGAAATTATTTCAATGCATGCAATATTCACACGACATTTCTGCTTTAAGTGAAAAACAGCAAAGAATTTGGTATAAATGAAATAATCAATTTGCACACTTATCACAGCAACCGCAATGTCCAGCACAATTACATTGTTTTCCTTCATGTGATCTCGCCCACAGTCTTGCGCAATGACCGTCTCTTCAGTTCCAGAGATCCTGCTTTGACCTCTGAATAATAGAATGGAGTCAGATTCACCCCACTTTGCACCAAAAGTAAAGGCGTCATTTTCTGCCGTTTTTATGTTTAACCGAACATAATGGCTTGGAACCAATGCCTCTCTTTTATTTAAGGTGAGCACCAGCTGCTTATTTTTTTTCGACTCTCCACATCACAAAGTTAATTGACAAGCTGACATGCAACACCCTACAGACACCGGCACAGGCCATCTTCCAAAAATATGTGAAATCACCTGAATATAATAACTGCCCTGAAACATACCCCAGTTTCTTTCACTGTGTTGTGGAATGCAGGACGACCACTCAGTATCCTCCCATCTCCTATCCAACCCTTTTTTTGTGGAGTGCCTGGCTTGGCTAAGATAGCTTGAAGACTAATGGCTCTTGCATGACAGGCATAATCCTCTCTTGGTGCTTGGTTCTGAGTGGCCAAATATCGTGATTCTAATACTTCTACTACTGAGTGCACACCGCAAGAGTGCGTGGTAATAGGCTGCGTTCAACTTCAGGTGTTCTCTTAATACCACGACAGAAATGGGAATCTCACCGAAAGCTTAATTTAAACTGGTCAACCATTCCACACCAATGATTTCTGCTCAACCACTATCGAGTCAAAACGAACAAAAAGAACCTAGTGCCTCGTCAACAACAGGAACAACTGTTAGCGACAACTATGCTGCCATCCGTTATTCCCTCCCTTCTTTTTTACGCGAGCCTGTTGTGATTTCAGGGAAAAGATCCATATTGCTTACGAAACAAGTTCACTAAACAAAATTATTGTTTTCACGGTAATGCCCACTTTCCTCATTATTAAGATATCTGTAACTGAAGCAATTACATCAAAACTATTTCCAATCCACTTTGTGATAGACGCAATGCACTGAGATCACTGCACATGGAATTTTCCAGGTTATAAGCATGAAGCAATGGAGTCATGAAAGGGTGGAAGGCGTGGAACCTTGTACGCATTGGCTTTTCTGTAATGACCTGCAAAATAACAGAGAGCAAAGGAGTGTCACTTTGCAATGAACACAAGCGCCACAGGCATCGGAACAAGTGCGCTTTTGTGTAGACGGCAATGCACAAAAAGCGCGTTTAACAACACTTTCTGTAGCCTTTCTTCTCTAGACACAAAATGTGAAAGGATATGGATAGGAAAAAAGAAGAGCAACTTGCAATGTGCTGTTAACTGCGAGTGAAAAAATTTGAAACTGTTGTTTTCCACCAGCTAAAATGCAATGTCAGCTGTAGTATCTTTAACAATGCTTGTCACTTCGGCCCAGCTGGTCTGGCCAGTGCTCTTGGTAGATCCAGGTGGATTCTCATGAACCTAACTTTGCAGATGCAAATAAGTGAAAGTAAGGTTCTGCCCGTATTCGCAGCAGTACATTGCTTTCGAAGATTCATCCTTAGGCACATTTTACCCTGGCCTTGTAATACTGGTCCTCATGTCTGTAAATCGAAACAGAGCACAGTAGACTAAGCAGGAGTCTCCAGAGCCACAACTGCATTGTTTATACGCTTTGTATATAGAGCACATATCATGGAGAAGGCACCTGCTTATTTTAAATGCATCTGCTTGTGTCTGTGGCATGATGCACGTGCAATACAGTAGAGCTCACTTGTAACTGCCACAGACACAACAAACAATTGCTTGGCATGAACAATTGCGGTGCCACCATCAAAGTATGCCTTGGGAAATGGCAATATGTTTCAGATACAACTACGGCCGCATCAGTCGGTTATAGTAAACAAGGACGTGCCGTTAACACCCCCAAACATGAAGGGGTTGCGCTTCCAGTAAGCGCGGAGATCGAAGAGCGTATCAGCCCCCGCGAGACCGCCCCGGAAAGACCATGCCGACCTTAGAGAGAAATAAAAAGGCAGCTTTGAAACTGCAAGTGGACGGCCTACAAGGGCCTGTGCGCTCCCCAAATGGGCAGCATCGAAAGTCGAGAAAAAAGCGAGAGAAAGGGAAATTGTTGAAAGCGAACCGTCTCCCCATGGCTACAGCCTCCATGAGGGAACCCAGATAACCACATACAGCCTTGAGACGTATCAAATACAGCACTTGCTCGACATTGTGTGTCCAATAGATCTCCAAATATGTCTGCATAACATTGAGGGGATATCCACAGGATTATCAGAAATGCATCCGTACCTCTAAAATAGTATGTTGTATAGATGTTACGGCTGGAAATTTGTCGCATATAATGGATGTGCACATAGGGCGGTTAGACATCTATAGTACTTCCTATGCATTGCAACAGAGCCCTCATTGGCAGTATATAGATCTTTCCACAAAGGGCTCCCTGGGCGCTGCCATATTGTTCCCTGGACTGCAGTGGGCACCTCGTGCTAGCATGGTGGAAGCCGCGAAACACCTCCTCTCTGGATTGCTGGAAACCGGTTCCCCCGTCTCTTCCACCCTGCTAGTGCGAGGTGCCCACTGCAGTCCAGGGAACAATATGGCAGCTCCCAGGGAGCCCTTTTTGGAAAGGTGTATAGCACCTGGTATTAAGGCGGAAGCCTTTAATGTCTCATCGTTGTAAGCAGCAGTTGTCGACAGAAAATGTCACGCTTTTCAATTGGTGGAAATGGTCGTGACGTCACAGTGCGCGAATTTCAAATGGGGCCAATTGTACTTTGGCTAGTAACCATGCAACCAATTGAAGGGATCGTATAGTGATGCTCCAAGGAAGTGGGACTGAGCTTAGTTAATTGCTTAATTACCCAATTAGCCTAATTAGCTTTACTAGTCAGGCCATATAAATAAATAAAATCGATTAAGAAATTGGTCGAGCTCAGGAATCGAACCCCGGTCTTCGTCGTGAGAGACGAGCATGCTATCCACTCCGCCATGCCAGTTCGATGGTCTGGAATGAACAAAGGCGCGTCTAGTGAATACGGTGTCTTCACTCACTCTCATCCTCCTCCATTCCCTTCCAGTGAGGTCAAAAAAGTGCCACCCTGAATTTTGTGAGACAGTTACTGCGTAATTTCCTTTCCTCAAATACAATTTTCAATTTCTTCATTACGGCTCCTCTTTATGTATCTTCTTTCACTCCCACTTCCTTCCTTCCTCTACGGTGCGGTTCAGGTGTCCACCGAGATGACAGAGAATTACTGCGCCGTTTCCTTTCCACAAAAAGCGTTGCGTTCAAAGGGCAAGGCATCGCGCCGAACGGGTGGTGGCGTTCCGTGGACTCCCTGGCAGCGCTACAACGCGCTGTCGCGTTCCACTCCTGAAGGCGAAGCTTAAGAGTCATTAAGCGTCATTAAGCTTAAGCAGTTAATTAGTATTCAGGCATTAAGCAGTAATTAACCATTAATTAGTGATTTGTCATCACTTAGTAATTAGTACTCAATTATATGTGACGCCACCAGTGCCAAAGAAACAGCGAAGGTGGTGCGGAAAACGCTTCCGCCTCTACCCACTTTAGACAGTCAAAGTGCCCCCTGAATTTTTTTACCTGAAGCCTGTGTTTCAACTGTATTTAGGCTAGCTAATACAGATAGCATGTAGGTTGACTGACAATCGCTGTAGTAAAAGTAAACTATAAAATTTGAATGATGTGCAATAATTAGGATCTCAATCCGCTAGTCTAGCTAAGGTCAAGAAAAACTTACAACAGATATTCATTGTACATCAAGCTTTCCAGAATCTTCGCAGCCGCGTTAAATTGGCATCAATATCTTAATTGTTTAGAAAAATGTCTTACAACAGCATATAACACATTTTAACAGTAAGCAGCAAAGCACTCGAAAAAAACCCAAATGGAAAGGGATTGTCTTTAGTGTTTATAAAATGAGCATACGAAATACAGCTGCTACACTAAAGAAGAACTAAACACCAAAATGGTCACTTAAGTCAGTCAGGTCAATAACTGTGCCTATTGTGCTTGGTAGGTGAGTATATAGAGCACAGGTCTCAGCAAAACACTACTAAAACATGCTAACAGTGGCTTCTCTTGCTGTCACAATTAAGACACATAGCACTGTAATAAAAAGGCATGCTCAAAAAGAATAGAAAAAGCAAGCAGAGTGCTACTTGAGTTCAATGTGAAATATGCATACAACCACTTGAAAAGACTGAACAGAACGATGAGTACTTAGATCTGCTGCAGATTAAAAACAAGTCATAATAATAACACAAAAAATGAAACTAAAATGAATATCCACACAGTAACTTGTAGACCAAAAAAAATCAAATTGCTGTCCCAAAAATACAGCAGGAATGTGCAAACAGAAGCTTGGTTAGTAGATACTTCTTTCATAATGAATAGAAAAGGAAGCAATGTATATGACAACATCGATGCTAAATAATAACAGCCGGAACGAAAAGAAACACAAAAATTCAAATAAATGCGGAATGGCTAGTTTTCCTCCTAGCCAAATGAATAGAAAACAAATGTATGAAAAGTAACAAATTCACTGTTTAGTGTAAATACAAAACAATCACTTAAGACAAATGCCAAAAGAAATGCAAAGAAACATAATAGCTGTTGCTGTTATTTGCAGACTAGGCGCAGCACTGTACAGAAAGAACTAAAACTACTTACGTGAGTGGAACAGTGACAACTTAAGGCACATAGAAATTGCAGTAAAAAAGCACATTTTCAAACAAAAAAAAGATCACATGAAATGCTGTTCACGTTAGCTGTGAGGTGTACATAACAGAACCACTGTACTCTCGCCGTCAAAAGTAAATGGAAGGCGACTTTGTCAAAAAAATTTTATTTCTTTAAATCTAAAGCATAATGGTCCATGATTGTTTGGGCACAGTGCAATTCGCACAATCACAATTGGGCTGCGCATATGTATTCAAGGATGCATGAACTGGGGGCCAATGATTAAATTTTTTCCTGAATATTGCCTTCCATTTATTTTTGACCGCACCTGTACATATAAAAGTCCAAATGAATGAGGACCATATGGCATATTGCTTTGCTCTCTACCACAAGAAATAAATGCTGAGTTGAACAAAAGAAAGCTTAAATGAATATGCAAGCAGGAGCTTGTAGAGACTAGCAACAGGAGTTTGTCATAAAAAACTCTAGCATAACACTTCATAAGCAACTTAAGCTGTGTTGGTGGATATTCAATTACCTGCTTACTCAATGAACATTTTGTTCTTAGTCCCTGCCAGCCCATTCACTGTGATTTGAATTGTCATGCTAGATTGTTTTGTGACAATTCCTGTTTCTAGTCTGTCTCCAAGCTTTTGCTTGCATACAGTTTCCAGTTTGTTTTTTTCACGCATTTATAACTTTTAAAAATATGCAGTCCCGTAAAGACCCCTTGGCAGCTCTTGCTTCAGCCGGTCCTCACAGTACAGCTGTACATGGGCCACTCCAATGGGCAACAAAAGCGACGGGGCCTTGCAGCTCTTGTTCTGGCTCGAAGTTAGTAGGTTCACTGTTCAGCTGTGCATAGGCCACTCCGCTGGGAAACAAAAGCGACAAGGAAACTTCAGCGCTTTGCCCAAAATGAATAAAATACCTTAAACTTCTAGCATGCCGAAAATTTAGTTTCCTGAAACTAGCTGTGTGCATCCGATACTGATTACAAATGAACAGGGTCCATGGGCATGCCTGGACTAACTATAATACAGCATCAACGCTAACTTTTACGCTTTTAGAAATGAACAATGGAGCCTGTTTCCTCATGTGATCTTTCTGTCCTGCTTCCTTGTACAGTTTCCGAATGCCACATTAATAGTAAAAAATGAGAACACACCACCACTGGTTTCGAATGTTTCAGAATGTCCATTCACCAGACATCACAAACACAAAATGCAAAACATAATCTTTACATCTATGTGGCACTAAAGTAGAAAGAAAGTGGGGAAGATTACATTCTCGACAGCATAAAATGAGCAAGCCAATCCAAAAGGAGCCTTAATCTGCTCTAGCAGACACAAACAGCTATCCTCTCCTCCAGCTTGCCCCTTGTTCATTTTATCCCTTATCTCTGGACTTCACTATAAAATAAAACAGGCAAAATATCTCGCACCAGTTCACAAGCCAGCTATTTTGTAATGACAGTTTGGCTGAAGTGAATAAACAAATTTTCCACATGGTTATCTGTCACGTAGGCACTCCAACTCATAAAACACTGCAGTAGACTACACAAAAGTTGTGCTTCAAAATCAACTCAGCCATGACATAAAACCTTTTTTTTGTTTTCAATTTGCCCGCTTAAATGCAACTGTACTTCAGTTGGGACAGACACTGCAATAATCTAACAAGCTGAATGGCTTGTCTTCTGGACTGTCGCAACATATGTAAGCAATCATATGCTTGCACCTAAACAGAATGTTCCTGCAGCTTAAATTTTCAGGTACAAGAGTAAGGTATGTGAAACATTAGGGTGATGGTTAAGCTTCACCTTAACAGTAGATAAGATAGCGTCCACACTAGTAGACACTGCGCGCGCCATCACCAGTGCTCCCCGAGTGACTAGTACTAACTGTTTATACCTCATGTGATATGTCATCGCTCCTCAATACCCCAGCTGCAAGCACACCTGATGGAAACTTCACACGTCATAACAGCCCTCTCCATGATGGCCTCTGTGAAAAATTGACACTTTCTGAATTTATCAATTTTCAATGTTGAATCACACCATTGATTAAAATTATCGATGAACAATCTCTATAATCAAACAACGCATCCGCTAGCTGGTCGCTCCTGTAACGCGCTCAACCGACAGCACTTCATTGCCTTTGTGTTGCATGCCCACCTGGCACACAAAGGGCCTGGGTTTGAGCTGCAATACACGAATTTAATGAATTACCTCTATTTTATGAAATACCCCCAAGAGCAACCTCCTCGCTAATTGTACCTACATTTGGACCCTCCCCTAACTTCATTTGAAATTTCTGAGATTTTTTCCAGAGTGATGGAGGTGTTTGCCGTGTTTTCAGCCGAACGAGCTCGTTAACTATAGTGTAAAAAGGCGGATTCTCTACATGTTGAGGCAAAAGTTTTGTAGTCTTATGTAAGAGATTCCAAGTTCTGACAATAAAAATTGGTTATCACAGTTGCACTAGTACAAAATTCATGGGACACTATCGAGAACTTCCAAGTGGAATGTTCACTGCTATAAAATCAGCACAATAGCAACAGATTGGCGTATGCCCCATGCATGCAAACTGCATGCTCTGCTAATTTTCGGTTTTTGTTAGAACAGCTGAATGTTTCCTTGCCTAGGCATTAAAATGTTTCCAAAGTTCTATCAGAAAAATCACGCGCCATGTGAAATAGGTGCACTACTTCAGCCCATGCAAAAATATAGCACAAATTTGGCAACAAAATGATAATACACAATGAAAACTTCGAAGAATAGGAAAACTGAGCGAAATACCTTCCCAAATGCATCTCGATGCCTCGCAGGAGCATGGCGAAGACAAACCCTGAGGCAGTCTCAACCACGAATTCGCTGCAGGGTTGCACAACAGTCGTGGCAGCTACCAAAGACCACATGAAAATTAATGAGCATACCAAGAATGTCTGCTTCATGTCTGTACATTAAAAAAAAGCAACACAGCAATGCTGAGCATTCAATTACAAATTACAAAAACGAAAAGCAAAACGGAACTTTCCAGCGTCAGCCAGAGGTCTACATAGAAAGAGAGGCTGCTTTCGCAGCCCACATCGCAGCCCACATTTCCTACATTTACGGAGTAACATAAGAAAGCAAGGCAGTATAACATTTGTAAAAGAGGGCAAAATAAGGGCACACATAACGGGGAAGAAATAAACTGCAATGAATCGACTGATTACAGATATGTACCTTGTTGCAGTTAGGTGGTGCTTGGCCCTTGCAATGGGTCGACGCAACCTGTGCGACTTTCCACGGCTGTAGAAAGAATAATGAAATGAGATTTCCAGGATAGAACAAAGCGTTAGACATCTTATTTCAAGGATTACAAAAAGGTGGTTCCTTCCGCGTCTGCACTCCACGTTTGGGGGGCACGATTAAAGTGTCCACCAAACATCCGTCTCTGCTGAAAATTACCTTATAAATTTATTTGATGACTAAGCTGTACCTTGCAGCAGTTAGGCGGCACTTCGTTCTCGCAACACACCGATCGAAAATATCTGTGGCAAATCACACTTCAATTGAGGGAAAAGAGAATCCAGCATCAAACGGCGGGCTACTTAATCCTCTGTGTGAATTGCGGACCGGTGGCTATTTCAGCCGCTAAAATTTCCTGCCTTTTCAAGTAATCACGACAAAAGCAAGGAAGGTAATGTGGCCGGCTTCGCGTACGCGATACAGGTTACAATTAAAGGCATTCACTCAAAACGGCACCTTCTCTGGAGAAAATATCCTGATATAACACTCGTTGTTTGATGTCTGAGTACCAATTGCTGCAATTGACCATACGACAGAGCAATTAAGCAGCTATCGATTCATTAATTTTGCAAGACGACGCAAACCGTGGAACTTCGATATGGCTCTGGGTATAAAAAAGAGCAGTAAAACTTACTGCATCAAACGGGGGTTGCAGAAACTTCCCGCCTTTTCGTCACACGAAGCCAACCTCCACAAAAACAATTACCGGGAACTCAGATCTGCCTTGCAGCAGCTAAACGGCAGTTCGCGTAGCCACGTCCCGTACGACGCACCTCAGGGTGCTCCGGCTGCCAGAGCTGCCACACACACAACCGCCACTACCAGCCCAGATTCGGAACAAAGAATGACGGCGTAACGCCAGTGCTACCGCATATCCTCGCTGCTAGCCCTAAATTGACCCGCCGTTCCGATGGTTACGAGCTAAAGCCAATGAGCCCCTCTGGCCCCTCATTACGAGCGTGTTAACTTAAACTACACAAAAACAATTATGCACGCCCCCAGATGTAGTTGTACATACAGTACTTACCCATAGAGAAAGATATTGGTAAAGAGCGGACACTCCCATAGGGCCCAGCAGCCCATTTGACTGCAGCGCACCAAGCGGGCGGTGCTACACAATGCAAAGCAGGAAGCAGTAGGAGTTGTGAAACGACAACCGTATGCTCATTTCTTCAACCTGCACAGCAACGAGGGCCACTACAAAAAGCGCTTATGTGTAAAAACATAATGCAACACATGGAAGCCACTCGATAAATTAGGCGGCACCTAGAGCAATCCTGCAGAGGCTTGCACATTGCTTGTGCACTTAAATCCAGTCCCCCCACCCTTCAAGTCCTGTGGGCTGACCTTCCATCCTGTGTACTTCTCTGAAAGATTATGTTGAGGCACGCTGGTTCCAAGTTCAACGTATGCTTCAACGCAACATTAACCTTTGAATTTATCAAGTTGTACACCAGAAACTGACGACTGAAAGCGAACTTTGTCTAAATTTCTGTTCACAAATCTCACATGCCAGCATAAACGAATTCTACAATACATTTTCACAAACTTCTGCCGGCACTCAAGAGAACAAAAATCAAAATCCCCAATGCATTGGAGATGTCGCAGCAAAACATCGCAAACCCTTTCTAGATGTGCAGTATCCTCAACCAAAGCAAGAAAGTGGGTTTCAAGTGCTTGCACAAATGTGCGTGCCCTTTGCGATGGTACAGTTAAATTTCCAAACACTTTGCCTGCTACATGATATGCTTTCATCATCGTAAAATATTGATGAGAAACACTCAATGTATTGTCTTAATCTTTCAACAACTGAGGGCAAATGCATATTTACCAACAAAATATTTTACCAAGAAGCCTGCCACGTAATAGACAACAGAATCCTCAATAACATGAGAGTGCTTATCCGCGGCTAGCTCTGAAACCTCTTGCAAGGACGGAAAGTCGTCAGCAGGAGCCTGCCCAACATTATCAACTAGAGATGCCCTGCTAGCAGAGAATGGTGAACTTTCCAGTAGAAGTTCACATCGATCCTCCTCAGCATTACCTTGTTTAGAAAGTCTAAACAGTTTCTGAATGCAAATATGCTTTAAACCAGACATAAACTGGAAAACATTCGGATTCATGTTGCAGCCTTGCTTCTGCCTAATGTGCCCAAACATTCTCCAGCGAATCCTGCTGCAGCCGACGGGTGAGGATACAAAAAATTATGATTTTGAGAAAGATCACTCCAAAGAAGCAAAACAGCCTGGATAGTTATCTGCCAGCCTATGATTGTTTGTGGCTGACGCTTGACAGCAAACGTCCACGTTTTAATCTAGTGAAGTTAATCTGGAAGGCGGTGAACAAGTTCGTCATCACCCCTTTTAATCGCATAGCGATATCATTGCGCTATTTTTTTTAGGAGTTGAGCTGTTCAGTGCATCAAACAGTTTATCCATTCTTTTGCAAAACTGCGCTGTAGCCATTGCTGCTGCGGGCAGCTCCTCTGCATATATCAAAGCCATAATGGCCACACTCACTGAAGCACTCAGTACTTGTGCTGTTCTTACTTTCATATTAGAAAACGGTTTTTGAAAAATGTGCCGCTCGGTCAGCTTTGGGGCTAAACGCAAGCGCAATTCGTGGGACCAATTGTACAGGCGCTCAATGTAAGCCTAGTCCACAACCTCTTCCCCAATTAGCAACTTGTGAGCTTGCACATTATTACGAGTAGTTTTAATGAGACGGGGCAGGTCAAAAATAAAATATAACCGCTCACCCCTTCTTTCAAAGAAAGGCCTGTCAACAGACACGCCCAGCTGATAACACAAGCTGATGTTTGACGCCCCTTGGTCGCAAACAATTGCTTTCACTGTCGGCTATTTCTTTAAGTTTATCAATAAGGGACATGAGAAATTTATGCATAACAGGTGCTGGTGTTGACAATTGTAAATGCTATTGGCTGAACCCACCTCTTGGTGATTCCACCCACCAGAACAACCAAAGCCCTGTCTGCAATTGTCGACGTCCGCACATTACCATGATCCACAAAGCCATGAATAACATCCTGACTAGAATCGTAGCACAAGTTTTTTTTTTCTGTACTATTTCATCTACGATCAAAGTGCATGCTTGATCTCTTTTATCCCAAGTCTGACTTGTCGCTGAAAGCGACTCAATACCCGAGGAATCACACCTGGTTTCATGTTGACGTTAGCCGATCATCGTCTCAGCGAATGCTGGGTTGGCAACGTGAAAATGGGTGCTAAAAATCTATACGCCCGTGGTCCACGAAAGTTTGGGTGCAACACAAACTTCTTTAGCCGCAAAGGAAATCGTTTGCCTTTGCCCCTTGGCTTTGAACGCACGTGTGCAGTGAGAAGTTTGAACACTTCGTCAGTGACAAATGGCCGGATGACACCTAGTGCCCTCGGAATAGTTGGCGGCAAGCTGTGTTGTTGATGCGCAACCTTGCGATGGTCTTGCGGCAGCTCTTCACCTTCGCCTGCAGCCTCCTTATAGTTGCTGTGGCCCTGGACTTGGAATACTGCAGACAATTTGTGTATGCTGAGCCCATTGCAGGATCGCTGCCAAGAACTGCAATAGAAGAAAAAGAGGTAGCAATAAAGTCAGTCTTGGCACAATGCCTTTTAATGGTTCCGTCACAGTAAACATTGCTTGCAGTAAGTGCAATGTATTGCATTACGGTTATTTTTCTATGAGCATAATGCACTCTGCGCGATTCATTAATACAACCCATGTAAATGACTATCCTGAATATAACTTGTCCCAGAGTAAGATTCCTGCATGTGAAGTAAACGCTTTGAGTGTTACATTATGCATTCAATGCTATGGTTAACACCCCTAGTTTCGTTTGAATGCACAAAAAAACGTCCACTTAAGCATTTGCCGCACATTTGTGTAAAGAGCCGCCTTTTCTTTTTGGATGATGCTGTTACCGACATCTGTAGGAACACGACAGACAAATGGCTTTTACCTTATCTGGATGAATAAAATGATGGGAGCTTGAGGGTTGAGGAGATAATTAATTTAATTGAACAAAAAAGGCATTGCTTCAGACGCATGTACCAAAACAGTGAGGGCAAACCTCCGACACTTTAATGCATGCAGCTCCCCACACAGCACCAGCAGCAGTCGCTACTGTTTCCAGACACCCAGTGCTTTGCTGTTCTTTGCTGCACTCAATTCTGCCAGCGTCTTCTTTTTCTGACCAACAGGTACTATGGGTATAAACTTTTTGTATGTACACAGCCACCTTCCTTGCACTTACGCACCAAGTCGCAAGCACACTGAAAACATGGCCTCTCTTACCACTTTATGAGCCTAATGGCAAAGGTTTGTTTGCCTACCGCGGATAGGTGGGGAAAAATGAAACTAATAGTTCTCATTACAGTCAAACCCGTTTATAACGAATAGCGTGATTTAACGCGAATAGTTCGTTATATGAAGTATTTCGTTATAACCGAACCCGCTTTTAACGAACCTTTAACGAACCTCAGTACCAAATTCGTTTTACACGAGTTCGTAAGCCGGCTTGCGAAGACGACAGCCGTCAGCGTTTGGGTGCTCCTGCGCATTTCCTCTGATGGCAGACTTGTTTTTCAAGATGGTGCTTAACGTGCTCCTCGGAATCTTGATGTGCGCGGCAACGTCAGCCTTTTTTTCGCCGCGCTGGGCGCGGCAAATCATCTCAAGTTTTTCGGAAAGCGGCACGGCACGCCGCTGCTTCGTCGTCATCTTGCAGGATGTAGCGGCGGAATGTGTCGGCAGCAAAGTAGGGACGTCCGGAAGCGAGCAGCACGACTTGCAAACGCGAGCAAAGAAAGCTGAGAAGACGCGGGAAAGCGTCGCGGGGCCGCGCATGCGCAGTGGAAGGATCCCTAAGCTACTGCAGAAAGAGCCTCCCGGGCCGATTGCCCTGCATTTCACGAAAGCGCGGCGGGGGGCAGGCAGCGGAGCGTCGCGACATGGAACCGGCGCAGTACCGCGTTGGCGGTCCTTTGACGACCGATTGCACGCGATAGCGGCGATCACGGCGATTGCGGTACCGATTGCGGCCCGGAAATGGCTGCCTAGAGATACTGGATGCGGGCACAAAGGCGCGTTGGCGGGCGTTTGGCGAGCGATCGCGCGCGCTGTGAGTTCGCTGTATCCAATGTGTAATTCGTTATAAAAAATACATTTCATATGGATAACGATATCACAACTTCGAGTGTTCGTTATAAGGAATAATTCGCTCTATCTGAGTTTGTTATATTCGGGTTTGACTGTATTACATGAGGGGCATTGAAGAGCATTTTGACGTTTTCTGCAGAATACTGCGGCTTGTTTGTTCTTAAGGCATAAAATTTGAGATTTTCTGCAGTGGAAAGTTTTGTTTCTGAGGTCTAAAGGGAACACAAGAGCCGAACACAACGTCATGGAATACACAAATTTGCATTGGCGCATGCAATTCAGGTAGTAACAGTGGTGCTGAGGCAAGCACACATTCCTCTCTGTTCTTATTTGCAATGCCTCTGTAAGGCATTTCCTGTCATTTCTTCTCAATTGCAGTTAGTGCCCTCCATATTGCAGTTTCACTGAGTGATAGCTGTACTCAGCGTGCCAACCAGCTTGCGGGTCACGGGACCTTGTCCGGCGCATGCCAATTACCTGCAGCCTAGGCAAGGTCCAACTCTACTTAGTGACAGGTCAACCATATTAGTACAGAATATTGATGACTTGTCGAAACTACTAAATAGTCGTCTAGCCTAATTTCAGCATGGGAAACACGATGGCGACAACCAAACTTTAGCCAGGCCACCTGAAATATAAACTTTATACATAACAAATATACTATAAAAATTTATTCGAACTGCATATACGAAACATTAAGGAGCATGTGCAAGTACAGAAGTGAGGAACTATGTTTATGTTTACAACAGTTCACAAATCTATCGAGTGAGCTGTACCAGCACTTCAACCATAACATGGAAACTTTACCATCAGCGGAAAAACGATTGACAGACGTTCCGTATGATGCAACAAGACATGCTAAACATTTATGTTCAAAAGTCACCAAAATCAACGCTTCCCTAACTAATTTTAAACTGTCTGTTCTTACAATGGGCAAAAATGATACAGTGTACACTATCCGAAGAATATGTTGCATATGCTACTGAACACTACTACTGAAAAATGCTACTAAGCAGCTTTAAAGGAACAAGCACTAACCAACGCAGCTGCTTTCTGGAGGGCTTGCACCGCTTTCAGCCAAGTCAGGAAAGCGGCTGCTGCTTGGAGAAAGAGAACACCCATGATCTGCCACGTCCGTTGTGGTATGGCCATGGTCCACGGGCAAATACGGCGCTGCAGGCAATGGCGGAAAACATGAGCAAATGTCTCATTTGTACTGCTTTGTCTCAAAGCGAATCGGGCTACGAGAGACATGCTGGTGAATGACTCCGGAAATTTGGACCACCCGTGTGCATTCATGCGTGCTGACATCACACTGTACACAGGGCCTCAAGCATTTTGCCTGCATCGAAATCTGAATAGGATCGAACCCACTCCTTTCAGATCACCAGCCAGGCACCACCAGCCCTAAGCCACCACGGCAACTAATCAATGTTCAGAATGAGTACGGCAGTCATATGAGCGCACATCTGTGAATGCAGTGCCTCTTGCTTGAAAAACAGTGTGGAAAGGCTCAGCAGAAGAGTGAAATTATTGACCATGAAGCAAAATAAAAACTCTCAAGCCAACTGAAGTGAACTCCAGCATAAGGAAAGATTCGAACTAGGCACGTATACATTATCTGCTGTATAGCACGTAAACTTAATTCTTGATTACCTGCTACAATACTTACTTCATAAATATATATGCTGTGACCAGCTCGCCTTGCAAACCTGGACACACAGAAGGCACAGCCAATTTAGTGAGTCGCGTGTGCCCGGGATCCATAAATTCCTTTGCTGTGAAGTGGTCAGTGCACATCCGGTACCTGGTGTACACTGAACTGGGCGGTTTTTCCAAAAGGTCACTTCTTCCACTGTATGACATCCATGCTGTCGACCTGCTTACGTGTTTAAGGCACTCCATTACTTCATTCCTGAAACTGCTTTGCTTTTTATGGGGTTTAACGCTCCAAAACAACTGAGGCTATGAGGGACGCCGTAGCGGAGGTCTCCGGGTAATTTAAACCACCTTGGGTTCTGTAACTTCACTGACATCGCACAGTACACGGGCCTGTAGCATTTCGTCTCCATTGAAATGTGACCGCCATGACCGGGATTGAACCCACGTGTTTCGGGTCAGTAGCCGAGCACCATAACCACTGAGCCACCGCGGTGGCGTCATTGTTGAATGTATAAGGATGAAGTGCTTCACTAGCATCCAAACAAGTCGCCGCAAGTGTTGTTCATAACAGACCATGAGACATTTGGGGAAATGGTACATTGCCCGATTCTAGAAAAGCGCGTCACGGTCATTTATTTTATGCTTATAAACACATTCACAGTTACATCGCTGTGGAAGTAGACGATTGTCTGTATATTAAACTATGACAAATGGCAAGCTGAAAACCCAAAGCACGACAGACCTGCTGTCCCGTGGGATGCGGAAGAAGATGGTTCCTAGCCTCCTGCTCAAGGTGCTCCTGTTGCGGCACCACGGCACACAGCAGGTGTTGCCGACGGGTGGCATCACCTGAAAAATTCGCAAGTATGGCCATTCACAGTCTCCTTATATCCCAGGTGAAAATTTCTTGTTGGGAATCTGCTGGTTTGTTTTGGTTTTAGTTGGTCCCAATTGAAACCTTGCTGGTTTTGTGCTGATCCTGTTGGTCCCAACAGCAACACTTGCTGGTTTCAGTTGGTCACAACTGGGAATCTGCTGGTTTTGTGCTGGTCCTGTTGGTCCCAACAGCAACACTTGCTGGTTTCAGTTTGTCCCAAATGGCAATCTGCTGGTTTGGTGCTCGGCCAGTTGGTACCAACACTTGTTGGTTTCTTTCTGGACCAACTGGGAATTCGATGGTTTCAGCTGGTCGCATAAGCCTTACTGCATTTAGACTAACTCATCCCAGCAACATTTTGTAATGAGGCAAATGATACAAGCTTTAATATAACTGGCATAAAGCTAGCTAACCCTGTGGAACATGTGCCCAGTTACACTTAAAATTTTTGCTATTGGCTTGCATGCATTCCCAAGCAACCACAGATATCCGTCGGACGTACGAGCTAGATCCAAACGTCCTTTGCCGAGATCGGACGTCCATCGGACCTACGAACACAATCCGATTTCGGATATCCATATTCGTACATCCGCCGGACGTACGGACAGTATCCGCTTTTGTATATCCGCATTAGAGACAAGGTGTACGTCCGAGGGATGTACGGTGGAGTATATTCTCAGGATATGAGTATAGAGTTTTTTTTCTAATTTTTTCACACAGCAAATTCGCGCCGTTCGAGTATGTATACTGTACAGTTCGCTTGTTTAACCTAAAAAAATTTATTCGCTAAAGAACTTTTGTCAGTTTTATTGGCTAGTGTGCGCGAAATTGCGTTAATATCTGCATATCTGTTTTGGAGAAATTATTTCCATGAGCTTCAGGGTTTGACTTGAGGACTTTTGTAAATTAGCGCAATTGCCTAGTCATATACTTGTAGTGCAAGGGCCACTGCTGATCTACATTTATTTAATGGTAGGAACCAGTGCTGCACAATTTTACAGTAAATCAATTACTAATTTATATCTAGAAAAGATAAAAATCAGTAGCGACATCGTGTCCGCCGTGGTCAAACGCGACTGAAACCACTTGTAAATTCAAAACTCCCGCCGAACTCCGCTATCATCATCATCATCATAAATGCAACTTGTAGTCAGCCCAATCCAATCCATCAGCCGGAGAGTGCAGCGGCGTAATCGAAATAGGTCGCGAAGCCGGAGCTCGAATGCGGTCCAGAACCAAGTGCTAGCGACATAAAATTAGGGGTGGAACTAAAGCGCCAAAATGAAATGAGTGGACAAACACGACCAGAAGAGGAAAATAATTAGGACATATTTTGTGTTTGAAAAGCATGCAAAAACAATTGCAGTGATTACTTTTTAAAATGTTTTAGTTGTGTGCATTTTGTTAGAAAGTATAGCGCTTCCTTTGTAAAAATTTTATGACAGCGTTCGCTCAGAGCAGCGGCAATGGCAGAGGGACGATGCCAAGGTTGACGGTGCTCTGATGTCATACTCTTGTCATATCTTTTGACCATTCTGCTTGCTTTTGTTTGAAACTTGATTCTGCTAGCCCTACTTTTTCCTCGCTGCTTGTTGCTCGAGTTCTTGGTGTGCATCGTTCGTGTACAGTTTCCGCTTTTCCCTTTTGCCAGCGCTTCAGTTTAGTTTCGTTCCGTTGAGTGCGGTTCTGTCGCTTTTGCCCCAAAAGGGCATCGGCTGTGGCCATGTCGCCCCCGTACGCAAGAAAGTTTGGTTTTGTTTTGGTTTTGTGGGGTTTAACGTCCCAAAGCGACTAAGGCTATGAGAGACGCCGTAGTGAAGGGCTCCGGAAATTTCGACCACCTGGGGTTCTTTAACGTGCACTGACATCGCACAGCACACGGGCCTCTAGAATTTCTCCTCCAAAGAACGCCGCGGCCGGGATCGAACCCGCGTCTTTTGGGCCAGCAGCCGAGCACCATAGCCACTGACCCACCGCGGCGGCTCGTACGCAAAAAAAGAGGTGTGCGGTTGCACGATGTGCGAGCGATAACCTGTCTGGCGGCGTCACATTTCATCGCTTCAGCGCGACACCTGCGACATTCAGAGCGACACCTGAGGTGAGGACGAAGGAAAAAGGCACAACGAGAACTGACTGCCTAAAAATAGCGTTGGTGGTCGGCACTCGTCGTGTCTTCTTTCTTCGTTCTCGTGTCGGGTGTCGCGCTGAAGCTTCGCGGCGTTCAGCAGTTTATTTTTCCCGCCAAGCAGCACGTGACGCTGACGTCACCAATATGACGTCACTAAAACACGTGACTGACGTTGCGTTGTTGTTTTAATCATGACGTCACTTTTCAGTTGTCCACGCATTTCGAAGATGGCGCTGGCTGCGCACCACAAGCCGCCATGTTTTGAACGTATGGGCTTCTATGCAGCCTACGCTACCATAGTACATCTACCTTGGCGTAATGGCGGCGTTGTCAGTTTGCTGCGAAGCGTGGTGCCCCTTTTGAGCTCTGTTACTAGAATGTGTGGCTTTTTTTAGTCTCCGGATGAAAGTGGTGTGTAACTTGAACAATTCGAAGGATGCAGCAAGCGCCTGAAGCCCTCCTGGAACGCTGGAATATCGTACTACACCGACTTCGAATTAAAGAAGGCCTTGTGTGATTGCCTACGGCATGGTCTACGGAGGTAAGTACAGTACACTGCTTGGGAATTACTTTTGAGACAATGGAGCAGGATCTGTAACATTCTCTCGCGGGAGAGTTGGAGTCATGTTATGGCTATACTGTGGTGTGGGCTACAGATAGGTTGAGACTTGTGCTACGTCTCTTTCCTCTTTGTGCTGTTGTGGTCTTCATTAACGTGAATAGCATTGACAAAGTTGCCGAACATTCTTGAAGTTATCATGATCTCTTGCAATTTGGCGCAGGCATAATCTTTTTGTCAGCAGTCCTGACAATGGTTTTTGCTTGAGTCTAGGGAAAGGAGGGCAGAACTTCTCTGAAATTAGAGACTGCATGTAAAAGGTGGATTGTAAGGCGGGTGCCATCATGAAAAATGCTCGGTTTCCTAGCTCTTGGCCTCTTGCAAGCATAGAATACCTTCTGGTGTCAAGCATGATGACTATGTCGGTGCATCTCTCACCTCTGTGTTATTTTGGGCTTCATTAACGTGAATAATAACAAAGTTGCCAAGCATTTTTGAATTTATCATGGTCTACTTAGATTTGGTGTGGGCTTGAGTACTAACCTTTTTCTTTTCATTTTTTCCAGAAAGCTGTTCGCTTCCGCTTTATCATGGAAGTAGGAAGATGGGTGTGCGCTCGAAGTTTTACGTCTTATTGAGGAGTTACGCACTTCACAGTAACTCAGGCCTGTGCTGATGTACAATCACAATAAAATATTCTCGCTGTACTTTCAGTTGCTTTTTCATTTTATTGTCCCGCGGACACGAAGGAAGTATGCATGTGCCATATATGCAAACATCCGAGAAAGATCCGGGAACGGACGTCCGAAATCGATGCCCGTTGGCCAGACAAACATGTCCGTTTGGACGCCTATAGGACGGCCGACGGACGTC
This sequence comes from Amblyomma mixtum, assembly GCF_055824585.1. Lineage (NCBI taxonomy): Eukaryota > Metazoa > Arthropoda > Arachnida > Ixodida > Ixodidae > Amblyomma > Amblyomma mixtum. The sequence goes on from NC_143020.1 coordinate 1,418,652, forward strand.
CACCGGCTGTTCGCGCACGTCCGTTGGCCGTCCGGAACATCCGAAACGGACGGCCAACGGCCGGCTGATGGCTATCTCTGGTTGCTTGAACCATCCTGTAGGCTAGGAGTTCTGAGCACTAGAACTACCGCTTCAAGCATTTCAAATAGCAATGCTTTTAACACATTGCACCCTTTCCCCTTTCATGCCCAAACTAATATCTGTGTAGCTTTTTTAACAGTTTTTAAAACTTTTTTACACCCACTCTCAAGCACTGGAGCCAGGAAAAGGGCGTGGATGTGCAACCAGTGGCAAAAAACATCAATAGAATATTGGAAGAGAAGATACAAGGCGATGTAAAATCAGCACAGAAATGTGGGCAATGAGGCCACGAAGTATGAAGTGATCGCAATGAGGAAACACCACAAACGGCACAAGATGAAGGGAGGCAACAGCACCGGGCAGTTTTGTGTTGTTGCCGCGCTCCATCTTGTGCCTTTTACGGTTTTTTATGATTACAATATGCCTTGCCGACTGGCCTGCATGCCGCCTTACCCTCCACAGTCAAGAAGTTGGTTGGTTTATGGGGTTTAACGTCCCAAAGCGACTAAGGCTATGAGAGACGCCGTAGTGGAGGGCTCCGGAAATTTCGACCACCTGGGGTTCTTTTACGTGCACTGACATCGCACAGTACACGGGCCTCGAATTTCTCCTCCAAAGAAATTCAGCCGCCGCGGCCGGGATCGAACCCGCGTCTTTCGGGCCAGCAGCCGAGCACCATAGCCACTAAGCCACCGCGGCGGCCACACACAGTCAAGAAGTGATGAACCATGAGGCAAATAAACAGTCAAATCTGAAGAGTACCTATTCCTGCCCTGTCCTGCTCCTGAGGAACACGGAATGCATAAATATGCGTCAAAGCGGCAAGTGGCATTCAGTGAGCTGTGTTTGCTTGGCCAAATTCAAAATGGTCAGAGCTAACAAGTGTTTTTGGGACAGCCTATATTCCTCGAACTCTGCACAAAAAAACCTAGCACAGTAGAATGAACAAAAATACCTGAGGCACAACACTGTCTTTGGAATTTTTCTACTGATCTTGTTTTTCATGCAGATTTGGAGATATATGAGCTGGTTCCATTGCCTGCTGCTGTGCCCAGCAGCAGCTGGTCCCAACTGCTCTTGGGACCAACTGTTCCTGGACCCAACTGTTGCTGGTCCCAGCTCTATTGGTAGCAACTGTGTTGGGATTCTGCTAAAAAACCAGCAGTGTTGGGTCCAGCAGACTGCCAACCAGAAATTTTCACCCTGGATTGTAACTCTGTAAACAGTGAAAAGGTGCGAAAGCGGCGAGGGAATGAAATTACGAGCGGAGTCAACATGTTTTTGCGAACCTCGCGTGCTGAACACCGTTGCGCAAAGTACAATACACATACCCTACTACACGGCAGATACCAATCAACTTTTGTCAAGCATTTCTACATTCCCCGACATTTTTTTTTACCTTCTAAAACCTAGGTGGACAGCAGAGTACGCGTTTTGTTCAAGAAAAATATTTCGTATACGAACGGCCACAACATGGACTACGAACTAGAACACTGCACGGGCCTAAATCTGAGGCCCAAGCCCGGCCCGGGCCCGAGACCTGCAGCCCGAGCCCGGCCCAGGCCCGCGGCTTCAAGCCCAGGCCCGGCTCAGGCCCGCTAAGTTTTCGCTCTAGCGAGCCCGGCCCGGCCCGTGAATCCCGTAGTGAAGCCCAGCCCGGGCCCGGCCCGGCCCGGCCCGTTTCACAGTAACGCTTGAGGTATACTGCTCACTCTGAGCAAGTAGACTTCTACTAGACCGATAAGAAACTGGCCGACAAAGGTTCTGAAACCACAGTTTGGCTCGCAGAAAGTTGGTTCTTTTTAACGCAGAAGGAAGTGATTAAGAGTAGTGCTCGCCAGGTCCTCTTTTGGACAATGATCTCATGTAGGTGCGCAAAGATAAACTCGGAAGTTCCGAGAGCCAAATGAAAAGGGCTGCATACGTGAGTAATAGACTACTTTGCATTCCCCCATGATTTTAATTAGTTATAATTTGCCGCCCCTGAAGTATAAACATTAAAGCTGCCTAGCAAGCAGTAGGACTTTTTTAGCGTACGCAATCTCACAGGTTGAACGAAAAACTAAAAGGCATGCCGTATTTCACCGTGTGTGTTTTTAAGACTATAAGCGTCCTAAACTAATGTCCTTCCCTAATGCATTTATAGTAGTGTATAAGTATGTTTTGGATGACGAACGATCACTGGCCAATCAAGGCCGGTTAAATTTTACTCTTGCTGGTGGAGCAGAAGATAGCGCGCGAACCACATGATAACTTACAAAGCAAAACACTTCTCATGTCAACCAGGCTGAAGAAGCGAGGAGGGATAGATGTGGTTATGAGATGAAATTTACGCTCTCGCGAGCTTTTGTGGCTATTTCATTTACGAGACGTTCCGCTGAGCTGATCAAAAACAAAACCAAACGCGCTTTATAAAGTTTGTGAATTTTCTCACATGAGAAAAAATATAGCTATAGGTTGGTTGGTTTGTTTATAGGGTTTAACGTCCCAATGCGACTAAGGCTATGAGAGACGCCGTAGTGGAGGACTCCGGAAATTTCGAACACCTGGGGTTCTTTAACGTGCACTGACATCGCACAGTACACGGGCCTCTGGAATTTCTCCTCCAAAGAAATTCAACCGCCGCGGCCGGGATCGAACCCGCGTCTTTCGGGTCAGCAGCCGAAATATAGCTATAAAATAAAAGCTATGTTTTGCGGGCTTAAGGGCCCAAGGGGAGTCAGGCTTTGAGTGACACCGAAGCAGAGTGCACCGGATCATTTCGACCACCTGGGTTTCTTCAACGAGCAATGACACTATAAAGTACAGCCTTTTCCAAAAGTAACCAGGCTGCATGGTTCGCTTCTCGTTCGCATATAGAGCCCTCGCGGCTTCCCTAAATATCAAAAAGTTCTTTGAAGCTGAGTAGAGGTGTTCTCGTTATACCGCACAGCGATTTAGAGCTTGAGGGCTGGTATAATAACTTCAATATACGACAGAGAAGTAAACCTCGCAGTTTATACTTTTGGCAAAGACTGTACATGGCTGTCATGCTTGCCGCCTAAATACAAATGCGGCCCTGAGGCTAGGAGCAAACCCTGGTTCCCCGGCGCGGTAATCAAGCGCCTTGACCACTAAGCCACCGCGGCGCAGAAGTAGGGAAACAAATAAGTTAATGAATAAAGCTTAGTTTTTTTCTCAGCGCGTACTATAAGCCATGGCTCATCCGTGTCGCTGCTCCAATGCCGCAGTTGTGTACTTCACTCTGCAATAGTGAATGAATAGCCGGACACCAACCGTTTGTATACGGACCCAAACCTGGCTCGGGTCCACAGGTTTAAGCCCGAGCCCGGCCCGGGCCCGCAACTTCAGGTCCGGGCCCGGCCCAGGCCCGGCAAAACAGATCATGTCCCGGCCCGGCCCAGCCCGCGGGCCGGGCCGGGCCCGGGCTTTTGGGCCGGCCCGAGCCCGTGCAGTGCACTACTACGAACCACAAGTACACAAAGTGTTAGGAGCACTGAGAAATACTCGGGTGCAACGTATGGTTTAAGAAGCATAGAAAATTAAACTATCGGCGCAACAGTTCTTGGTTTTCAAGCTCTTTAGAGTTTAGAAAGGCCCACGCGTTGCCTTTTTTTTCCGGTTTTCAAAAGCGCATTCCTGTGTTGTCAATGCACGGGTGAAATGTGCGTTTCCACGAACGGAGTCTTTCACACGTATACATACATACGTACAAGAGTCAGGTTTTTGAGCTTTTCTTGTGTTATCTCTTTTTTTTTCCACCAGTCTTGAAAACTACAGTCCCGTACTTGCTGCGCGGGAACAATCTTCGCCGTTCGCCCACTTTCAAAAAAGTACATTTTAACCTTACACCGACAAATGGCACCCAAAAGAAGTCACATATTGTCGGGGGGCATACAAAAACGTCACGTCCCGAGAAACTCAGCACGAAACCAAGCAAAACTAACCGCTAGGCACAGCGCGTCGGGCCACAGGCCCTGGGCAGGTTTTTTTTTTTCTGCGCACTGACCGGCATTGACCGGCGAAGCTGCATCATGCACCATCATTCCTCCCGCCGCTCCCGCCCACGGTGTAGCATGACACAGCGTCCGCGCGCCCTTCACAACTGCGCCGGCGTACTAAGCTAGAGTGCTTGAAATGCAGCGTAATTTTGCATGAAGTGCTTGAAATGTAGCGTACTTTTGCGAAAACAAAACATTCCTTCCTTGACTTTGTCACAAACTGCAATGCCGTGAACAACAGCCGGCAGGCCACAGAGCGAGCGCGCCGCTTCACGAACTGCACCGGCGGCCGGCGCGGCCGCCTAAATTGATTGCAATGCAGCGTACTTCCACAAATAAACATTACTCACCTTGCCGCCGTCATAAACAGGGGGAGTTCTGCGTCGAAGGGCAAGAGAGACGAAAAAAATTGCGGCCTGCCAGCACGAACGAATACGCCGCACGCTTTCACGCGCACAAAACTGCCCCCACGATGCTCCGTCGTCTGCTGCTCGGATGGGTCTGCCGCCGCGCCGGCCATCCCCTAGGCGGCAGAGTATCTATCGGAGGAGGAGGATTGCGCGTCATTTCCTGGGGCCAGATTTCGCCGAGTGTCCGCTCTTTACCAATATCTTTCTCTATGACTTACCTTGCAGCTGCTTAAGCGACAGTTCAAAGTTCAAGTTTGACTGACTGACTGCATAGCCAAGGCCAAGGCCAAGCCCAGCCAAACCTGTGGCCCGTCACGACTTTTACGCTCGTAGTTCCCGTCTCTCTTTCGCTTGCGCGGCCGCGGTTGTCGTCTGCTGCGGCGCCAGCGCGGCGGCGCGGGAGGCGCAGCCGCAATGCATCACGTACACAAAACTTTTCTCAGGTACCTTACTTTCTAATACTTCTTAGTATTTAAAATTCAATGCAAAAGGCGGGAGGGCTGTCAAAAATCTCAGTCTCGCAACTACGGTTTTTCTCCCGCACTTGCAACCGTGCTTGAAACTTGAATACAGTTCACAATATTGACCAAAGGTGGCAAGACATTCAGTAAAACCCGCAGTTTGGTTCACTTACACTGACATTTTTTTAAAACTGGAAAGCTTACAGGGGAAAGGGCCAATAGGGCCTACCCCAATCACCTCTCTGTAAATATTTATTGTATTATAAAAGTTTTTCACCACCACTTACAAAGAGTTTGCGGAGGCGCTCGAGGCGCTGCACGGACATTTTTGGTTTTGGTTTTACAGGGTCGGCTACTAATTGGCTATGAGGCCGCCGCAGTGGATGGCTCCAGATGATTTCGAACATCCGGCCGGAGATCATTAAGGTGCATGGACATCGCACAGTACACAGGCGAAAGCTTTAGTATACAAAAAAAATTCAAGGTATAAAAGAACAAATACACGAAAATTTTCTCAATGAAAACTTTAATTACAAAAACAACAAAAACGCAAATGAAATAGTAAAAGCATGACCAATAAAAAAAACCGTAACTAGCTGCGTGCATGCATGCATGCAGGGCGTTGCCCCTTTCCCCCTTTTGCGTGGACAGCGTAGTGCAATGTGCTCTTAGTGCTTTGTGCCTCCAAGGTTTCCGCAGACAGTGATATAATTTCTCCATTAAAAAAATTGCTGTGGCTCAACTTGGTTAAGCCGGGAAATCGCGAAAGCAATACCCATGGCTACGCCCTCGCTCACATGATAGTCGTGCTGTTGTGGTGCTTGTGTGAAACTTGTTGTATACCTTGGTGCTGCTGTGGTGATCACTTGGCTATTCTATGTACAACTAGTAGTGAAACTATGATCGTTGCGCTGTGAGGATATACTTGGTTGCTGGTGATGTTAATGCAGATTGTAGAACTGCTGTTCCTGCACTAGCTACAACGGCATGCTTGGCACTCATGGTAAGTGTCCTTTTAAATCCAAGTTGAAAGGCGAAAGCCTGAGTGCTGCATTCTGCTACGCGATTGTTCACTGCACATTTTGTTGGAGCATTGAATAACTGCCAATTAATGACGCTTCAGCTTCGCCTTTAGGAGTGGAACGCGACAGCGTTTGTAGCGCTGCCACGGAGTCCAAAGAACGCCACCACCTGTTCGGCGCGGTGCGTTGCCCTTCCTATGATTTAATAAATGTTTTCACCACCACCACCACCACCTTCGAACTCAACGCTTTTTGAGGAAAGGAAATGGTCTGTAATTCTCTGACATCTCGGTGTACACCTGAGCCGCACCGTACAGGAAGGGAGGAAGTGTGAGTGAAAGAAGAAAGAGGGGCCGTAATGAACAAAATTAAAATTGTATTTGAGGAAAGGAAGTTGCGCAGTAACTGTCTCACATATTTCGGTGGACACCGGTCAAACTTCGCGCGCGGTGACGTCACGACAACTTAGGTCAATCTGAAACGCGGACAAATACGCCTTGCTCGTCGGTGAATTGGTTTTTGAGGAAAGGAAATGTATCTGTCTCTTATATCTCGGTGGACACCTATACCTCGCCGTAACGGGAAGGGAGGAAGATGGGAGTGAACGAAGACACCGTATTCACTAGACGCACCTTTGTTCATTCCAAACCATCGAGCTGGCATGGCGGAGTATACTTCCAGACTCGATAGCGGACGGTCGCAGAATCATGGGCTCCCACGGAGCGGCGATAGCGGCCGTTGGCGGCCGCGGAAACAGGTTTGCCAGCGACGCTGATAAGGTCTACGAGATCGTTCTGCCTACCCTGCCCACCGGACGAGTTGTTTTAAACACGGTTTTTCTGCACGGTGTCGTGCGTGTGCGACCCTACCGGGTCGAAGACTTCAGAGACGCCCTCGCAAACGTTGGTGCGCTCCCCGACGTCGTGGCGTTGGGGGCGTACCAGATAAACCATGTGTGGGCGGTGACCTTCAGCAGGGCTGATGCCGCAAAGAAACTGGCCGCCATGAAGGAGCTGGAAGTCAAGGGACGCCGCTGCATCGTCTTCGACCCAGAAGACCACCAGGTGAAGCTGCGCCTGCACTGGGTGCTACACGGCGTCGCCGACGAGGACATCCGGACAGCTTTCGCGGCGTTCGCCAACGTGACCGAGGTTACCCGGGAGCGTTGGCGCGTCGCCGGCATGAAGGAGAAGGGGTCCACCACGAGGACCGTGCTGCTGAAGATGAAGCCTGGCATGAAGGTGGACGATCTGCCCCACCAGGTTCGTATCGCTGGCGAGTTGGCTCTAGTGGTGGTGCCCGGTCGGCCGATGCAGTGCCTGCGCTGCGGCGGCACGGCGCACGTGCGCCGTGATTGCAAGGTGCCCAGGTGCTCGAAGTGCCGACGCTATGGACACTCCGAGGCTGAGTGCGTGCGCACCTACGCGTCGGCTACCGGGCGCGTAGCGGCGAGCGACTCCGCAGAGCTCATGGACGTCGTCGAAGCGGAGGAAGCAGCCAGCGGCATCGACGACACGGGTAAAACGGCGGGGGTTGAGCCTGCTGTTTCGAGCAGCAACACCGACGCTGCTGGCGCACAGGAGAGCGGGTCGCCAACTACACACCCATCTTCGACGCCTGTGGAGACGCCCGAAGTTGGAGCAAGCCCGCCAGCGCACGTGGACGCGGAAACAAAGGCGGCCAGCGATAACCACAACGAGAAGGTCCACGCCCGCATGAACACCGGTGTGACTACCCCTTCTAAGCGTCCGCACGCCGAGACCAAGGCCGACGGGGAAAAGGCTGCAGAGCCCAGCGTCGAGGAACCGCCTGCAAAGACGCCGCAAGCACGACGGGCCAGTCGGCGGCCGCGGCCCAAGGTTCCGGCTGAGAAGTGTGGCGGCGACAAGGCGCCTCCTGACCAGGAGCACGTGCTCGCGCCGGATGACACCGGTGGCGACGGCATCGTCTAGCGACATGCTAGGCATGGGAGGTAAGCACCATGCTTTCGGTCTCTTCTTCCTAAGTTAAAATTGCTTCTGCGACTCCGTTTAAAGTCGCCACCCTAAACGTCAGAGGCCTGGCAGGTAAAAGAAAACAAAGCCAGCTGTACCGACTTATAACGGAGCAAGATATTGATATACTGGCAGTGCAGGAGACTAAAGTCGACGGTGAGGAAGAAACCAGGAGCATGGTGCGACATTTCACGTCTAGATATTTTGCTGTTGTTAGCCATGCGGTGGGCACATCGGCTGGTTGTATTCTGTTTGTTAAGAAGTTGCCGGGGCTAGTGGTACACGGTCATCATTCGTGCTTGTCGGGTCGATACGTGTCGATAGATTTTTCGCTGTACAACACTGACTGGCGCATTGTTTGCCTGTACGCACCTAATGCGGTTGATGGCCGAGCCGCGTTTTTTAAAAGTGTCGAAGAACGGCTTCGCACGGACAGACCGCTCATTGCTATGGGCGATTACAACTGTGTCCTTAGTGCGCGCGGCAGGTCAAGCGTCCGAAGTTTCCGAGATAAGAGCACTCAAGTGTTGTTACCAATGATTGTTAACTGCAACCTCTAGGATGTGGCCGAGTGTCTTGAAGGAGCGCGTGCTGTAAAGTACACACGATTGGTGGGCTCAAGTCACACACGGCTAGACCCCATTTATGCATACGCGGATACTGTACCTAAATGCAATTGTTATGTAGTACTGCCGGTTTCTTTTTCTGGCCACTGTTTCGATCAATGCTGCATAGGAATCGTTGAGAAGGCGAATGGTTTTTCGTGGGAAATGTGGAAGTAAAACGACAAGCTACTTCAGGACGAATTTTATAACCGAGCTGTAGCAATATGAGGATTTGGCAGCAGTGGGAGCTCACTAAAGAAACTTCTACAAGTATTGCACATTCATCAGCAGTCTGAAATTATTTTCATGCAAAATTCAATGAGAAATTTACTTATTTCTTCATGAAATTCTGAAGACCAATCGTGTCTGCACGTTTTCTACTTTTGCTTGTGATTTCGTGCTCTGATATTCACAATTATAATCCGTGATTTCCTTGAAAAGGTTCAATATATTATACGAAAATGTCTGCCCTAAAATCACAGGCTCGTCAGAGGAGGACAAGTTGCGCGAGCTGGTTACGCTTTATTCGTGCGAGAATGAAAAGAACATCGTCAAAAACCGAAAATCATGGTACATGCTTTGTTTATGGGATCATTCTTGTGGTGTCTTGATGCAATAAGTGAAATGCAGTCGCTCTCATCTAATCATTTCCTAAAATTCCTATCTGTGGCCGGTTTTATGACCTTCTATCTTCCCTTAGAGGGCGGGATATTTTTGGAAAGATCCCCAACTACTGCTAACCGCTCACTACTGGTTTAAATTGTCAATGTTTTTCGTCGTGACTGGAATTCAGAGCTACACTTTACACCCCAGCCTGCGTGCCGCTTCAGCACGAAAAAGCGGTAGTGTAATGTTAAAAAAAAAATTCGTAAACGTTCTGTAACGACACGCCAGACATTCAAAGTGTTCTGACCGCCGTTTCAGTTTTTGTTCAAGCCTTCAAAACCAAAACAAGTATCTCTGCAAACGTGACTGTGCCGCTGCCTTTACTTGTACCCGCGCAAGCACATATATAACATATAAGGTTCCCGTGAAAACACTGAATACTGGTTGCGCGGTAAGTTTTTATGGAGAAACAAACAGAACTGACGAGAAATACACCCAAGTTTGCTTTTGCTTGGTTTATGGGGGTTTAACGTCCCAAAGCAACTTAGACTTGAGGGTTGCCGCAGTGAAGGGCACCAGAAATTTCGACCACCTGGGGTTCTTTAACCTGCACCGACATCGCACAGTGGATGGGCCTGTAGAATTTCACCTCCATCAAAATTCGGCCGCTGCGGCCGGGATCGAGCCCGCGTCTTTCGGGTCAGCAGCCGAACACCATAACTACTGAACAACCGCGGTGGCGCAAATGCACAGAAGTGAAAAAGAAACAACTGACCAACAAAAAAAAAATGGACGCTTAAACTTCGCCTTTAAGAGTGGAAAGCGACAGCGTGTCGCAGCCTGCTAAAGAGCCCGCAGAACGCCATCGCTCGTTCGGCGCAACGCTTTGCTCGTTGGACAAATCGCTCGGAGTCTCTTGGAGGCCCCTCAACAATCCCGATGCCACGAGCCCCAGCGTAGCTTCCGTGCCGAACGAACGGGCAGCAAGCCACAAGCTTCGTGGTGAGCGTGCCCTGGATGTCCACTGTGTTGTTCGCCGCTCACCGCTTGATTCCTGCGTCCCCGCACGGCACCCGAAGAAGACGAGCGGGAGACGCTGCCGTCGCGCGCTGTCTGTTGGGGCAGCGGCATACATTGCGGGAAGGAGGAGGAAGAGGGAGTGGTTTTAGTGGGCCCTGCCTTATGGGGTTACGTGCGCGCCAAGCGGAGAGTAAAAGTAGCGGAAACGTACTTTGCTACTCGCTTAACTGCGACCTCTGTAATTCGCATACGCATAGTTACTAATATACACCACAGTGCATGTCTCTAAAGCACCCTTCTAAGACAACGTCGTATTCACTAGTCTCGCTTTTGTTGATTCCAAACCAGGAGGTGGCATGGCGGAGTGGTTCGCGTGCTCGTCTCGCACTCCGGAGGTCCTGGTTCGATTCCTCAACTCGACCGATTTCCTACTCGGTTTTATTTATTAATGCTTCTGAGATTTTTCGCTTAAGACCAACGCCGCCGACGACGACACCGGCTTTTCCGCGACACGGGACCCTTAACGTTGCCGCGTTAAAATAGCTGAATTTCAATTGCGAAACATGGGAATATCTACTTGTCAGTGCTCGCTAGGCGCGCGTGGGAAGACAAAGGGAAAAACAACCTTATATGCTATTGCATTGGTTTATCTTTCCAAACATAATCTGCAAACTTCGCTTCAACAATTCGTGCAATAAATGTGCAATAAATTGTGTGTTCTTCTTTAACAATTTTGCGATGTCAGTGTGTGATGCGAATGAAACAGGAGACAATAGAGACGGCTGCATTTACATCGGAGTTTGGAGGCATTTACATCGAAGTCCTATCGGCGTCGTCACTGTCTGCACTGAGTGCGCTGACTCGCATAGCTTGCAAGGCGCTGCTGTCAGCAATAAGAAGGCGCCGGTGCGTCGGTACATTTCTAGCTCACGCTAATTTTATTTATTTTATTTTATTTATTCATTTTATTTTCAATACTGCAGGCCCCTTTACGGGGCCCTAGCAGGTGGGAATACACAATAGTTACACTGAGGCAAGAACTACATCACACAACACAAGGAAATTTCAAAATGCGGCAAGAACACATGCAAAGATAAATCTGGTAGAACAGTGGTTCATTTCCCTACCTGAGGACAAACTCTGTACAATCGGCTCCAGACAAGGTTACCATATGAAGTGATCAAACACGGCTAACAGTGAACAACATGCACGAAAAGCGAAAACAAAAAATGAAAGAAAAAACCTGAATGAAATGAAAGAAAAAAATTGCATGACTGCGCGGGACACCTGTGTGGTTTCGGACTCCGACACCTCTGTGCCCGTGATGACGCCGGAGCGCTGTCAAGAGATAAGCGTTTATGCCAACTTGACGGTGCTGGCTTCTAAAATCTGCACTTATTAGCCATTGTGGGAAACAAGCAACGTTTTACCTGTTTAATGTCAACGAGTCCCATCCAGGTCGTTCTAACTTTGGCTGAATTTCGTTAAGCCGGACTTTCAGCAGATTTTCAGCACGCTACAGCACATTGCAGGGCGACTGCCACGTTTTCGAAGCCACTATCTCGGACAAATTTTTAGTCGTCCGTTGAAAATCTGTTTAGGTTAGTACCGTCGTTTGAAAGCCCAGCGGCAGTGCTAACCAACATTGATGTCTGAAGAAAGCAATGTGCGGTGACGGTGATGTCACATATTTCAAGAAAGCCTGTTGTTGCGGCGCTTATGAATGCGTTCACATGCATTTCTTAGAAATAGGCTTGATCATTCAAGTGCGCGAAAGAAGCCTGCTCTTGTTTGGGAACTGTCAAAAGTTACCAAGAAATTTTTAACAATGCGATCTGGTTTTAAATTGAATAGATTTTTCAAGTGTCACCGTGATAGTTTCTCATCCTTTGTGCAGATGTAAAACTGAGCGACGACAGGATGACAAGAGACACAAAGGCAAACATACAAACCGAGAATTTCCACTGGATTTATTTTATGAATGCAGAAGACTTTTAAAGGTCTACAGTATAATGTAAAATGGTACAAACGGAACGAAAACATGCATGAGGCAACGAAAAAGAAAATGACACGGCCTCGTGTGCATTAAAACCAATGAGTCTGGATATGCCTATCTAAGAATTCTATGTCTTTTTTGATACTGGTAAAGACGGTTAGTTAACGCAGTTCTCGCCTCTTTGGCGATGTAAAATGCCTCGATAACTTCACTTTCCGATTTTCTTTTTGTCTTCGATAGAACATTTTTCCAGGTATGGTAAAAAGATTTTGTTGTCAGAGCTCGTGCAGCGGACGTGGAGCTGACTGCCCCTACAAGGATCGCTTATGTTTCAATGCGTGGTCACTACAGCGCCCAGTTGGTCCGATGTGGGTGCGCAACCTACCTAATGCTGTGGGATAGACTACGAAAACGTAGTGTAAGTGCCATAATTTCATTGTCTATACTACAACATTATGAAGATTGCAGAAAGCTATGGGTGTCGCGTCGTCTTTTCAGTGCCGAACAAACTCAAGAAAGTGTGCCCACTGTTTACTAAAGTGAAAACAAAATCCTGGTCATCCAAGAAAAGCCATGAAAACAATTTCATTACATGCATCTCCGATATTATCCACGAGATACCTCTATCGTCCGGCCTTTGCTACCTAGGACAAACGGGCTCTGTTTTAAATGAGCGCGCATTGGAATATAAGCGATTCATGTGCACCGATACGGGCAGTAGTCTTCTCGTACACAGCAAAACCTTTGACCGCAATAGCGATTTACGTTATCTGTGAAAAAAAAAATCCTATTGAAGGAAATGACAAAATGGTTGCGTTGTGGGCGAGTTCGTAACTGATAGTGGATGCAAATTTCTTGCGCAAGCAACAAACATGGACAAGAAAGGGGACACACACATGCGCCTTGTGTATCCCTTTCTTGTCAATGTTTGTTGCGTGCCCAATAAATTGCCATCCACTCGGAACAAACAAAATCAGAAAGAGAACTTATCGAGGCATTCTAAGTCACTAGAAGGGTTGAGAACTATGTTAGCTCACCATCCTTACCACTGTCAAGAAAAGAGAATTGGTAGGTGGGCATATTCGGAGTATGCTCTTAATGCTTACGTGACCTTGCAATTTTCTTCGCCGCTGCGTAGTGCATACCTTCTTTACGTTGGTACCTTCTTTTGTTGGAGTGAACATCAATATAAGTCCCTTGATTTCTTGAAATATTCTAGTTCTAAGTTCTGCGCTTCGTGTGCGCGTCTTCGCGTCTCTTCTCGTCGTTTCTTGGCGCAGTTTTACACCTGCTGAATCTATGTACCGACCAACCCAACATTATGTTCTAACTCATATTGTGCCGAATCCAAATCGGGCAAGGTATTTCTCTGGATTGTTACCCATGGAAGCTCATGCGAGCAAGCTTTCCAAATGACTTTCTCATTTTATATTGCACGTTAAAGGTCTCGATTCTACAACGGCCGCGGAGTACACTAATGAAAAGCTGTGAAATTTTGAGGGGATCTTTCTCCTTGAGCGGAATAAAAAGGCTGTAGCAAGAGCCATTAGCCCCATATCGAGAATAATGCCTTCATTACAAAAAAACTCATTACTACTTTGACTGCAGTTGACGAGCCAGGACCACAAATGAAGCGATGTCTGTATTATGTGCCACCAAACCGCATAATGAGCCGCACTATTTCTGCTTTTCCGTCCCACCTACTAAGCTCAAAGCGGTTTCGATAGGTCTAACAGACGTGTTTCTACGCCCATCCTCGTCACCGTTAACAGTGAGAGCGTTTAATTGATTGCTTAGTAGCCATGACTTGCTAAACGCACAAGCCAGAACGAACTTCAACTATATATAGTGTCTCGTGTTCTACATCCGATAAAAAAGGCCCCAGAAAGAGGGTTTTTGCTTCGATTGAGGCCGACCTTTCTGCAGAGGGTCTACCGCCGACGATGACAGGCTGGTGCAAACATTTTTCCAGCCGATGTGATTCTCTCCTCTCCTCACTCCACACTTGATCGTCACCTGTCACATGACCTGTCTGGTTCTAATTCCAGCAAAGCCGGTCTTTAATCTGCCTAGCTGACAAGCAGCTCCGCGTCCCAAGAACAGGTTGGATATGTGGTGTGCCGCAAGGATCCGTACTGGGTACGTTTTTTTTGTTTTTGTGTTATATTGATGATCTGCCCACCTACTTATTGGAAGAATATATCTTATACGCAGACGACCGTAACATGTTCGTGAGAGCCGATAGTGAACAAGGTCTCTACACGAAAGCAAACGATACTTTATCTAAGCTTTCAACCTCGTTAAAACAAAGTCATCTAATAGCCAACCTACGCAAAAGTGATTATATTGTTCTTGCAGAAAAAAAAACAATCCCGGGTAGTAATGCAAGCATGTGGTTTGGCACTAGCAGGCTGCAAAGTGTTAACCACACAAAGTCTCTAGGAGTATACTTAGCAAATTTCAATGGCAAAACATGTTCTATAAATAACTTTCCATATCCACAAAAGATAGCGCTCCTTTGCGAACTATGCTAGGTGCTTCTTACCAAAAGCCTTCTCACCCCCACTATACCTTCATTCCCCTCATATTACATATTCGATAAGTGTTTACTTTTTAACATATCGTAGCCCCATAGAAGTCGCTCGATACTGCTGTACGGAAAATTTTATTTCTTAACAGGCAAGCATCACTTAAATTTCCTTATCCTTTTAGTGCACTACCTTTGAACATCTGTATTTAGTACTATGTATTGATAATAATTCATAAGCTGGTTCATAGTGTCGCTCCTTGGCCTTCAGTAATAATAACAAACAGCACCATAAAGTACTCTCTAAAAGAATATCTACCACAAATTTGACGATATTCCAATGTAGGGAAACATTCCTGGAAAAAGTTGCCAAATAGCATTACGTCAACAAGTTTCTACTCAGATAAGACCACCTTACGGAAACAGGCTCTCATTTTAATGCAGGAACACAATAACTGGCCACTGTGCTTGTTTTAGTAAGCAACGTGTACTTCCTTTATCGCTGCGGATTATTCATTGAAATTTACGACCATGCATTTCTCTTTGTGTTTTTATAGTATTATGTATTGCTCAGACTGACAAAATACAAGAAGTCCAATCAAAGGACACCTTCCACAACTCGGCTCCAGTTCTGGGGTACAACCTCTATAAAAATACACACCTATCTACCCTATATCAATAAACATTGATTGATTGATTGAACCTCCTCCTCCATGGGTGCCATTCTGCCGATTACTCGTTGCGCGGCCCGTGAGGCTAGAGCTGCGCCGTTGTAAACACGCTTGGCTACGACAACGCATGGAATGCTGGAGCGTTCTTATTGGCTTTTTTGCATGACGGTAATGACATCTGTATGTCGAGCTGGGGGACCCAGAATCATGTCCCTCTCCTAGGCATTTCGATGATTAATGCAGAGTGCAGTCCTTCAAGCGTCTTCAGAAACCGCTCCGTTTCTTCCACACCGGCGCTTTTCCCCGCTTGACTGGCTTTCCTCCGTGCGCCGGGCGCCCGTCGCTGCCCACCTGCTTCTCGCTAGGCCTACTCTCGGAGTGTTCCCCGTACCAACACTTCTTGAATCGATCTTTCACCTTCAAAATCCAGGCCCAATCTCCCGCGTCGAACTCTACGGGCGTTATAGATTCTCCCTCAACGGAGTACTCCATTGTCTTCAGCCTCATAAAGGCTTACAAGCACAAATCACAGTCCCGGAGCCCGGTTCCGCCGGCGTCGGCTCGGCCTAATGACGCATGAAAGATTGTGGCTCACGACAGTTGTTATGTTAAGGCATTCAACATTCGCCTGAATAGATAAAATACTTTGACTTTTAACAAATGATTCACAAGTGCAAATTTCCATTTTTTTTATGTCGTGGAGGCCTCTACCGTACAGCGCTTTTTCATATCTGCAACACATATGAAACAAGGAGGAGGAGGAATTATTGATACTTGTGCGCTATCACCTATAGTAGCCATTCCCCGAATTTGGGCTTGCCTGTCTGTCTATTTGTCGAAGCCATGCTTGCGCACATATCCCAATTTGCTTGCTTGCGCACATATCCCACATATCATGCTTGCGCACATATCCCAATTTGGCCTAATTGCCCAAACATTTTTTTTTTCTTAGGTCGGTGCGTAAATGGTCCACAATCTATCCTAGCGGTAACCTCCGTCCAGGTCGCCATCGACGTTCGCAATCCGGTGCGTCCGCCTCATAAGCAATTGCTGATTTTTCGGAACTGAGCTCAAGACATACGCCTCCGAAGAGACGGTGGGTAGGGGGATGGCTGGTTGGTGTTGTGATAGGTCGGCGCAATCGCATAGGGTGTGGAAAAGGTCGAATCTATGGCTTCTCCATATGGGGCAGCATCTGGGATGTTTAGTGGGGGTGAATAGGCGTTTGGGGTAGAGGTTGAGGAAAATGCGCTTCTTAAGCAGGGGGCGTCCGATACGATTAATGATATGCGGGTTCGGGGAGGTGTTCATCTGTCATATTTGTAGTGATTCCGTATGAGTGCGTATATTAGAGACCTTTTCGGTCGTAGTGGTGGGTAATTTTCCTCTAATTCGTTTCTAAATCCCTATGCAGATGTCCTGGTGATCAATCGTTATTACTGTATAGAGCGTAGGCATGCAAAAGAGCAACATTTACTTTGTACTGACCCAACTGCACTTCTCACTGGAATGATACTTTTTTTCTGACTTGAAGCTTAAGATTTAGCATTTGTGTGCCGTGGGAAGTGTTCTTCTCTCGTGTCTATATCGTTCAAGTATGAGTGTGTCGGTTAAAGGCTATGTAGGTGGGGCGTTGATTCGTTTTTCTCAAGCTTGTAAATTCATCGGCACTTGATCGCACTGGCTCATTCTTAGGCTCTCCAATTAGCCCTTATTTCGCAGCGGCGGAACTGCACCTGTCACAAGAAGGAAGTTTTTTCTGACATGATCATGTAAAATAAAAATATAGGCATAAACACATGAATGTTCGGCGCAGATCCTAATTGACGTACATGATAAAAGACTTAATAAGGCACGTGGCGTACTCGTTGTTAAATTAATCATAAGACGAAGTTTCATGCCACGTCAACTGACGGAGGGCTTTTTGAAGAAGGGCCTTATTATATAAACGCGATGGCTGCGATACCTTAAGGTTGTCACCGCCTCGTAAAGAAGTAGACCGCATGATGCTTGCTATCTCAGTTGTTATCTATATGGTAACAGGAGTTGTAGGCGTTCCAGAGTTTCTTTTCTACGAAGATGATCCTCGGCATCACAGAGTGCACTTTGCAAAATTAGTGAGTTATTAGAATGTTTTCTATGAATTTTGTACTTGTGTTCATGTTTGTGTGAGGTTCTTTCTCGAATATACACCAGCTGAATTGTAGGATTACAGTGTCCGAAGTGTTCTCAAGCAATATTATTTGCAAATTCTGAAAGAAAATGAGGACATAAGAACTGAATGAAACAGTGGTCATGAGACCTGATGCGAGAAGGCGACGTTATGAGTTGAATTTACGCTCGATAATTACACCGGTGTTTATACTTGAATAATTTGACTGTAAGCACGGCCTCCACGCGGGTTTGCCGATTTCTCTCATTTTCTCTGAACGTTGAAGGTGAGCCGCCGCGGTGGCTCAGTGGTTATGGTGCTCGGCTGCTGACCCAAAAGACGCGGGTTCGAACCCGGCCGCGGCGGCTAGAATTTCTTTGGAGGAGAAATTCTAGAGGCTCGTGTACTGTGCGATGTCAGTGCACGTTAAAGAACCCCAGGTGGTCGAAATTTCCGGAGCCCTCCACAACGGCGTCTCTCATAGCCTGAGTCGCTTTGGGACGTTAAACCCTATAAACCAAACCAAACCAACCGTTGAAGGTGAGCTAAGGTGGGTGTTGCGCGTCTCTTCTGGCAGATGGTGTTGGGTGCACAGATGGGTAAAAAGTGATGATATTGTAACGTGGCGGCCAGCCGAATAATGAGGCGTAGTGAACGATGGATAAGAGATGATTTAATGGCCGCTGGCCTTTCCCGAGCGCTCCGTCCCGCGCCACTGCCGGCTTCGTCGTCTTCGTTACACTTCCCGGGGCCACCGAGCGATCGTCCCGATCGGTGGCAGAGACGCGCAAAATGGTGATGAGCTTCAGAGGATGGTGGGACGGAAAGGAGAAAGTGGTGAGGTGCTGGCCGCCACAGTGGATGGGATGATCGAAGGATGATCCCCGGTCCACGAAGCATCCGGTCCGGAGGGTGCCAAGAGCTGACGGCCGAGGTCCGTGGACGCACCGGACGGCAGGGGCGGTGTCTTCACGTGTGGGTCTTGGGTCGGTCGGGTCTCGGGTCGGTCGGGTCTTGGGTCGTCGTGTCTTGCGGTCCGGGCGGCGGGGGACGGGGCTGGGGTAAGCGGCAAGGTCGGTTCAGGTCGGGCGGGCTGGGGCACTGGCGTGCGGGGCGGACCAGGTACTCACGGCCGACGTCCAAGGCAGGCGCAGGATGCCGAAGCTCCGTGACCAGGATGGCGATGAAGGGACCCCAGCAACTCACACCAAATGTAACGTGGCGGCCAGCCGAAGAATTAGGCGTGATGAACGAAGGATAAGAGATGATTTAATGGCCGCTGGCCTAGCGCGAGCGCTCCGTCCCGCGCCACTGCCAGCTTCATCGTCTTCGTCACAATATGTTGGTTGGCAGCAATATAGCTATGGGGTCAGGGTGCAGAGGTCGCTTGTGGGTGTCGCTTATGCAGGGCGGCTCTGCTGGCTCTCAGATATCGTGTTTTTTTTTGCCGTTGCTTCTTTGTTCCGGTGCTCCATGGTCTTCTAGTTCTTGGAAGAGGAAGGATGGAGATTTGTAAAGCTTCTTAGCTGAGGATGTGCAGCGGGCAAATGGCTGGTGGCCTTGGTATCTAGAAGGCGCAGCCTTCTATTCCTGAGGTTTCACATAGACAACGGCTGGATTTGCACCAAGTTCCACGGGTAATCTCTACGGTAGAAAGGAAATGTGATAGAAACAACGGGCTTCTGTCCGTTTTAGAATGTTGGGAGTTGGCCTTATAAGCTGTAACCGGAGCACGTAGTTTTTTCAACCATTCCCAAATATGGATGAATAGGATGGTACCATGAGGGAGGGCATGCGACCCGCCTGGGCGAATCGCATCCCAGTAATCACCCAGTAATGTTAGATTTATTAATGGTTCATAAAAAGATGAGCGGATTCGAATGGTGGATAGCGCGCAGAACATTTTTGCAGATTAAGGCAGCTTTAATCTGTGTAGGCGGCACGACAACATGGCAAACAGAGGAAGCCGACATGACAAAGGAAAGAAATAGAGGATTATATGTGAGCAAGGGGAACAATGGAAAGGTGAAAAAGCGTCTGACCTGTGACTAGGGAACAAGCGCTACCAGAATGTGGCTTCACCGAAGGAAAGAATGGAAAGGTATAGTCCTGGCGTTCTAAGTGCAACAACTACGGTAAAGTAGGTAAATTTGGCTGATTACTGACTGTCTAATGAAGGCAATGTTGGATATCGATGATGTTGAATATGTAGGAAGCGCCTTATTCCACACAGAAGAGGAAACCCAGGACGGGCGCTGGACCGCGCCCTCTGTTTCTTAAAGCATGAACCAACTAGCCCACCCCAGAATCCTGTTAGCTAAATGACAATTCTCCGAACCCTTATAAAAATGGTCTGTTAACAGTCTCTGGACTTCTTATTGACTCTATTGACTTCCTATAGGTATTGCTTTTTGTCTATTCATAGTCCATAGACTGTCTATAGACAATAGTCTACTAAAATGTATGGCCATAAATGCATAGATTGTCTATAGACTGCCTATGGCAGTTGTATTGCCTGTGGACTGTTCTCTAGGATTTCTCTACAAACAGTCTACAGACTTTATAGACAGAAGTCTATATGCAGTGTATAGACAAACTTTTTTTGAAAGGGAAGTTTGAGTTTATCATGTGCTGTAGATAATTTTAAAACAATTTTTTTGGTTTCTTTTGCGAGTGCTTGCAGGTCTGGCAACCTCTGATCGCAGACGTACCAAGGGCGTAGTCGCCGTGCGTAGCCTGCTTCGTCCTGTTGACTGCGTTGAGGTGCTTTCTTGCACACCGTCGACGGGGGTTGCTCGAAAAGTTTTTTTTTTTAGTTTAGTCCAGTAAAAAGCATTTCCGATGTTTTCTTTTCGGAAGCCTTCCGCTTAGTACGCGATCTTAGTGATCCTTGGGAAAGCGGAATTGTTCGTCGACCCTGTTTTCTGATTATTGAGGAAAGAGAAATCGGTGAACCCCTGATTTAATTTTTACACTTAGAAACAGAAGTGCTCCCGTACATTTAAAACGGCACGGGCCTTAAATGACTTCGCCGATACGCGCCGTGAAGGGCATGGCGTTCTATCGCTGGCTACCATGTGCCTGCCAGCTATTCGTCGGCTCGGTAATTACACTCAAATTATCACATGGCGGCCCTAGACTAAGCTTGCTGCATGAAAAAAGTAGAGGAAAGTGCCAAACACGACGGCCTCCCCGCTGCATGTGTTCAAGTTAAACATACAGTCCTTTCGGCTGGCTCGTAGAACCCTTTTGCTGAACGAAGCCGCTGGCAGAAGCCAACGCGTCTCGAATGTTTCAAAGCCCGCACCAACGAATAGTCACCCCCGCCTCGAGGAGTGCTTCAAGATTACAGTGCGTCATGCAGCATTTACTGTGTGTGCGCAAAGTCCCCCAGGAGTGCGACCATTACGATTACTGCAGCCCCGCGATGAAGTTGTTTACATAGGTGTGCACAAACAGTACTGTTCGTTTGATTGGCATGACGCAAGGTGGGCTCTCCATATCTTAAATATTATCCGATCTTGCTTAAAAATTGTTGTTTGACTCATTTACACACTACAATACCACTGCAATGAGACTCTATGCTTCTATTCGCCTGCTTGGGAAACGCTTCGCGTACCTACAGCGCTTGTTGCCGATTGTATCCGCTTCCTCGGAGATCACCAGTACTTGATTTTAAATCGCTTTACCGAAACATAAGTTTGGACACCACTTGCATTAATGAAAACAGCCAAATTTGTTGTCCACATTCAACGCCAACTGCTACAGGCTGCGGGCCACCAACACATGCTCTGCGACCGGGTCACATCGGCACTTGTCCCTAATTGTACGCACGTACTGCGATGTAGAAAATCATTGTTTTGAGGCCACAGTAGCAAAACGGCCATTTTCATGCGCTAGAACTTGTGAATTCACTCCCCGCAATCGCCGAAATCGCACACACGAATCCTGCGTTCTCTAGGCCTCGTCACAAAAGGGGCCGGCGCTCCACCGTCAACCGAAATTTAAGTCTGGCAAAAGTTCACCGAAGCTTACTCTTTACACTACTACGATACGCGGTCGCTGGCCCTGCTGGCGTTGTCAGTTCCAGCGTGACATACCGTTGCGTCAACGACGGCATCAGAGTACCGACCAGCGCACCGACCGCCGATCGCGCCACATCGGCCTAGTGTGACCGGACCCTACCGAAAAATTACACTACTTTTATCGCTTTTCCGGCACCAGTTGCTCATATATGAGGGATGGCTGCTACTGCGATCGCCCGCATAGGCACAGGGGACAAACGACCCCTGCCCACATTGAATCAACAACAGAAGACGACGTTGCTCCGTGTATGCCCTTGTGACGGCACGAGAGCATTCAGTATGGCGGTCGCTGCCAGTTGGAGAAGTTTCCTGGTCAAAATATTGATCGCATTTTTTTCTAATATACAGCGCCCAGTGAGCACCCCAATTTGAAAATTGAATCAGAAGCTCTTGTATTAATTGCTGAAGTACAAAATTGCAATATGAAGAACGACCCTGTCGTAGCCCCTTTAAGTCTTGAAGATATGAGCCGTACCAGTTAAAAGCCACACAAGTGTGTTAAAATATTTCGCATTTTTTCAAAGTCAATCTTTGCGGCTGCTCTGACTTTTCTGACTTTTCTGACTGCTCTGACTACATTTATTTATGGAGCAGTGACCCTTAGTTGAACTTACACAATTTTATTTCTTAACAATGTTTTTGCCCACTGATTCATCTCCGAAAACAAGTTTTTATTTCATATTTCCACCGGCTGTGGTTACTCTTTGCAGAAGCATGTCGATGATGATATTACTTTGAGCTTAAATGCAACTGTTATGTACCAGCTAACACCAGAACGCACCCAGTGTTGCGAAGATTTATAGAACTTGTTCTTTCAGTTGACAGATGGGAATGAGGTGCTGTGGGTGACAAAGCAGAGCAGAGGCACAAGAATATTATCTGCCGCTCCTTGCCAAGCGATACAAAAGTCGCGGCCGATCAGTCAGAACCAATTTCGATATATGGTTTACTCTACACCACCTTCAACTGGGAAGGGAGCTCTGTGAGTACTTAAGGGTTTCTATTTTTTCTTTTTTGAGTAAGAAGAAAAATGGTTAATGTTGAAATGTTTACATTCGCCCTGTCTTCATCCTTCACTACTAGCGGAAAGTTTTCTGCAGTATTAACTACTTCAAGAACTGCGTCCCACTATTATGAGAACGCCGTTAGTTATCCGACAGCAAACGGTAAGTTTTTCACTACGTCTAGCTTGGCGGCTCGGTACATATGACATTCATTACGAAGAAATTCCGCAGATTAGAAGACAACCTTAAACACACCAGGTTGTCGGGACGCACACTGTTGCCGGGTGTGAGGAGAAATAGAAGTAGTTGGAAGTTACATTTGTCCGCTTAGTCTCATGTGCTGTTTTTACCTTAAGTTAGAGGAATTTCTTAAGTATAGAAATTAAGTAAACTGTTTCACATTACTACCTAAGCTCTGTAGACGTTTCCGAAAGCGCTTCTGAGCAGATTCACAAATGTGAAAACAGAGCTGGGGATTTTGGACTATTTAGGATGGTCTTAAAGGAATTGTATGCCATTGGGTAGCAATAAAAGCGACGAAAAAGAAAACCATTGAGCTTTTTTTGCCATGCGGCTCGTAACGCCCCGAACACAGGCATATATTTTATACATCTGCACGTTATGAAAGTTTTTCTGTCACTTCCCGTGTTTCAGTCTCTCATCTTGTGGATACAAACATATAGATGTTTTCGGGCAGTACGTTTGTAGGCACAGCTCCTAGCGCATGCTTCCTATGTTCAGTCCACAGCATGTTTCAGGGCATTCATCTACTGCCTGCGTGCAGAGCACGAGAGGTGTTTCAAATTTTCCGCCCGCCATTGACCGCACGCCCAATCCAGTGACGGCAGATCTGGCACTCTATTAATGCTCCGGGTGCAGAATGATATCATGATGACTGATGACTGCGCGTCCCGCCTAAAAAGAACAGAGGTAGCGCACCGAGCTTCCACCTTCACCCGCAGACAAATCAGAGCATCAGTTCCGGGGGACGCCCCATCTGCAGCCCCCTCTGCAATATTGCCTGCGCGTGTTCCGTTTGAGCGAAGGAAACATATCTCCTTTCCTTGCTCAAAAAACAGGCCCCATCCGATGTTGCACGAGAAACGAGACAAACTTCATTCCTGAAAAACTTATCTGATGATAATGATAACGCTTAAACGTCTACAAGTTTCGGCCGAGGTGATCCACTGCGCGCGTGTTTCCGTGCACAAAAGTTATAGTGACAGCTCTGCTTATCTGACTGTTGGAGTTCATTCAAGAGACTAGCATTGGGCCCCAGTTTCGCATCCTTTTGATATTCGCATTCTTCGGTAGCTCCAGGGTTTCTCGTGGTTTGGTGGGGTGCGGTATCGTATGTCACCTTTAACAGGAGAAATATACGCACTGACCATGAGGGACAGCGCCTAGATTTGTTTAACGCGCATGTGCAGCCCATTTGCACAAGGGGCATAATTAAATAGTGTATGATTTATTTTAAGAGTTAGCTGCTAGGCTAGTTGTTGTTGAACCCAATGAAATGATTCTGGCGCCAAGACGTACATTTCCTTGTCTGTTGTATGTCATGACCCTACAGTCCTTTTAGTAAGATTCATTGCTGACATTTTTTTCACTACAAATTTCAAAAACCCTTCCCGCAAAATGATTTTGATCTTATGATGGTCTGTGCAGCTGGATTATATAACCTATAAAATCATCGCAGAACGAACACATCAGCATCTGTAAAATTTGTATTGATCCTCTCTTTTATGTAATTATTTCTCGCGAAACAAATTTCCCACACAGAAAGCACTGATTTTATACATCAGTCTCGAAAACATCTTAGAATCTACACAGCGTGAATTTACGATTCACAGCCCTCATATATACACTCGAAAGATAGGGTGCGCAAAGAAAGGCATCAACCGGAGAAGACAAGACGCGACGAGCCCAAACAATCAACTGAGGTTTATTCGAAGAGCAAGCAAGTCTGCATAGTTCCACCAGCACAGGCTAAAAGCAGTATTAAAAGCAGATATGAGAAAAGGAGAAATCAAGATACCATGCCTTAGAGGAAACGAGCTTCGCTATTATAAAATATAATCGTAACACACAACTGCCACTATACCACCCCAATCAGCGCTTGTCCTGTCGTCGCCTTTACTCTTGTGTCTAGTCTTTTGTGCGCTGTTTTTCAACCATGCACCCCAATGAACAGGACAGTTTGGGATTGGAATAGCGCATACCACGCAAAGCCTCAAGGTACCTCTTATATAGTGAACACAAAATGAACAAGGGAGGGGAAAACCTCAGTTTGCTAGAGCCAACGTTTCGACAAGGGGACTTGTCTTCGTCTGGGACAAAGACTGGGCCCAGACGAAGACAAGTCCCCTTGTCGAAACGTTGGCTCTAGCAAACTGAGGTTTTCCCCTCCCTTGTTCATTTTGTGATCGCCAAGGACCATCTACCGCATCTTATATAGTGAAGGTTGTTCAATTCCTATCGTATGTTTCATGCATAGTGCTTAGCCTTGATCTCATTCTTGGTTATATATTCAGATATGACAGCAAACTTAGGCAAAAAAAGGTTACTGCGCTTTACGATATTCAATAGCAATCATCCAGGTAGCAAATTGTTTATTTTTTAAAATGAGTCTTGTTTTTAGCACTAAATCCTTTTTCCCATTAATGAAAATAACGTTTTTCGGCGTGACACAAAACTTTCAACAAAAACCACGTATCGAACAAGAAGTAAAAAATGCACTTCACTCTCTTTAAAAAAAAAAATTAGGTGGCCGACCAACTCTTTATAAAATCTTGTTTGCTGACATTTCACGTGGTTGCTACATTCTGGTTGCTACATCTATGAAACGTGAAAGAGGTGAGATTAAGCTTTCCCTCATTATATGGGGCCTATAGAACTAGATGGCATCCTCTAATTTTAGCTCTCTTGGAAGCATGTGGTTCTTTACGGTGGATATGGTTGTGCATGTGGTTGTGCTGTGCATGTAGTTTTATTCATTTTATTCGTGTAGTTTTATTCACAGCTCAAACGCTGTACGCAAGTGTTACGCAGATGGTGCACAGAATAAAATTAACACACGTTTTGAATTCTACATTATTGCGAAAATAGGAGTTTAAATAAAAATTATTAAAGAAAATTTACAAATTTCTGATCGTACCTCGAAGCGCCTACGTACGTCATTCCTCCGGGCTCCTCAATATTCGAGAAAAAATTGATCAATCGGAATGCTGTTATTTTTTACTTTATTTCAATTCAAAATATTTCTTTGCCGGAATAAGGACTGGAATAGCGCTTCCTAGTTGGGCCAACAGAGAAGTTTGCTTTATTTATTTATGGCGAGAGCACTTCTGCTCGAGGGAAGGCAGCACACGCGTGTGTGTGCCCGTCTCTACATCCGCGAGTGGGGAACCGGGTTTGCGTGAATATGGAACGCTGAAGAAGGCTGTTGCTCTGGGTGAAAACCTGAATCATATCGTGAGGGAAATAATGAAAGCATAGTGAGAAAGGCGCTGTCCCTGCGACGTGCAACAGCAAGTGGCATTTCTTTCTACGCTCTTCCACGCTGTAGTTAACGTTGCGAAGCAGTTAATGGGAAGGGGGGTTGAAAGCCCGGATTTCATCCTGTGTTTTGTTGCTAAGCACCTGCAAGCTCTTTAACACGTCAAATGCACCCGTGCGCTCTACAATGACACTGCACGTTGAAGATCCTTACGCTGCTAATCCAGAGCTTTTTCAGTCCACCAGCACGCTCTATATCTTTATTCTTTCGTTCCCATTTCCTTCCCTTCCCTAAAGGTGCGATTGAGGTGACCTCAGAGAGGCGACACTGTTACTGCGCCGGCTCCTACGCTGAGAATCTTTTTGTTGTTGCTTGACAAGCTGCCATGGTACAGCCGCAACGTGGATAGAAATCCGGATTTCTTGCCGCATCCTAATGATCAACAGCCGAACGCCGTAGGACACATTGTTATGGCAGTGATAAATTCATATGTCTACCGCAAATGCAAAACAATCGTAGCGTTCGACTTGTTGTTTGAAAAAAGCCGTTGTAATGTCTAAATTGTAGGCTAAATTATAAACTGTAGTCTCAATTTACAGAAACGCTTCAGTTACCAAAATCTTCGAATACTTCTGAGGACTGCGTTTTCTGGCAATTGTACTGGATAGTACAATCATTCATTGCGATGCATCGTTCATTGCGATGCGTGCAGCAGTGCGGGTAAAAGACATAAGAGCAAGGTGTCAGGCTAGTTGACAGTGCGTACCTAGAAGAACAGATCGGGGATGAAGACGACGGACAGAAGGAAGGCGTACACATGCGCTATCTGCTAACACTTTTCTTCTATGTGTGCAAAACAGCCCGTAGTTACTCAGCTGTAGCTGCTCTTACGTGGCGAGATACTACAAAAAAATGCAGGAACTTTTTTTTAATGAAGGTGCATGCTGCCTTTACTATTTTGCCAGTGTATTGGCTGAGATATCCTACTGTGGAACGACGAGGATGGTTCTTATACGCATTAATGTTTTACATGGGGTGATGCTTACCAGTCGTGTCCCATGAAATGGCATGCATGGCCGACTGCAAAGGTGCGGTCCCGGTTATACAAGGCCTCTGTACTCCACCGTTCAGGCCCCTACATTTCGTCGGTTAACTGTGCTGTAAACACATTTATATGACAAAAAATCGTTAGGTGTCGCCGTAAGCAAGCAAAACGTAGTTAGAGCCTCGTGAACATGAGGAAACGAATGTGGTGTCGGGACAAACCAGCGCCACCTATAAATCAAAGCCTTTAGGTTAGCTCCTGTGGTTGCGGTCAGTCCTCTACTTGGTGCTCCGTAGTCACGCAGCAGGTTTTGACACAATCAGATATTCAAAAGAATGTTCTCACCTGATAAACCGGTTATAACTAGTAAACGCAGCTCTTCCTTCGAAGGAAGAATTTTGATATGTACGTCAGCACTTTAATCACGTCCAGCGTTCTTGGAGAAAAAGTTTTAATGTCAGAATATCCCAAGGTACTACTGATATCAAATTATTGAAGGTAATAGTGAGTTCGTCCCATGCGTAGCAAAACCTTCTTCTTAAAGGTTTTGCATAATACCGACCCATAAAACTTTGATCGTTATTCGTGTGTGTTCAAAATAGAGAACTAATATTTCTGGTTTCACAGCTTGTCGACTTCTCCGGACACAGAGCACGGTGGGAAAACCGCTTCCAACCGACTGCGAAAGAGTCTACATTCAAAACTGCCCGAGCCCAAGTATTGAAATTTACAAGCCAGTGTGCCAGCGTGTGTTCTCTTTAAATGTGGGCCGAAGAAGCTGAACTATCCACTTATCAAATGGTGGGCGGCGTCATGAAATATCCAAGACACAGAAATATGCAAATAAAGTAACGATTGCATTCTACTGTATATAGGTGGAAATATTTCTCCTTTCGTTTTTTTAACAATGCGTTTTGTTCTCTACCATCCTTTATATCGGTCTGCCGAACATGAGATCTTACGTGTCTCATTTGTGCATATCTGCTGCAAGCGAGATGCATATGTTTCTCTTTGTGCTGATAATGAGGCCACATCTGTGACAGATCTCTCTCGTGACTTCATACGTGCTGCATAGGAGTAACATTTGCCTGAGATATTTGCATACGCGCTGCACACGTGCCTTGCGTGTACAAATGTGTGCATTTGTTATGCCTACGAGTTCACGTATAGAACGTTACGTAGGGAATGTTATGTGGCACACATCTACTCGTCGAAAATCGACACACGGGAGCTGATATAAGCTCATATGTTCCTTATATCTACTACATGCCAACGCTCATTAGAAAACTCTGATGGTCTAAATTATTGCGCAGCCATTCGTATCCCTCATAGGCCATGTGTCGCTGCGGGAAATTATGCCCCACAGTTTTCATTTTTTTTGTGAACTCGAAGCTGCCACATCTAAACTCATATCGGCTGATGCGGGGCTCATATATAAATATGTACGCGTTTCGTATGAGCCGCTGGAGCCACGTTTTTTTTATGTAGTCATAGACAAAAATTTATGAGATGCAAATTAGAGAAAAAATTATCTCACAGTGGCCTTGCTAGCTAGTCAGCTCGTCATGCAGCCCATGGCAGGCACAATCCCCTCCATAATGTTTAGCATTTGTGGCGGTCCGAAGGCCAATTTTTTTGAAGAAATGGCACAATCTCGACTTTTACCCGTGACTGGACAATCAGCATGTTTTCTAAACAAGGGCTATAAGATCCCAAAACAATAATTTCTGAATTGCAGAAATTATTATGCAACATAATCAAACGCTCACTCTGCCACGATATGCACCTCGTACACCCACGCAATGCCATATTTGTTCTACTGTCATATACCAGCGCCGAACTTTCCAGAACAAGATTTCAGCGTAACAAAAAGCTTTCAGTGCCACGCAATGTCAGTGCACGTTAAAGAACCCCAGGTGGTCGAAATTTCCGGAGCCCTTCACTACGGCGTCTCTCATAGCCTGAGTCGCTTTGGGGCGTTAAACCCCATAAACCAACCAACCAACCAACCAACCAACCAAAAAAAGGACAGAAAAAGCAACGCTGACTTCTATTCCAGCTAAAGTAGCCGCAAGTATTAAATCAACTACTATGCAACGGCTACAGCTCTACCATACTTTCGAAGACATCGAAGACATGCAGTGAATCGCAATTGGGATCGTGGAACTGCCGTCGGCATGATTGTTAGGTTGTATTTAGGTCATGTGTGGTGCCCTCTCAGGGTCCATGACGTGGCATAAAGAAGCAATAAATTTATTGAGCCTACCATTTATAGTGTCACAGCACGACATTTCACAGTTTATATATACGATAATCTGTTAGCTCATAACCTTTGACCTGCAAGAGCGCACTCTATTTCGACAGCTTCATTAGGAAACTCCGTGCTGTTTCTAGGAATGACCTGCATATGGCTCATGACATTCATGCGCTTTTGGCACAAGAAAGTATAGTGTTCTTTTTCAAGTAAATCGGGATATTACAAAGGCGGATACTAGAGTTATAGCCACTACCTTTCATGCAATGAAGATTCTCTCTGTTAGGCATGAAAGGTTTGCCAGCTTTACTAAAGAGTAGAAACGAGCTGAACAGACAAAGTAGTCAAGGAGGAGGAGGTAGAAGAGGAAAGGCAGAGAGGTTAACCGAAAGAATAATCGGTTTGCTACCCTACACGGGGGGAAGGGGGTGAGGGGATAAAAAATATGAAAGAGAAAAGGGAGTAACAGAAAATTGAAGACACTCTAAAAAGTCAGCGTTCGGTGAAGTCACAACCTATCGTGCAGGCCAGAAGTCCGCAAGAAGGTTATCAGTTCCTTGGACGCTTTCACCGCCGACGATCGCCGCGGCCAGTGGCCGAGAATCTTCATTTCCGTCAGTGGGCGTGGATCTAGGTGTTCCAGCGCACGGCTGAGCGATTGCCTTTCGGCACTGTAGGCAGGGCAGCCACAAAGAATGTGTGTTATAGTTTCGTCATACCCGCAGATGGCACATGCAGGGCTATCAGCCATACCAATTAAGAAAGAGTAATGGTTGGTGAAAGCTACACCAAGCCAGAGGCGACACAGCAAAGTTTCTTCATGTCGTGGTAGGCCTGATGGAAGCCGGAGCTTCAGATCTGGGTCCAAGGATTTTAGACGTGAATTGCAGAATTGGCCGGAATTCCACGTGGCAAAAAGCAGTCAAGCATGCTGCATAGCCTGAGGGGAGCAAGAGAATGAGCCCTTCAGAAGATTACGATGTTTTTATTTTACGCTTTAAAAACACTTACAACACAAAAAAGAACAAACGCTGGACATGACATGGCCAGAGCAGACCACCCCCAAAACCCGAGTTTCTTATTAAGAAATTTCGCTCATAATATCTCTGCATATCCCACTCATAACACTAAACTGACATATAAGTGTTGCGACGTGCAACTGATAATACTAATAGAGACGAAGTGAACGACGTGTGTGTCTGTGGAGCTTGTTTTGTGTTTTTTTGTGCTCAGTGCTTTGCGTCGCCCTCACCTTGGTCCCCGTAACAATATTTACATTTTCAAATCAAATCAAATTAATTTTTTACCATTGATGCAATGTTGATGGCTTTCCTGACAGAAAGCTGTGAACACAGCTCAACAAAGTCAGGGAGTCGTTTTGGCAGCAGCGACTCTAGATACACAGTGCAATGACTCAAATACAACAGGATGTTGCAACAAAATACATACCTTACATGTACAGTGCAAAACTTGACATACCATAAAACATTGATATGGAATACATGCGCTCCATTCATCAACAAAATTTAGCCACAGAAGAGAAAACAATCTGCATTACAGTAAAAGTGTGCTACAAACGAGAGGAATTAGTGCTATAAAGCGTTGTACATGCGAGGTTCCGATGAGAAGGTAAACACTCACTCCGCATGTCCAACCACACAAGTTCCCCCCAAAATCAAAACTGACTTCTAAGAAAAATGCCCAGTAACAAATATGTCGCGCAATGCTTTACGATTTAGTTTAAGGGAACCAGAAAAAATCAGTTTTAGCTTGTTTATGTGAAATGGTACATTGCACGTCAATGTTTGCAGAAGATGTGCTCGGTGTTTGTGCACGACCGAGGCACAGCCCATTCCTCAGATGACCTGGCTCGATATGTGCGGGTTTGCGATGTAAGAGACACAATTTCTTCAGGAACTGCTGGTAACATACGCTTAAAAGTGTAGGAGGTATAGTAGATGGCAACTGTAAATTTGCTGTAGACTTACTTGTCGAAATTGTGGACAATAAACATGCCACAGCATTCACATAGAAAATGCAAAGTGCTAATGGATTGCAGTTTCTCTACAAGTAAACTAATACAAAACCAGCTTAAAAACAAATATTGTATATCCATTCTTGCAGAATGCTTACCTACACGCATCAGCTCTTTCTTCCACAAGCCTGAGCGTAATCTTGTCTGTTTGCTTCTTGGATGGAAATGCAGCAAGTAAAATTGCAAAGCACGAAGCACTTCACCAACTGCTAGCAGCACCTCCTGCCTTTTTGCAGACTTCCTCCGATAATAAGGATCATGACATATTTAAACGAATCGAATTTCGCCTAATCAGGCAACATTTAAACTCAAAAACCAGTAAAGCCTCCTACCAGAAGGAAAGTCAATGTGCAAATCGGCCAAGAGGTCATCTTTCGAACGCAATTAATTCTTAGACGAGCACAATGAACAGAAATTTAGAAGTGGGCACAAAAAGTGTGTCAGTTTCTGTGTTTGTGAACTCTTGATTTTACAGAAGTTATGGTGCCGTCTTTAACAAGTATCCCGCATAACCACAGGAAGTAGCCTGAGAAATTTCCTCGTGTTGATACGCACACTATACGCACACTATTCTGCAAAGTTGTAGAGAAAAAGTTTAACTTGGAAGGCTTTCATCTAAAGATATTTGAAGAAAATCCATGGCTCTTAGCATTCATTCCCGGTCATGCATTACACATCGGTCCAACTAACTGTGTTGAAATATTGAAGGAAGCCCAGAGTTGTTACTGTATACACCAGATTATAGGTCACACCTCGGTACAACTGAAATCAGGCTAAACATACGTTTCCCTAAATTCCTATATAGACGTTAAACTTTCTAGTACACACATTCTGGATACAAAATTGGGTTTCCTGTGGAGCCAAGAGGCGCTAAGGCAACCCCTCTAATACCTACATCGGCCCCCGATGGGAACAAAGTGGTCAACCCCAAATTGGGCTTGCCCCTGTTGATGCCACGTGGGTCCAGAATCGACAAAGCTCGAGATTATTCAGACCACTTTCCTGAATCCAGCCCACATCGATGCCTTTTATTGAACATGATGCCAAGTGCCTTAAAAATGCAGGCTGTATGTAGCAAAAACCTCCGTAAGCTGAAATGGGGCTGCTCACATTACTCCTGTGGATCCCGCGTGCGCCGTCGCAAGACTCGGAAACAGGCGTCCCCGTCTACTGCCCACATCGGTCCCTTGCAGGTATTAAGCACGAAATGCTTTTAGCTCCCGTTTTCGGCAGTGTGGTGACGTCACGCCGAGAGCCAACATCCGGGCACTGAATTCCACTCATCCGGGCACTGAAACGAGAGCATCCGGGCACCGTACGAGATTTAACGAGACTCTCTAAGCCCTCCTACAGGACCGGCATACAAGCGCCGGTAGCTTCGCGCCGAACGTGTGATGGCGTTCTTCCCTTCCTGTACGGTGCTATTCGGGTGTCCACCGAGGTGACAGAGAATTACTGCGCCATTTCCTTTATTCAGAAAGCCTTGCGTTCAGAGGGCAAGGCATCGCGCCGAACGGGTGGTGGCGTTCCTTCCTGTACGGTGCGGTTCGGGTGTCCACCGAGGTGACAGAGAATTACTGCGCCATTTCCTTTCCTCAAAAAGCCTTGCGTTCACACTGCAAACGGAAAAACACCCAGAAAGGAGTAAATGGCCCATCGCGTAGCGCACTCCCGAAAAGGAGTTTCAGTTACACCTCAAAAAAGGAGTATTTGCGATACTCCTACGTACGGAGAAGTATTTTTGGTGTTCACTGAGGAGTAAAATTTTTCCTCCTCTTAGGAGGGGGGTTCTTTTGGGAGTAAATGTTGTGATCATTTACTCCTTTCAGTACCTGCTTTACTCTTACGTAAGGAGAGGTATCTTTGGTGTTCAAAGAAGTAAAATTTTTCCTCCTCTTAGGAGGGGGGTTCTTTTGGGAGTAAATGTTGTGATCATTTACTCCTTTCAGTACCTGCTTTACTCTTACGTAAGGAGAGGTATCTTTGGTGTTCAAAGGAGTAAAATTTTTCCTCCTCTTAGGAGGGGGGTTCTTTTGGGAGTAAATGTTGTGATCATTTACTCCTTTCAGTACCTGCTTTACTCTCACATGCAGAGAGGTATCTGTGGTGTTCAGAGGAGTAGAAATTTTAATCCTCTTAGGACAGGTGTTCTTTTGGAGTAAATGTTGAGATCATAAAGGAGTATTAATCCTCCTTTTAGTACCAGCTGTATTCTCACATATGGAGAGGTATGTTTGGTGTTCAGAGGAGTACATTTTTACTTCTCTCGGGACAGGGGTTAAAATGGCACCAAATAGCAGTAATAAATGCTCCTTTTAGAGAGCTTTTCAGGAGTGTTTCTGCTCCTTTGAAGGAGTTTCTGCAAGGTTTCTTTGGAGTAAATTTCCTGTTATAAAGTTGCATTCATGATGCAACATGAGTATATTTCACTCCTTGAGGGGGCACAGAACTCGAGTGAATGCTTAAATCAAATTGCAGGCACTGAGCTGAAATAATCTTTAATTACTTACAGAACTGCTTACAATACTATTTACAATGCTATTTACAACACTATTTACAATGCTATTTACAATGCTATTTACAACACTATTTACAATGCTATTTACAACGCTATTTACAATACTATTTACAATACTATTTACAATGCTATTCACAACACTATTCACAACACTATTTGCAACATTATTTACAACATTATTTACAACATTAGGATTTGCAGCAAACTCTTTATACATTTATGGAGAGCCACCTCCATGACCCTTATACAAGTTTATTAGGTCCAGCGACTTGATGCGCGGCTTTGTGTGCTTTAAGTCCAGGAAGGAATGCTCCATAAAGGTTAACATTCTATGCGCCTTTCGGGGGTACTCTATGTGGAATACCCAAAAAGATGCGAAGAGAGATGCCATCCCTGCGTGCAGGGATGACACCTCAAAAAGGTGTTGCTTATCAACATAGAGGCTTATTGTTCCGTCAGTCTTGACGAGGCATGGAGTCAAAGGAGGCTCCTTCTGTAATGAAGATTGAAGAAAAACCAGACATAATCAATTACACACCTTTAGGCTTGAAGCAATGTTCACAGCAAGAAATTAGGCTATTTCATTCAGATAGACGTAGTTAAAAGTTTTGCTTGTAGCATTAGCTGCAAGCAAATAATTATGCTGCGCTAAAGGCCTCAGGGTGAAAGCTGCTTATGGAAACCAAGCAGCAAGTACATATGAAGAGCGACATTCTTGAGAGGTGCACTAATGAGGACAAAAGAACGCAGGTAGATAGCATGATTTGGTGATTGCACTAGGGCTGGAATAGTCATGTTTAGTCAAGTTGTCAAAACTGTCATGCAAGAGCCGGGAGAACAGCTTACTTAGCTTAGCTTCCATTCTTGGCACTTATTCCAGAAATGCAGCAAAACTAGCACTGAACCTGGTGACATATTTAAATCCACTGCTACTAAATTTAACGCCAGAAAAATGCAACAATTGCTCCCGCACAGAAAGTGTCATGGCCACATAGTGCAAGGCACTGCGCACTACTAATCACCATAACGGTAGGCTGGCTAGTCAGTCTTAGTTTGCAGAGCACACACAAAGGGCGGAGACAACTGCTGGTTGCTTTTGTAGAGACACGGCCAGTAGGGTGTTTGCAGTGGACGCAGAACAGGTGGCACGTTGGCGGTGAACTCGCTGCTGCCACTACACTATCACTCTTACATCGCATTGTGTTGCCATATATCTTTATTATTAGCATGAAACTAAACCAATAGATCAGACACTTACTTCAGTTAAGACTGCCTCAATTGGTTCCTTCAGCCTTGTCATGGTGACAGTGAGCAGCCCTAGCAGGTCATTTTCTGCAGAAACAGTCATGTAGAACTTGTCAGACGGCAGGTTGAAATTTCCAGCCAACAAAGTGCAAATGCAACATGCATCATTTTCGCGAAAGAAATGCCTGGCAGAAGATCTCACACTGCGACAAATTCAAGACCAAGGTACAGACTGACTGTAAACTAATAAGGTAATTCCGGTAATTGTGTGCATACTTAATGATGGAGCAGTTCATGCGATACTTTTAGAGGATTGGGCTTAAAGGGAAAAAGGTCAGTAATCAAAGCAGAGGAAGTTTGTAGACCGCAGATGCCCACTAGCGATTCACAGTGCACACAGTGCTTTTGCTGTCGGACAGTGCAGCTATCGAGGCATCTTTGTGGGGGACCACAGTGTTCCGCTACAGTTTTTCATCACGCTCCCACCAGCAGTAGCACTCATGAAAATAAAAACTGATGAATTAGACGCTTTTTGTCAGGTCTACAATTTGGCACTGGAATTTGCCCAGAACACAATCAGTTTATTTAACTATTCATTGAACAAAGTACAGGTTGAAGTTGCCTCCATCTATAATGCTCCGGTGTAATTTTAAACCTTGGCAAGCTAGCTCGGACACCTGATATAAACCCTACACATTGCCTTTTGCCGTAACTGGCCAGCATGGAAACCTGCATTGCCATGCATTTCCAAGGTGGCACTTCTGAAAAGATTAACATGCAACCTTTCATGTCATCTTGTCTTTTAGAATAAAAGTGCAATATAAGTGGTAAACGAAAATAATGGAATTGTGTTATTGTAGTTACCATCTCCTTGCTGGGCCAATGCTGCGGCTTCATGCTCATCACCATGTTCCACGAGGATTTTGCGCAGCGATGAAAAACCACCCTTTATGGCATCAGCAATGCTTCTCTTGAATAGGATATCAAACTCCATCAAGAGCTAAAAAAGAAAAGAGCACATTTAAAACAATGCACAAAATATTAAAATGCTGAACGTACCGATGTTTGAGTTCTCAGGAAAGGAAAGAGGAGCAAAGCATCTGATATGCTCATAGTCCGGAGCTCCTGATGACGCCTCTGAGCCGTAGCCAGCAAGCGTGGCCGCAGTTCACTGCTGTCTGCAGCCAGGTTTTCTCTAAGCCACTCATTGTGGCTTTCGAGTGACTCCATTGTTTCTCCGTAAACAAAAAGGTGGCTACAGTCCTGTAATGAAAAGAATGAGTTACTCCAATAAAGTGGGGTCAGTATAAGCCCTTTAAAGGCAATCTGGAATTGCTTTTTTTCAATTCATGTCACAAAATCGCATTCATCTTCTTCCCACCTTACTACCCGCTAATAACTTTTCCTTAAACTAAAGGCAAATGCATCACACAAACGTTCCTTACTACTTTCCATTTCAATAAATACTTACAGGAACATTTTTCATAATAATTAGATGGCAGGAAGGGCTCTGGAAATTTTGACCACCTGGGATTCTTTAATGTGCACTGCACTGTGCGATGCCAGTGCACGTTAAAGAACCCGAGGTGGTCGAAATTTCTGGAGCCCTTCACTACGGCGTCCGTCATAGCCAGAGTTGCTTTGGGACGTTAAACCCCATCAACCAACCAGCCTACCAACCAACCATTTGCTGAGTTGTACCAGCTTTTAAAAGCCGAAGTAAAGGGAGTGGCTTTCAGGCACATACCTGTACTATGGTGGGAAAGAAAAAAAGGCACACCGTACAACAAGATTCTTGATTAATTTGAACTGCCTAGGGTTCTAACATGCACAGAAACCTTAGTGCGCCAAGAAATAGATCCAGCGGAACACCTTAGCCGCTACAGCACTTTTATAGGATCCCCATTTTTTAGATGGCCACTCTTCAGTACCATCAGTATTTTATTATTACCATGCAGTCTTTAAATGAACATCATAAAATATTTGCTGTTTAGCTATTAGTAGCCCCATTGTCAAAGCAAACCTTTCTACTGTAGGTCCAGATGCACCACAGGATACATTGATAGGCAGGAATAAACATGGTAAATCGGAGTGGCTATATACTGAACTGCGGCATGCCTCAAAGCTGCACATGTGCCATTTTAGACTGTAGTAGAGGGCTGGAAATTTCGGCACCCGGAGTTGTTTCATCCTGAAGCAACTCATGGGCTATGTGGGACTCTGTAGTGAAGGGCTCTGGACTAATTTAGACCATCTGGTATTGGAGTGGCATTGCAAAGCATGTGGAAATTTTTGCGTTTCGCCTCCACCACAATGCAGCCACAGTGGCCAGGATGTGCATTGATATTAAATGGCTGAACTGCCTCGTGAAGGTGCGTGAAATAATAATGCAAATGTTAACATAGCACACTGAGCATAAAGAAATTCAGTGTCTGAAGGTTACAAGAAACAGCAGGTAAAAGAGTAGTTCATCTTGCATAAAGCAGAGTATTATCATTTTTAGTTATTACCAAGCTAGCAAAGTGGTCAGGATCCCCCAAGACCACCCTACTCGCATGTGTAATAAAGTGGACTTTGCCCCCAGCCCTGAGAGTCAGCACCGACACAATCGAAACATAGTAACATACTATTAGCTGGAAATTTCTAACAGGAAACAAGCAGAAGCAAAAACTCACGAAGAGGCGGCATAATTTCTTGTTCGCTGCCTCCGTGTCTTTTTCACTCCCCCTTTTTGCAGCTGCGCCCGAGTGCTTTCTTTTTTTTTCCAGCATCTCTTCTGTGATCGTCTCTGTTTTCCTCCTCATATTTTTAAATTTGTTTCGCAGGCCTAGCACCCATGATTCCTGTAAAAAAAAATTGGACACAAAGGATCTAAAAAGAAGTGTTTAGACAAGTAGGGATTCAAGGAACGTGTATCACCCTAAACTTGCAAGCATGCAACCCGTGCCATCATCAGGTGCCTATGGAAACATGATAACCAAAGGTTTGCTCATGAGTGCTTTTTGTATTGCACTGGCAAGAAGGTACATGACCAAAATGTGACACTCTGCAGTTACTCTTCTGCAAATGTGTATTGCATTCAGATAAAAACAGATGAATCAGTTTTGTTCACCAAAGAATTGAATGTGGGTAGAGCTTACCTCTATGGATTTGTACTGATGGCACTATTATCGATTTGCACAAATTATTTTCTGACGAGTGCATGGTTGATTGTGGTGTCACATGGAAAAGACACTTGTACGTTACTTTTAAGTACAACACGTACAGTACATGACCTGAGCATTTTTGGAGCAAGCGAATGTATTGGCAAAAGGTTCAGCATCTATCGAAACTATCCATGTTAAGTGGGCATTACTGCTCAAGCTTCCCATGCTCATACTGCCCTCAAAAAGTGCTCGCCTCAAGCTTCATTATCACACACTAATATGGGCCACCAAATAATTGAAACCAAACTCTCTTCAAGTGCTGCAGTACAGTTAAATTTCATCAAAGAAAACTAAAACTATGTGTGCTCACCAAACCACTTCCGTTCCCAACTCGATCAACTAGATGCGGATATTTTTGAAGAAGCTTTTCGGCAGCAACACGGTACAGTGTGCGGGATGGGTACCTAGAACAGAGGTGTAATGTTGCACTATGTTAAGTGGAAATAATAGTACTACAGGCTATAGCAATAATTACTGCTGTGATTTGCATGCAGTAAATGGTAGTTCACAATTTTTACTGACTGTATTTAAAGACATCACACTGCAACAATGCTAGCAGAGCAGCAAGAAATGCTAAGTAATAGTTTGAAGCACCACATACCATGCCAGCTTAAAACATTCCTGAAACAGTTTATCAATGATAAACCGTCTGACGTGGCCACTGATTGGTGTCTGCCGCTTGAGGACATCCTCATATGGTGCCAAGGACGGCAAGGTAAATCCCATGTAATCGAATCTGTCCTCAAATGGTATGGCATTCACGTCGTGCACAATGCTGCCACTGCAACACAGTGAAGGAAACATACAAGTCAGTTATTTTTGATATACATCAAGTTTGACACATGTGGCACACAATTCACAATTGTCACCTGTCACCTACCTATGTGTATTGTCTGTTTTTTGTGCCTAAAACGATTTAATTATGAACCAAAACCAACTAGCCCAGCAGCAAGTGCTCTTACACTTCACAACATTCACTGCATGACATACTAATGAACCATTCCATAACATTGCCCAAGCCTTTAAATGATGTCCTCAAGACAGCCTTCGAAAACAGCTCCATGTCTTGCCACCCTTGCTGGTGACAGTACTTGCAGTCACTGAGAATAATACAAGATTGTTTTATATATCCTAGATACCAACATATTTTGCGGCTGCTGTTATTGGCTGCTCTACAAATGCTGTACAGAAAATGCGCTCTACAAAAGACAGGGTGATGGTGAAGTGACTGCTTGCTCTTTACACATGATTAAGGAGCCTTGTAACCCACAGCACCAATGTTTCACCAGCAATAGGTAGCAGCTATGCTGAACTATGCCTGAAATGCAGCATATAGCAATACAAGGTGAAGTGAAGCAGTATCACAGCTGTGATAGAAATCGGAGCTAGTATCACAAAAGAAGGTACATTAGCATGTGTAATGAGAACCAGGTTGCCAGTAAACCTTTGTGCTGCAGTGAAATGATCAATGAGACAGTGATTGGAAATATGTTATGTTTCCATTCACAAGCAATAATGGAATGCGCCAGGCAGGCTGGGGTTCTAAATGCACTGCTCCTTGTAACTTCTTTTCCAATTTCATTCCTGCGGCCTGGATCACCAGTCATTACTTATTCTGGTAAGATGTGCTTTTTCACCACTTCCACTATATCACTGCACATCACAAACTGTTCTGTTCCCAGAGTGTTGAGCATTACCGCTATGTTTTGCATGCTTAAGTCCTCCATTTCGCATTGCAATTCTTCCCCAGAGTTACTTAGCTGGGCAGTACCATCAGCAAATTGGAGATCATTAATGGGTTCTCCAATCACCTTTATTTCTAGCTGTTTCCAGTCCGACGCCCTGAATACCTCTTGCAAATGCGTGGTGAACAGCTAGTAGTGGAAAAATCTTTTTGCCTTGCCTGACCCAACACAGTTCTTTGATTGGTGTTTTACCATTGTTACTGAGAACTAGACACTCTGTGAAGAGAACACTACAATCAGGCTATGGAGAAATGCACAGAATACTAAAACACTGCCACCACTACCACTACCACCACCATCAGCCTAACTACGTCCAA
The DNA here is from genome assembly GCF_055824585.1 of Amblyomma mixtum. Taxonomy (NCBI): domain Eukaryota; kingdom Metazoa; phylum Arthropoda; class Arachnida; order Ixodida; family Ixodidae; genus Amblyomma; species Amblyomma mixtum. The sequence goes on from NC_143020.1 coordinate 1,459,151, forward strand.
AAGTAGGACAATGGCCTCTCCCACATTCCGCCAGGTAACTTTGTCCTGTGCCAGCTGCGGCCACCTTACACCTGGAAACTTGCTAATCTCATCTTCCCACCTGACTCTGATGACCCTGCTGCACTTACTTTCTCTTGGAATCCACTCTTACCTTAAGGGACCATCGGCTATATTGCCTCCGCGTTACATGATCTACCCATGCCCATCTTTTCTTGATTTTGAGTAGGATATTATTAAGTCTCATTTTATTCCCTGGCACATTGTGCTCTTATTTTCTCTTAATATAACACCTATCATTTTCCTTCCCATAGTTCGCTGTATTGTTCTTGGTTTAAGTCCAGCCCCTTTCAGAATTCTCCTTGTTACTGCCAAATAGGTGAGTATCGGTAAGATAGAGATGTTATATACTTTCCTCTTGAGAGATACCGGTAAGCTTCCATTCAGATATGAATGGCCTGCCTTTCCTTTTTTAATTTATCTTCCTCCTCCTCCTGTCAAATTCACTCCACCCCAACCTTTTCCTAGTTATTTCACTCTTGTGGTCTGGGTCAGCTTTTACTATGTGTCCTAAGTAGACGTATTCCCTCACAACTTGCGATGCTTTGCTGCCCATCTTGAACTGTTGTGCCCTTCCGAGACTATCAAAGGTTTGTTCCTGTTAATTTTTGGAGCACTCATCCTGCTTTGCCTGTTCAGGTCCTCATCGTGCTTTGCAATTTATTACCCAATTTACTTAGTGAAGCAATATCATCAGCAAATCGGGTATTAATAAGGTATTCTCCATTAACTTGTATCCTGAACTCCTCCCAATATGGTTCTCTGAATACCTCCTGTACACAAGCGGTGAATACTGCTGTACAGATCATGTCTATCTGCCCAACACTTTTCCTAATAGCAATTATTTCATCACTTTCTCTATGCAGAAGGGCGATGGCTGTGCATCTACCAGATATTTTCTATCACCTTTACATGCGCCTCTTCTACACCTCAATTCCAGCATGACAGCTGACATTTCTACTCACTCAAATGCTTCCTAATCATCTGTCAAGGATACGTATAGTGGCTGGTTATATTTGTGCATTTCTCTTATCAGCTGATTGATGGTATGAATATAGTATATTTTCGGATAGCCTTTACAAAAGCCAGCATGATCGCTTGGTTGATTGAGGTCTATGGTTGCTCAGGTTTTATTTGTGATCACCTCTGTGAATACCTTGTAGACAGTAGGCAGTAAAGATGATTGGTCTGTAGCTTTTCAAGCCCTCCACATCCCATTTTAATGAACTAAGTGTGAAAAGGTGTTAACAAACAACATCCTGCATAGAGCACATGCCTGACAAGGTGATAAGCCTTGTATGAGGTATTATGTGGGCTTTCTAATATTCCATGATGCTTGGTTCTTGGTGGCACACTAGCAGGATAAGTCACAGCTCTTGAAAATGTATGCTCACCTTGCATCAACCACCTCTGCAGAAAGGGTCTGCAATGGGCTGCTGGATGCACTGTCACGTGTACTCTGTATTGAAAAAAGGCACACATGATATGCTGAAACAGTGCCTTCCAGTTTCATTGCTGCAGTGATTGATTTCTCATGGAATGTACAGGCGCGGCCATAAGTAAACGGAGCACGCTATTGCGTTTGAAGTGCAATCACGCTTCCTCCATTGGTAATGAAGAAGCGTTGTTTGTCTACAAGAAAGCCCACCAACCTCCTCTACCAGCATGCGCGTACCACTGCTGGTAATTTCAGTTAGGTGACGCGTGGAAAATATTCGAAGACAGTTGCGTGCTCCGTTTACTTTTGTCCGCGCCTGTACAGTGAGGCCGGAATGAAACATATGCCGGAAACATATGCCATACTTTTCTACTTTGCAACAAGGTGTTCTTTAACAATCGGTTTTTTATTTGAATATGTACTTCAGTAGAACCTTTACCTAGAAACATGAATCAGGTTTGTTGTACACTGCAGCTAAAAGTGCTTGTGCGTTTTTTTATGGCCTTGTTGTACCTAATAAGTACGCATAATTTTGGTGCCCATACTTGAGGGAGTCTGAAGGCTAGCACTGTTGGTTTTCACTTCAAAGGCACAATGACTACTCTCTCGAAGTGCTAACAAGCACAGGTGTATCCTCTATCTGGCATCTATTATTTTTATGTTCTTTGCCTGCACTGTAGTGGTCCTGTTCGGGTTTCCACATCCTATTTTATAGCTGTCACATAGCCCATGCAGTGTGTGCACTACAGTAAAGCCACTGTTCTAACTTTGTTTTATATGAAATAATGCACTTCATATCAGTTGCTACTTCACAGCCTTGCACTGTTCATGCCAGTGTAGTACAGTACTCACATCTATGGGAGGTGTCACCTTCCTTGTGACCCTGATTTTAGCTTTATTGCTAATAGGTTCACCAGGCTCAAGGTCGATGAAGTCTTCCAATTCTGCATCATATATCTGGATCTAAAAAAAGAACAGTTTGATCATGCAATGAATTACGACCTCTGTGTGCGGTAAGCTCATGCAAGAACTATATTCTCGCAATGCTACTTGAGTTATGCACTCTTGTCATGGTAATGCGTGAGATATGTAACACATTCTGCACTAGAGCAGTATATCTTGGGGAATGCTATGCAAAAAAACAAAAGAAAGGGCATAGGCATGAAACGAACATCAGTTATCTTCACAGGAGTTGACACTGTTATACGGTGCAAGACCTCTGTCCCACTTGCCTGTGAGACTACTGGTATCATTTCATTCACAATTCATAACTGCGCATTCTACCAACAAAGTTTCATGCATCTCCTAGAGGTGTATTTAACTCAAAATCATGAGGTGCTGTCCGTGGCTACAGATTCATTAATGCTCCCTGTCAAACTCAAGCCCCGAGCAAAAAAAAAAAGACGTTCTTATAGACGATACCTTTAAGCCATTTTTGTAGGTGATCAATAACAGCCGGTCTGATTTTCAGAATGTCTTTTGCAGTGAAAACACCCATAATGTTGAGGTACAACGAGGTAACATGCTTTTTTTTTGCTCGGCACTTGAGTTTGACAGGGAGCATAAATGAATCGGTAGCCAACAGTGAAGAGACTGCGTCCCGTGATTTTGAGTGAAATACATCTCTAGGCAATGCGTGAAACTTTGTGGGAACCAGAGGTCCCAGAAGAACCAGAGGAACCAGAGGCAAGTGGGAACCAGAGGTCCTGTATCATATAATAGTGTCAACTGCTATCTAGATAACTGATGTTCATTTCATATCTCCATGTCCTCCGTTTCACTCCTTGCACTGCATTCACCAAGATACATGGTTCTAGTGCAGGATTTATTACAACTCTACGCATAGATTACTATCATTTCACGTGTTACTACAAACTTGATTTTCCATGAAAGGGATCCATAACTGGGGTATCATATTGAGAATATGCGGACATGTGATGGAGGAAAAGGACTAGAAAGCATACGACATGCTACACAAGTAACAACAGAGAAAAGGAAGTTATGAGAGCACCAAAAAAAAAACAGACTGCTAAGTGGATGCAAAAAGTAGAAACAAAAGATTCAGTGTGTGAACACAGAGTTGGTAAAAATGAAATCTGAGAGGGTAGACCTTCTATTTGAGGCTAGATCTGGTCGCCTTAGAACCAGGCAATAGAGAAGCAAGTGTGAACAAGGCAATATTATTTGTGAAGCATGCGGGAGCAGTTAGAAAACATTAAACATAATATGGTAGACTATAAGACTATACAAACAAATATCAGAGAGGACATAGCGTTCCAGAAGTTTTGGTTTCTAGGGGTAGTGAAAAAAAATTACCACATCAGCTGTAAAGACGAGCAAGAGAAGACTGGAGTATAGCTTACAACATAAAAACAGCCTTTACTGGAAAAAAAAAGGAATCGGAACAGGATTAAGTTTAAAAAGGGGGAAAGGGGGAGGGCCAAGTACAAAACAAATAAATAGTTCACCACTTTACTTGCAAGGTAGCACTCGCTAGTGCCCGTTACAAAAGGGATGCAAATATATTTACTGAAATGACTAATACGTCCGCCGGACCTCGTTCATTCTCGTTAAAGGTACGGCTGACTCCAGGTCCATGACTAATGCCGCGTCCAGTGTATACAGGGTGTTTCGCGTAACCTGAACCACAGATTAAAAAAGAAGTGACACATCAGAACTGGTTGAAACTAAATGCATATTGTTTCCCGTCTTGTGGCGCTCCTCGGAGTATTTTTTTAAAATTGCGCTTAATTAATTTGTTACCATTGATTAATTATGCAAAAAAATTTAATATTCACCACAGGGTCACTTGTGTTTCGTTGTATTGCAGGGGGGGGGGGGGGGGGGGGGGTTACTAAACAACTGATCCAGTTTTTTGTAGTACGATATTTCTACGTGGCTCATTTTTCCAGAATTTCAAGAAAGCCCGCGAAATATGAAAAAAAACCACGTGATTGCACTCTTGCGCTACCGTACTGTAGCGCTGCCAAGCGCGTCCTGAGTGAACGAAGCGTGCACGCTCACCGTCTCGAAGTGAGCGGCCGGCGCCGCTCTCGGCATTGTCTTGAAAGTGCATCAGCACATTCTACCTGAACGCGGAAAGCGCGTGCCGTGATCTTCGATAAGTGATAAGCAGCCTTCGACAACCAATTCAGACGGAGTTCTACTGAACCATCTCGTAGGCAAAACAAAAAAGGAAGGGAAAGCAGTGGAGTCGCCTATTTTAAGGTAGCCACCATTTTTTTTTATAATTTTGCAGCCTGTCGAACTGAGCGGTGGCCGCTCACTAGGGAATGGTCAGCGCTCACGTTTCGTTCGTTCGAAACACGGTTGGGAGTGCTGGAATATGGTAGCACATGAGCGCAGTCACGTAGCTTTTTTTATCATAATTCGCTTCGGAAATACATTGCTGCAAAAAACTGGATCGGTTCTTTCTGAACCCCCTCTACAACTTAAGCGAACGCACGTGACCCGAAAGTGAATAATACCAAACTTGCATAATTAATTTCGGCTAATTAAGCAGAATTAAAAAAAATATTCCCTGAGGAGCGTCACACGGCGGGAAACAATATGTCGTTCGTTCCGCCCAGCTCCGGTGAGCCACTGTTTTTAAATCCCTGGTTCATGTTACGTGAAACACCCTGTATATGCGCCAATGCTGCTCGTTACGCGATCTTATGTGCAAAGCTTCTGCATTGCAAGGCGCACGCTACATTCGCTACTTTCGAGGAGCTGCAAAGAGAAGTTCGCCCATTCTTATACAGGGTGTCCCAGCTAACTTGGACCAAGATTTATAAAAGAACTAAGCGCTTCTCAGAACTGAAATCGCGTGGATGTTGTTAAGGTTTATCTAAAGTTACAGTACCATTTTTTCGCTCCTCCTATTTCAACAATTAGTCGAGATAAATAAATTTACTTTTTAAATATAGCTTGAAACGTTCAGGCGTCAATAGGAAAGTTGTGGAGCTCCACAAATATAGACAAACCCACGCACTTCCAACGAGATAGACTTAGCGTGGCTGTTTTTATTCGGGAAAAACGAAAGCCCGCGGAGTTTTAAAAATACCACGTGATAGCGCGCTCCATGCGCCCGGATGCGCCGCGATTACAGGGCTCTCATCCGTGCAATGTAAGAAACATCACCCGCTTCGGGTCTTTCGTGCTGCCCAAGACAGGGCTTCGCGATGTGCTTGGTTCCAAGATAAGCACCAGTGGGTACGGGCGGCAATGGAAAGAAAGTGCGGCTCCTGTTTTTCAGCGTAATTCACACGACGTTATCAGGCTTGTTATATGCGTCTTTACTTGTTGGGATCTTTATCCCAAATTCAAACTCATGAGATTGTCATCGTTCCTCCGCTTGCATTCTGCTAACGTGAGTGTACAGTTATTGCCGCAGAAACGGGAGCCGCGCTTTCTTTCAACTCCCGCCCGTACCCACTGGCGCTTATCTTGGAACCAAGCACGTCGCGAAGCCCTGTCTTGGGCAGCACGAAAGGCCCGAAGCGGGTGATGTTTCTTACAAAGCACGGGTGAGAGCGCTGTAATCGGGGCGCATCCGGGCGCACGGAGCGAGCTTTCACGTGGTATTTTTTAAACACCGCGGGCTTTTGTTTTTCCCGAATAAAAACGGCCACGCTAAGTCTATCTCGTTGGAAGTGCCTGGGTTGGACGGTATTTGTGGAGCTCCACCACTTTTCTATTGATGCCGGAACGTTTCAAGCTTTATTTAAAAAGATTTATCACGACTAATTATTCAAGTAGAAGGAGGAAAAAAAATGGTACTGTAACTTTTGATAAACCTTAACAACATGCGCGCGATTTCAATTCTGAAGAATGCTTAGTTTTTTTATAAACCTTGTTCCAAGTTAGCTGGGACACCCTGTATATCTGGCTGTCGCTCAATCGGCTCCCCGCAACCGGCTCACCGCAACCGGCTCGCCACATCAATCGCCTCAAGTTCACGAAGCGGACTTCAGCACACGACAGAAAAGCTCATGAGCCCATATATGTTGGCTTGCAAATATCCAGGAGTAATTTTGCATTTCGCACGATGCAACCAAGCGACGTGCGGCAAACGGTACACGTGCAACCGGAGGATCCGTCTTGGTGCTTGTAATGTGTGTAGTAGACATGTAAGCAGTTCATTGCAGGGTGCTCTCGAAGTATGCGGATGCACCGATCACCAGTCGACCTATTCCGGGCAGTGAGCATATATGTTCTTGAACCATTATACCTATCGTCCAATAGGCGGTAATTCAGAGGAGCGCAACTATCCGCCCGACATACTAGGAAAAAGAATGCTAGCTCTAGGTCCGTCCTACATACCTCTGGTCACACCCTACTGGTCGGATTCGTCCGGCGTTCCACCGATCGAAACAGTATGTTTTGGTCCGGCATCGCCACCATCGCCACATAGTGTAGAAATTTTAATTCTTACCGATTCATGGAAGTACTTCATCCAAACGTGGCATAACGCAAAAATTACCATAAATACCACCTTTGTGCGAAATTCGAGCGCTACCAAGCCAGCGGTTTGGCCGAGAGAATTTTTCTCCGATTTTCAATGAAAGGCGCAGCACTCGTATTGCTTTTCAGCTGCCTAAAAAACGGGAAAGTGAAGAGTGTCTTCCACACTGTCGATGATTGTTCAGTTGCTTTCAACAGGGAAGGGTAGGCCATTCAGTGCGAAAGCAAGATCCGACGTATGCACACGCAATGAAAGGGCTGATACCACATTTGTTGACATTTGTTTTGCTAGTAAATGTGATGGCGCCTGCTGATGAGAAACGACTTCTGCCTATCAACTTGAAGTAGCCGAACCTTGTTGCAAAGGCCCCTGTTACATTTCAAGAATGTCCCGACGAAAAATTTTTATAGCACTGAACGATCCAACCATCGGGCTGATAGACTGCAGAGTTGCACCCTCAACACCTCCTGATCTTAGTCGCCAAATTCGTTTTTAGAAGGAAAGGTTGCTGTGCTATGTTACATTGTGCATTCGCGGACAGACAAACATGGACAAAGTCAGTCTTAATTAATGGTCAGTATGGTCAGTCTTCAGACGCGTAACCTTGCAAAATGTAATGGATGTTGTATGCATATGCAAGTATAGTATACCTTACTTTTGCCCTCACACATAACGACACCAAACATTTCTATTTTCGTTGCGCGACACGACAGAAAACAGTTTCAACTCGGAAAAGTCCGCGACTCTGTCCGCGACTGTGCATTATAACTGACTGTCACAATATATCAAAAAAGACGGCCCTCCACTTTGACCCAAAAGTCACGCTTTTTCGCTCAACAGACTGCAGAAGTTCATCAGAGTTAGGAAAATTAAGGTTACTTGAGGTGAATTTAGGCAAAATTGAGGTGAATAGCGGAATTATTAGGCTTGAAGGCACACACTATGAACAATAGTTTTTCCACTCTTCAGGCTAATCATTTGTGGAGCAAAATGACTGCGCATCACAAAGTGAGAATATTGTTCTTTTGTGAACAGCATCGCTGTCTACAAACTTGGTGCAGATGGATGTTCACATACTCACAAAAAAAAAGTTGTTACACAGAAAGCACAGCGCGGTAACTACAAAGGACGAGAGGAGGACAGGACAAGCGCTACTTTGTTACATGTCGTTGTACAGAGGTGAGCACGCTTGTCTACAACGCTTTTTTTTTAAGCAGATCCTGTGTTCTAGAGAGAATACTTACACTCAAATGCCACCGAACAAACGTACAAACCCTGCAGGCACGAGCGCATTGCCCCTGACAAAGCAGCGGCGTTAAGTGCCGATATTTCACTTAATTTTCTCCGCGGCACGCTACACTCGAGTGCTGTGGACATGTCTGTTCACCTCTATACGCTCAAGTTCAAGATGTAGAGCAGCAAAGAAAGTGCACTTACCAATGTGCTGTCGTTGATCGCTGTAAATACGGTCACCGCATTCGTCAGTTCCTCGTAAGTGCCATCAGACAGAGATACCTTTTTCCGTTCCCCACTTTCCAGAGCGACAAGACACACTACATTAGCTGCCATGGTGTTCAAAATACGTGCAGGCCTAGTAGTACCAAGCAATGCGTGAAGCTTACTGAGTCAGGTCGCCAGACGTAGCAAGAGTGAGGCGCACACGCCGCACGCTTTGGCATATTATACCAAACTTAAATTACCATCGGGTTCAGGCAGATGTCAGAACACTTCTCATTGGTCTGTTGCGAACAGGTTCAGTAAGGGCTTTCCACCATTTCCGTACTTCATGCAGCTGCAACAACACCGTGCAGAGTCTCGCGTTTTCTCACTTTCTCTCGCATCGGGACGAGTGCATGAACAATATGGCGACGCCACCACTTTGGCATGACTTTCTCCTTTCACCATGACGTTTCGTTCAACAACCCCAAGCCGTGGCGCTGTAATTTTCGTACTTTCCCACTCTAGCAGTCACCAGGAGTGCACAGAGGAGAGGGCAGGTGCAGGTGTAGTGCCCCCCCCCCCCCCCAAATGGCGTGAGGGATGGGGGCGCAAATTTTGTCCCCTATTGTTCCCTACTGCCCAGAAGACTTTAAAAGGCACTACCATGAACGTCGCACCTGTGCACGTATATACCAGCCACTGACAACTTCCTTTTAAACCCCAACTTTGACTCTGCTTTTGCCATGCTGTTTCGCTCAGCAACCCCAAGCCACCCTTCTTTTTTTTTCACTTCTACACGCGGCCTGCTATCCTTTATTTCCGCTGCCCCAGCTCAGGTGCTTCCAGCAGCGACGGCAGATGCCGGGGATAGCAGAAATTCTTTTACCTTTCATATTCAATGCAAAAAAAAACACCACTACTCCCAAGCCGTTTCACTGGAATTTTCACCCGTTCTCACGTTACCAGCCACTTTAACTGACCTCAGTTCCCTTTAAACCACCACTCGACTGAGCTTTCACCGCGCTGCTTACATCAAACGTCCCGAACCGGGGTCACTGGAATTTTCGCCCTTACGCTGTCGCCCCACGTGCAGTACGGCGACTCCATCACATGACGTTGCATTCAACAACTCCAACCTTAGCCACTGGAATCTTTGCACATTCTCACGCTTTCCACGAATCCGAACATCCTTGCTTTAAAGGATGTTCGGTAAAAGAATTTCTGCTATCCCCGGCATCTGCCGTCGCTGCTGGAAGCACCTGAGCTGGGGCAGCGGAAATAAAGGATAGCAGGCAGAGTGTAGAAGTGAAAAAAAAAGAAGGGTGGCTTGGGGTTGCTGAGCGAAACAGCATGGCAAAAGCAGAGTCAAAGTTGGAGTTTAAAAGGAAGTTGTCAGTGGCTGCACAGGTGTGCACAGGTGCGACGTTGTCAGTGGCTGGAATTGAGTCGCTGGAATGCCGTGCCGTTGCAGTCAGCAGACCAGTTTAAATCGTTGGAATTTTCTCACTTTCTTAGCGTTTGCTGTACAGAAATACATGCATTACTTCGGAGAAATCGCGTGCCTCACGCAGTATCAAGCACTTCTTGCTGCTAGGTGCGGTAATCGCTGGAACAACCCGCTCTCCATCGCAGGCGGTTGCATGGCACTTAATTAAAGTACACTATACCGCATACACTCGTGTATATGCCCCCCCCCCCCTTCCTTTTCAAACAAGAAAATATTCCAGCCGCTGATCTGAAGAGAAAAAAAAAGTTTGCAAACAGCAACTGCGTTTTCTGTGTGCATGACTTTGTCCCCCATGGGAATTTAGCAGACGCCTAGAGGATGAGAGCTGCCTGCGATACGCCGACTTCGCCTCTCTATTGTTAACACACGGATGCTTCGCCGCTCAGCAGTATTGCATCGGCGCTGTTTAAACCCTGTCATGTATTAGGCGTCCATATGTTTTTATTCATCCAGAATTATATTAAGTCGGCCTTATAAAGTGTTCATCAATTTGTAATACCGGCCGTCGGGGCTCCCTGTATAGGGTTCCATTGGAGTCGGAAATTGAATAGAAAACTAAAAGCCGCACCTAGTCAAAATATATTTTTTAAATGGGCCCTTGCACGAGTGTGTACGGTACATATTGCGCGTTATTTTGAAGTAACTACACAGTGTCCTGCTTCATCGTACAGGCATGATGTGACGCAACTCGTTTTATACCGTTTTGGAGCGACATTCTACCGTTTCTGTGGTCCGCGTGCGGGTGGCAAAAGCGTTGCTTTTATGAGCGCTGTAAACGAACTATTTTGACCGCCGCTCACAGGGAAAACAGGAGAACATCACTGTGCCGGCAGTGATATATGCATGAAGAGCGCGACGCCTGCTAGCGGCCGTGGCACTGAAACTGCTGAGTACGTGTGACATCAGCATTAAACTTTCCATGACGTATTTCTCAGCGAAAAACCCGTGACATTCTGTAAATACCTCTGCTACACTGTACCTCTGCTTTATGCAAGTAAACAGTGCGACTTACGTCATGGCACGCGTGTATGCTTCCAGCACTGCTAAAACCAGCGATAACATATTAGCGGAAATCGCGAAGCTGGAAATAAAAGAATCTTCTCACTGCACCCGTCATAGTGAAATGTGGAATGTGCCCACACCACGAGCAAACTGCTGCAAGGAATAGTTAACACGTTCTCCTCTTTGTTAAATCGGTTGGAGCAAGAGCCGTTTGGTCCTTTTTGTAATCCAAATTCTAATTAAGTTGTTTTTGTCGTCTTTACCTAGTATGCTTTAGTCGTTCCCACATAATTTGTTTTCATTTACTACTGTTTATTCATGTCCACTCGCATTCATTTTGGATACTTGCTGTATCCCCAATAACTGCTTAAAATGTTGAAAATACTTGTTCGTTTTCTTTTTTTTTTTGACCTGTGAAGCTGTGGCATATAGCCGTATCTGTATATGAATGCCAATATGTGAGCTGGCAGGACCCGCATCGAGCCGTTGTCACGGCTTTTTGTCCTGTCTCCTCCTCTGAAAAAGGAAATAAAAGAATTGCATTCTCATGAATGGCATAAAGGCAGCAAAAAAAAACAAACTTGAGCGGTTTGTTTTGTTTTGAGGAATAGATTGATCTCTTTGCGTAGGAAGGCAAACTCTGCAAAAAGGAAGGGAGTTATAAGTTCCATTAGAAGTTCGCTCACAGTGGTGCTTGAAATGAACGTTCCCTTCTCTTGAGCGTTGAAGTAAATCAGCACATTTACGGCAGTGTACGCCAGCGCGCGCCTCGAACTGCCGCCTGTGTTTGCGCGAAAGATCGTGACAGCAGTGTTAACGACCCGGACTATGCTCTATTCTGCTCAAAACTGCAGAGTTTCTCATATGTGCCAGAGTTGAGTCCAACTCTCCTACGCTGGTAGCGACAGACGGTCAGCTTTTTGAGGACAAAGCGTAGGCGAAAACGCGCGCGCGCACGCACGCATGCACACACACACACACGCACGCACGCACGCACGCACGCACGCACGCACCGATTTTGGATATCTTCCAATCTTGAACGTCGAAACATTCCAGTGCGTTATACAGTGACTTCAGATGCTTTTATGCCCTTCAGTAGAGTCAGAACAGTGCGATTTCCGAAGGCAAGTGGAGAGTGTTCGCCCTCGATGGCCTCGGAGCTTGAATTCACTTGCTTTTCTTCAATATGAAATGATGTCGAAATCAAAAGGACATTTTACTAAGCTCTGCTGATGCTTCAACATCAGTCAGGCAAAGCAAGGAAGGTAGCTAGAGGGTACGTTTTATTGCACGTGCTATGAAATGTACTCAGCGCTCTTCACACCTCGTATATGAGACGCGCGATTTCTTCACTCATGCGAGGTTGTTTTGAATGTTTTTTTTTTTTCTGCATTGGCAAAAAATAAATGCGCAAGGTTGTTTGAGCTATATGTGTTTTCACATGTTTATTACCAAAAGTTCGATGCCTGTCACATGCTGTCACATGCCTGAGAGGAATGGGGCAAAGCTATAGGGCGCACTGTGGCAGAGGGCAAAACGCTTGTCTATAACACGTTCTGGGTGTGTTTCGGGCTGAATGCGCGATATTTAGCGATAACATTTGGCTAAAAATGGGTGTAAGCATGGGCAATTAAACTCGTAGGATTTCATCGTCATTATTTGCCTTCCTGATCGCAGCGGCTCTGAGAGCTGCGAAACAGGCAGCTGTGCCGTTGTAGACATGTTTTTCCTTCTGACGACTTGCACTTTACAACACGAGAACGGTCACCCACGTACAGCCTTTGTCAAAAGTAACCAGGCTGCATGGTTTGCTTCGCATATTCGCATAACAGAGCCCTCACGGCTTCCCTAAAGATCAGAAAGTTCTTTGAAATTGAGAACACAGGTTCTTCTTACCATACAGATTTAGAGCTTGAGGGCTGGCTGTCATAATACATTTAATATACGACTGAGAAGAAAAACGTGCAGCCTGGTTACTTTTGACAAAGACTGTACATTTGTTCATTTTCTTTGCGTGTGACCAGTGTGCCATTCGGCATAATTTAAGAAAAGAGGAATGGTAATGTGGGGCCAAAATATATAAAAGTATACAAAATTTAACTTGCTGCTCTCGAGTTGCTTCACGGAACACCCGAACGTTTTGCGCATCTGTGTATTCTTCATCCGGATCTCACTACTATGATATTAACCTTTTCAGCGTGACGTAACCGGCAAGAGCTCTGTCACAACTCTACAAATGAATACACATAGCACAAAAAAAAAGTAGCGTGTCTACGTGAAAATAGGTTGGTGATGTTATTGGGCGCTAAAACGGAATCAAATGAAATGACGTGTTATGATTTGACCACTCAGGGATGGTGTCAGTGAGAGGTTCGGTCGCGTTAAGTATAATACTGACCCGATTTGATTGCAGCATGTTTTTTAAAGTATAGTCGGGGACAAAAGTCTCCGGACCACGTGTTCCTCAAACGAAGCTTATAGCTCTACTATCAGACAGCGGTTGGAGACCACACTTGTGGAGATGAAAGAACAAAAATTTAACTTTCACCTCCACAAGTACGGTCTCCAGCCGCCGAATAATAGCAGAGCTATCGGCTTCGTTAGAGGAACACGTGGTCCGGAGACTTTTGTCCCCGACTGTACATTTGGCATGGCTTAGGAGCAGTTGAAAGTTACGTTTTAGAGCTAAAAAGGGGCTATCAGATGTTATACTAGGTTACTATGATAGTTCAAGGTTAAGTCGTTAATATGAGTCCCACCATGAAAAGTTAGTTAATGCAATAGCTCCAGCACATGCAACCAGCAAGCGCAGCCGGCGCCGGCCGATCTCACGCTGTGGCTGTTCTGAAAATTGCCTGCACACCCCATTGCGCTTGCTCCGTGTGCGCCTGCGTGCCTTTGCTTCAAAATGCTGTTGAAACCGGCTAAAACTGTCTCAAAGACTACTGCTGTTGTCGAAATATGCTGTGCTATTGTTTGCGTGGCAACTGTTTCTAAAATTAGAGACACGCTTCGTCGTACTGACAACAGGGCGTGCCTACGCTCTTTAGAACAGCCAACGTATAAATTCCCGCCGTGAGCGTCCGGGAGTACCGCCTGTCCGAGCACGAAGAGCTCGGTTTCTGACTCTCGTTGCAGCAACGCGCACCCAGCAAGTCTTCGAGGAATCCGCGCACTGGTTCGTCGTTCTGCTATTCTGCGATAATTTACAGCCGCATCTGCAGTCAAGGTAAGTTTTTTTAACCGCAGTGCCATCGTGCTAAACTGCATGCTAAACCCCTCTGTTTCAACGACTCGCGATAAGAGATTTAGGATTACAGAAACGTACTTCACAGTCCCCACTATCAGCCGCGCTGCAGTGCCAGCTCCTCCGTAAGCAACAGTTATTTTATTGATAGATATTGAAGTTACATGGCTGCGTACGTAACTTTATAAGGCCGTAGTCTGCTTGGCTCTTCGTCAAGCTGGGCTTGGCTTTGGCCAGCTATGGCTGCCTTGCTTCGTGTCGTCTGTTACTGCGCGTGAGCACGCCGCGCTTGCTTATTACTGTGACGATGCGCTCCTGCGCTGTGGCAGACGACACGAAGCACCGCTTCGAGGCCCCTGTACGTCTGCACCGCGCCGTGTTCGTACTAAAGGCGCGTTTATAGTCCGACGCGCGCGCGCACTACGTCACGTTGGCGACAGCAATCCGTAGCAGTCGTGAGCCAAATCTGCGCCGGGCCCGTCGGGGCACGCTGGCAGCCGCCGGTTGCGTTGGCCGCTGCAGTGCGTCGAACTATAGACGGAGCTGTTTTCACCAACGCAACGCAGCGTGCGCGCTTAACAGTGGGCGACTGTGTACTTCAGTGCATTTTCACAGTATTACCGTTGCTGTTTGAAGCTCGTTTTGCGAGGCCATTTGATTGGACGTATCTCAGGCTTGAAGTTGTACATGTTTAAATCCTCACCTCAGTTGTTGCTGCACTTCTTGAACTCTTCTGCTGCGTAACATGGCCCCTCCTATCTTTTCTCCCTTATCGCTCCACTCTTTCCCCTTCATTCTTTTCTGCCTGTCCTTTTACTCAAGCTAGCTGCAGCTCAGTGCTTCAGGTGTCGATGGCAGATGCCACAGCTAGCAATTTTTTTACTTCCGTTTTTATTTTATTAAACAAACCACTTAAACATTAACAACAATACCCCATCGTCGGTTTCTAGTATCTTGGGAACTCCATGAGTGGCCAACCATTATGACACTGACGACTTCTTACAATGATTCACCATGAGGACTCTTAAAGCCTGGACAACCAGTGTAGCTGTTATGAGAACGCAATGGGTTTGCCTTCGAAGCGAAAGAAGTCTGATGCAACTCTTTCCCAAGGAAAGCTTGGTATTTCCTTCATGAGCACGGGCTCACATGGTGGCTTCTTGTTAGTTTCTTGGCATGCTGGGCACCTTTCCACACAGTTCTTTATATCAACTGTCATACCAGGTCAGTATATATAGTTTCCCTGGCTTTCTTGAGGCAACTGTTTATGCCAATATGTCCTGTATGTATTTGTTTAAGGACTCTGTTCCTCCAGGACTTCGGAATCACTGACCGGAAACACGCCTTTGTAACTGCAAGCTCGCCCCTGAGTGACCAATACAGCTTTGCTGGTTTCATCAGGGCCTTTGGAATTGTTTGGCCACCCGTTTGCGATCATTCTTATGACCTCTCATAAGCCTTTGTCCATTTCAACCTCTTTCTTGAAAACCTCCCATGCATTTGGTGCCACTGGGACAATTTCCATGACCTGGGGGTTCTTCGTGCACTCTTCGGTTGTTCCTTTGCTGTTGTAATCTTTTGACCTCTCTTATAAACGATTGTAGGTGCATACTGCTGCATGTCTAGCCTTTGCCTTGCTTAGTGTTTTGTTGTTTGGCAGTGCTTTCAATCTGTTTGACGTCAGTCTTATGGTCAGTGGTCTGCCATATATACAGGATGTTTCCAAGACTTTACAGAATTTTTAAAAATAGGTTTTTAGATAGAACAGAACTTTTTTTTTACATAGCATTGTCAGCAGTGCAGTACATCAGAATGCAGCTAAAACGTGCTAGCAGGCTGGTTAGCTAATATTCAGTAAAGTTTTAACTATTACTGTTAGTTAGGCTCCTTAATCATTGAGAGGCTATACGTATAACCCATGGTATGTAATAAACATATCAGTTTTTAGAATTTCGAAAATGCGGTCACCGTCGATGCTGTGGCCCAATGAATTTTGGCTATTTCAACGAGTTATGTGCACTGGAGAGGTTGCTTTGCTTGCAAGCTTCTTGAAAGCGCATGCATTTTGGCGTGATGTAGCCAGAATTTGTTGGGCCACAGCGCCGAGCATTTTCAAAGTTCTGAAAACTGACATGGATATTAGTTACGGTGAGATAAATTCAATATTATTCAATATTAATTAACCAGCCTGCTAGTTAGCAAGTGTTAGCTGCATGCTGATGTACCATACCGCTGACAATGCCATGCTGAAAAAAGCGCTCTTCTAACTCAAAGTTTATTTTTCAAAACTGTGTAAAGTCTTCGGTTAAGTGCACTGTATACTGGTAAAATTTCTTACATCCATGCCAGATTGCCAGTGCTTCTTTTTCAGCTTGGTGACACTTCTGCTGGGGCTCGGTCACTGAGGCTGATGCATAAGTAATGGGCTTTCCTTCTTGCAGCAGAACTGCATCAACTGAAAGCATCATAGCCCTCTGACATAGTATGCCAGTGCTGGTGTTCCTTTCAGGGCTTCTTTGGCCAGTGTCTTTAGCAGATAATTTCTCTTTAGCAGCACTTTGTTCATTTCATCTGAACTATGCAGACTCTTAGCAGCCGGTTCTGTGATTTTTTTCGATGATTCCCTTCTGTTCCCTTCTGTTCCATGCTTCCATGCTTATCAGCTTTCTTGAATTCATCAATCAGACATTAAGGGATCCTTCTGGGGGGGGGGGGGGAGGGTTCGTTTACTAATCTTTTGCTACCTTCTTCTTTTATGTTCATTTCATACTAAAAATTTCTGACGCATCTGTTGCCTTGGAAGATGTTACATTTAGGTTTAGGTTTATGGTGGGTTTAATGTCCTAACGCGACTCAGGCTATAAGGGGCGTCATAGTGGAAGGCTTCGGAAATTTCGATTTGTCTTGCCTTTTATGTATACACTCTCTACAGCAGATTGAATAACTCGCAGGCGTTCTGTTGTAGCACTGGTATGGCATCAATATTGACAACTAAAATTTTAGCTTAGCTCTTCATTCCATTACTGCACAGGTTCCTTTGGCTTCACCCATCACTTGCATATTGCAGTTGCTGTATGTCAAATTCTTCTGGCAGTAGATGGATGTAAGTGAACACCCATTGGTAGCACTTTTTCAGTGGTCGTACATTGCACTGTACGCCTGTGTCCAACTTGATGGTGACTGTGGCACTATCGCTGAACTTAATTTCGTCTTGCTTTCTTTTGTCTTTACCTCCGACATGCACAGCTCGGTGTCTTCTTTGTCATCAATGGAGTGCATGTGATACTGCGCTTATCTTCTGCCTGTTCGGCTAACTGTTGCTAAGCATTCTATCTTTTCGCACTTGTGACACTGCTTGCAAATAGGTTTGGCATACTCTAGGCTTGTGGTATCCTGCACATAATTTGCTGGCATATCTTGGTAGTCAGTACTTATTTGGGTGTGGTCCTCTTTGAGTCATTCTTCAGCTCGCATTTTTATTCTTGGATTGCATTGACCACCCCGGTATCCTTGCAAGTGATTTGTTTCAGTTGCATCGATTCTTGCTCACTTGCCCTGCATAGGCTGATGGGTTTCTGAATGTGTATGGTAGGATTGCTCAGCAGCCTCTCTCGTACATCATCGTTGGATATACTGATAATGATGCCATCTCTGAGCAGCTCGTCGGACAGGTCTCCGAACTGGCATTTCTTTGTCTGCAGTCTGGCTGCTGTCGGGAACTCGATGAAGGGCGCAGTTCCTTTTGCTCCATCTAGTTGAACTTGTGTTTGTAGTGTGGCTTATCTTTGGAGTGAACTGTGGTTTGAACCTTTGCTTGGCTACTTCAAGGTTTTTCTTCCTTGCTTAGAGAGAGTCAGAATGCTACTTGCACATCCGGTTCAATAACAGCCATGAAATTTGCCATTTGCACTTCTGGCAGCTTCTTGTGGAGTTGTACCGCTGTGGCATATGACTCGTATCTGTGTAGTGAGTCTTCCCATGCATTTTGTGACAGCGATCGCAAGTCGATTGGTTTCATTGGCATCA
Organism: Amblyomma mixtum; assembly: GCF_055824585.1. NCBI lineage: Eukaryota > Metazoa > Arthropoda > Arachnida > Ixodida > Ixodidae > Amblyomma > Amblyomma mixtum. Next base: position 1,477,335 of record NC_143020.1, read on the forward strand.
GACCACTGTCCACCATGGTTTCAAAATTAGTGTTGGCCTCGTTCACGTTTATTTGCCACTTTCGTCTTCGTTGATTTCTTCTTCTGCACTGCTTGCTTTTACGCTTCCTTCTTCATCTCGCAAGATTGCGCTTTTGGCACCATGTAAACAATAGTTATTTATTAATATGTACCAAGATTACATGGCTACTTAATACGGCCATCATCTGCTCGGCTCCCCGTTAGGCTGAGCTTGGCTTGGCTATGGCCAGCTGTGGCTGCCTTGACATGATCCAAACATGTTTTGTAGAATTCAGTGTGCTGGCGTCTGCTGTCTACTTCCTTCAATAGCTTTCCTTTCTGTTGCGAACTCCTACATAGGACAAAGGCTTTTTCCTCTGGCACTGTTGTATGCTCGCAGTGTAAATTTGTTTTGAGTTCAATCCCATTCCTGCAGAATATGCATGAAAACCTGTAACCGCAACTATTTATTTTGCATTACATAATTCTTGCCAAAGCCTTGTGGGATTTTTGAATTTACTGCCATTGCAAATTTTCTGTGTTCTTGCTGCGGCACCAGCTGAAATGAGAGATACCAAACACTTGCATTTTTTGGCTTTCAGATGCAGTGCAGAAGAACATACAGCTGCAGAAAGTGTTGCCACAGGGCACCATATTTGTCCACTCTTTTTCGGCACTTCAGCTCATGGCATGGCTCTGAAGGGAATTGGAACTGCAGCTTGGAAGGCTGCACAAATTCTTACAGACTCTACAGGTCCTTCCGGGCGCACGTTACCCGGTGCCACCAACATCTGTTTGCCTCTTCTATGAAGACAACAGTTGCAAGTCCTCCACCATCACTGTCCGATAACCTACAGGACACAAGAGATGATGAGACATCCTGTGGAAACAATGTTCCAGAGCCAGCGGATGTTCATGTAACAAATCATGCAAGTGTTGGCTCATCTGATCCAAATACGGAATGCGCTATGCACCTTTCATCTTTGCTACTAAAGTGGCAAGAAGGCCGAGAGTTGCCATTGAGTGTGGTAAATGAAATAGCAAATGACATTGTGAATTTTGTGCAAGACTATAGAGCAGAGCTAGGTACAGCTGACATGACTAAAATTTCCAAGTTTACAACCAGGGCAGGCCGTGAAAAGTATTGGAAAGCTTCATGTAGTTTTGTTGCCCCGAAAACAGTGGTATGTTCAGATAAGGAAAAAAAAGAAACATACCAGTACGTATCAGTGCTTGACACGGTGAAAACTGTTGCAAGTGTCTGTGACCTTTTTAAAAAAAGAAAAGCTAGCAGTGGCCTTCTTCAGGATGCTTTTGATGGGGAGTTTTATAAAAACCACCGGATCTTCAAGTCTATGAATGACAAAGCATTAGTTCTCCAGCTTTATTTTGATGACTTCGAAATTTGCAACCCACTGGGCAGCAAGCGTGGGAAGCATAAACTTCTGGCTGGGTATATGTCAATCCTGAACATACAGCCCAAGTACCTGTCCAAATTAAATGCTAAGTACCTTGTACTTGCCAAATCTTCTCTTGTTGCTAAATATGGCCTCCATCATATAATTCAGCCACTGCTAGCTGACCTGCACCTACTGGAGTCAACTGGTATACAGTTGAATGGAGAAACTGTTAAAGGTTCAATTTTATTTGTGTGTGGTGATAATTTATCAAGCCACCAGGTTGGTGGTTTTCGTCAGTGCTTTTCTTCGGGGCTGATCTGCCGGTTTTGCATGGCGAGCAAGCAAGGTATTAATGAGAAATGGCATGAGGAAGAGTTTGTTCTAAGGAACAAGGTAACACATGCACATGTTAAACTGGCCCAGGCAGATGAAAGCTTGTCAAGTGTGTATGGCATTACAGGTGAAGGCTGCTTTAACTCAATCAACTCCTTTGATGTCACGCAAGGGCTGCCACCCGATGTTATGCATGATTTATATGAAGGCGTCATCCCGTTTGTGCTTAAACATGTGATTCATCGCATCATCTCTGATCGTGTTCTGAGTTTGGATGAGTTGAATGAGAGGCTTCTCTGTTTTCCCTTCAAAGGGGCTGACAAAAGAAGTAAGCTTCCTCCTATTTCTCGTCAAGCAGTGTTTGGAAGCGCTGCACTCAAAGGATCAGCTGCTGAAAAACTCTGCTTTTTCCGTTTCTTTTCACTCCTGGTTGGTGATTGTGTGTCAAAAGGAAATGCCGCATACAGCGTATACCTTGCGCTGAGGACTGTTGTAGATATTGTTGCTGCACCACAGGTCAGCCGTAGTGCAGCTGCATACTTGCAAGTCCTTATTGAGGATTTTTACAGTGCATTCAGGGAAGTTTTCCCTGACGTGAATGTGATTCCTAAAATGCATTACCTTATTCATTACCCTAGGCTGCTGCTCTTGTATGGGCCACTTATAAAACTGTCATGCATGCGTTTTGAGGCTAAGCATCAATTTTTCAAATCGATTGTGAAAAAGACTGGAAACTTCAAGAGCATCTGTGCTACACTTAGCCAGCGCCACCAAATGCATCTGATGTATTCTTTAACAGAACCATGTCAATCAGTACTTACAGTTGGTAAGAGAAAGTGTGATTTCAACTCCCTGCCTGGCCTCTTAAAGGATAGACTACAGGAGCTCAGCCTAGTAGACATGGATGTACACACAGTTTCATCGCTCACAGTTGATGAAAGGAAACTCTCTGTCGGCTGTGTCATTCCCTTAGTTATACATGAAAATGACCTCCCTCTGTTTGCTCAGGTAGCATTGATAGCAATCTGTAATGCAGCACATTTTGTTTATGCTTCAGTGTTAAGGACAAAGTATTTTGATGACCATTTTCATGCTTATTGTGTTGACTTTTCTGGCCACAGTGTGATAATTGAAAGCATGGAGCACCTTGATGAATTTTTTGATCCCCTGTATCTGTATGAACTGCAAAGCTTTTCTTACATTTGCCCCAGATATGACTTCTTTACACAGGAGTCCCAGTGATATGTTGTGAATGCTTTCATTCCACGTTTTGCTGCATTGGTTGTGGTTTTTCTTTCTGCTGTGCCTTTATATTTCCAGTAGTTCAAATTCTCGAGCAGTAATACCCAGACTCGGACGAAGAGACATTACACATGATTTTATGTATTTTGTTGTGTTTACAGTGTATTGCTTCAATTTATTTCATGTTACTGCAACTGTAATAATGCCACCCAGTGTTCTCAGGTGGCGCTGAAGTGTCTTCGAAGACGTTGAAGTGTCTTGCGCTGGCTGGCTGGCTGCTGCATTCTGCTGGTTAGCAACCTGTCGCCCTGTTTTCCGTTACATATTTTGGTGGAGGTGCGGGGTAAGATCCCTGTATATGTCTAATACTCCTCCGCATACCCTGGCCTCCAGTCCTTCGCTGGTGGACACCCCTGTGCACCGTGCTAGCCGGAGAAACCAAGGCCTACCTCCCGAACACGGGCTTTTGGAGTCTGCAAGAGCACCCACCCATCGACCTGTTATGCCAGCTGCAGCCTACTATACCTTGCAGAATCCGCGACTGCCCAAACCATTCCATGGCAGTCAGCTCGAAGACTGGCTGGTCGAGTTTGAACGCGTGGCCTCGTTCAACCAGTGGGACGATGCAGCCAAGCTTCGAAACGTCTTCTTTAGCCTGGAGGATGGGGCACGTACGTGGTACGAGAACCGAGAAGATGCGCTAACATCATGGCATGAGTTCCGCCGACGCCTGCTGGAGACCTACACCAGCACGGATCGCCGAGAACGGGCTGAACGGGCTTTGCAGTCTCGCATTCAAATGCCGAATGAGTCTGTAGCCATGTACGTGGAGGATATGACTCGGCTCTTCCGGCGAGCTGACCCGGCCATGCCCGAAGAGAAAAAGGTGCGCCAACTCATGCGCGGCGTCAAAGAACAGCTATTTGCAGGCCTCGTGCGCAGCCCACCTGGGACTGTTGCTGAGTTTCTCACGGAAGCGGCCACGATGGAGAAGATGCTCCTGCGGCGTTCTACCACCTACGACAGGCCAGTACTCGCCGCTTCACTTACAGAGCCGCTTCCTGCCTTCGGGGCTAACCCTGATCTCCGCGACCTGATCCGCTCCGTTGTGCGCGAAGAGCTCCAGGCGCTTTTCGGTGCTCCCCTGCCGGCAGCCGGCTCTCTCGCTAGCCTCGTCCGCGAAGAGGTTCAAGCTTTGCGACCTTCGTTCCCGTACGTTGATCCGCCGGCTTTACCCACGGAGTGCCGTCGTCCAACGTATGCTGAAGCCTTGCAACGTCCTGCGCCCTCTTCGGCGCAGTTTCCTCCGTCCAGTCAAGGCTCGCTGTTTTCCGCACACCCCGACACGTACTACATCGACAATCGACGATCGCCCCAGCGGAAGACGGACCTGTGGCGTGCTCCAGATCGGCGGCGTCTCTGCTTTCACAGCGGGGAACCCGGTCATCTGTATCGCCAGTGCCCGTATCGACAGCTTGGACTGCGGGGGTTTCCTATCGACATGCCCCGTCCACCACGAGGTCAACGACCCCGGGAGATCGAGGACTACGTAGCCCAGCAGCGCATGGCGACAGTTCCGCAGCGGCAGTCTCGGTCTCCATCACCACGCCGACCTTCGCCACAGCCCCAAAGCTCCTCCTGGATGGCGCAGAGACGGTCGCCAAGTCCCCGCCGGGAAAACTAAAGAGAGCGACCTCAGGGGGTGAGGCCGCTGGCAATCGATGCGAACAAGACCCCCCGACAACGCGAACAGCGACCGACCGCGATTTAAAGGCAACGACTGCAGTACCTGAACTCGGAGATCGATTCTCGTTGGATATACCCGTGCTTCTCGATGGCTATAAGGTTAGTGCTTTGGTGGACACTGGCGCTGATTTCTCGATTTTAAGCGGAAAGCTAGCGGCGCTTCTTAAAAAAAGTAATGACGCCATGGTCCGGCACGCAGATTCGCACGGCTGGCGGACATGTCGTAACTCCGCTTGGCCTATGCACAGCAAGAGTCCAAATTCGCAGCTCCACATTTGTTGTCAGCTGCCTAGTTTTACCTGACTGCTCCCGTGACTGCATCCTTGGCGTTGATTTTCTGCGGGAGTATGGAGCTATTATTGACCTCCGAAAGCGCACTGTCACATTTTCTACCGAGAAAGCTGATGTTTACTCCGAGGACTGTCCACGCCGCGCCGCCCTTCGAATATCCGCCGAGAGCGTTTGGATTCGCCACGCGCCAGTGTTTTTGTGAGTGTTCACTGCGACGAACTACGTGAAGGGACAGCGGTCGCAGAAGGCAACCACCGGATCTTCAAGTCTATAAAAACCACCGGATCTTCAAGTCTATGAATGACAAAGCATTAGTTCTCCAGCTTTATTTTGATGACTTCGAAATTTGCAACCCACTGGGCAGCAAGCGTGGGAAGCATAAACTTCTGGCTGGGTATATGTCAATCCTGAACATACAGCCCAAGTACCTGTCCAAATTAAATGCTAAGTACCTTGTTCTACTTGCCAAATCTTCTCTTGTTGCTAAATATGGCCTCCATCATATAATTCAGCCACTGCTAGCTGACCTGCACCTACTGGAGTCAACTGGTATACAGTTGAAGGGAGAAACTGTTAAAGGTTCAATTTTATTTGTGTGTGGTGATAATTTATCAAGCCACCAGGTTGGTGGTTTTCGTCAGTGCTTTTCTTCGGGGCTGATCTGCCGGTTTTGCATGGCGAGCAAGCAAGGTATTAATGAGAAATGGCATGAGGAAGAGTTTGTTCTAAGGAACAAGGTAACACATGCACAACATGTTAAACTGGCCCAGGCAGATGAAAGCTTGTCAAGTGTGTATGGCATTACAGGTGAAGGCTGCTTTAACTCAATCAACTCCTTTGATGTCACGCAAGGGCTGCCACCCGATGTTATGCATGATTTATATGAAGGTGTCATCCCGTTTGTGCATAAACATGTGATTCATCGCATCATCTCTGATCGTGTTCTGAGTTTGGATGAGTTGAATGAGAGGCTTCTCTGTTTTCCCTTCAAAGGGGCTGACAAAAGAAGTAAGCTTCCTCCTATTTCTCGTCAAGCCGTGTTTGGAAGCGCTGCACTCAAAGGATCAGCTGCTGAAAAACTCTGCTTTTTCCGTTTCTTTTCACTCCTGGTTGGTGATTGTGTGTCAAAAGGAAATGCCGCATACACCGTATACCTTGCACTGAGGACTGTTGTAGATATTGTTGCTGCACCACAGGTCAGCCGTAGTGCAGCTGCATACTTGCAAGTCCTTATTGAGGATTTTTACAGTGCATTCAGGGAAGTTTTGCCTGACGTGAATGTGATTCCTAAAATGCATTACCTTATTCATTACCCTAGGCTGCTGCTCTTGTATGGGCCACTTATAAAACTGTCATGCATGCGTTTTGAGGCTAAGCATCAATTTTTCAAATCGATTATGAAAAAGACTGGAAACTTCAAGAGCATCTGTGCTACACTTAGCCAGCGCCACCAAATGCATCTGATGTATTCTTTAACAGAACCATGTCAATCAGTACTTACAGTTGGTAAGAGAAAGTGTGATTTCAACTCCCTGCCTGGCCTCTTAAAGGATAGACTACAGGAGCTCAGCCTAGTAGACATGGATGTACACACAGTTTCATCGCTCACAGTTGATGAAAGGAAACTCTCCGTCGGCTGTGTCATTCCCTTAGTTATACATGAAAATGACCTCCCTCTGTTTGCTCAGGTAGCATTGATAGCAATCTGTAATGCAGCACATTTTGTTTATGCTTCAGTGTTAAGGACAAAGTATTTTGATGACCATTTTCATGCTTATTGTGTTGACCTTTCTGGCCACAGTGTGATAATTGAAAGCATGGAGCACCTTGATGAATTTTTTGATCCCCTGTATCTGTATGAACTGCAAAGCTTTTCTTACATTTGCCCCAGATATGACTTCTTTACACAGGAGTCCCAGTGATATGTTGTGAATGCTTTCATTCCACGTTTTGCTGCATTGGTTGTGGTTTTTATTTCTGCTGTGCCTTTATATTTCCAGTAGTTCAAATTCTCGAGCAGTAATACCCAGACTCGGACGAAGAGACATTACACATGATTTTATGTATTTTGTTGTGTTTACAGTGTATTGCTTCAATTTATTTCATGTTACTGCAACTGTAATAATGCCACCCAGTGTTCTCAGGTGGCGCTGAAGTGTCTTCGAAGACGTTGAAGTGTCTCGCGCTGGCTGGCTGGCTGCTGCATTCTGCTGGTTAGCAACCTGTCGCCCTGTTTTCCGTTACATATTCTGGTGGAGGTGCGGGGTAAGATCCCTGTATATGTCTAATACTCCTCCGCACACCCTGGGCTCCAGTCCTTCGCTGGTGGACACCCCTGTGCACCGTGCTAGCCGGAGAAACCAAGGCCTACCTCCCGAACACGGGCTTTTGGAGTCTGCAAGAGCACCCACCCATCGACCTGTTATGCCAGCTGCAGCCTACTATACCTTGCAGAATCCGCGGCTGCCCAAACCATTCCATGGCAGTCAGCTCGAAGACGTCGAAGACTGGCTGGTCGAGTTTGAACGCGTGGCCTCGTTCAACCAGTGGGACGACGCAGCCAAGCTTCGAAACGTCTTCTTTAGCCTGGAGGATGGGGCACGTACGTGGTACGAGAACCGAGAAGATGCGCTAACATCATGGCATGAGTTCCGCCGACGCCTGCTGGAGACCTTACACCAGCACGGATCGCCGCGAACGGGCTGAACGGGCTTTGCAGTCTCGCATTCAAATGCCGAATGAGACTGTAGCCATGTACGTGGAGGATATGACTCGGCTCTTCCGGCGAGCTGACCCGGCCATGCCCGAAGAGAAAAAGGTGCGCCAACTCATGCGCGGCGTTAAGGAGCAACTTTTCGCTGGCCTCGTGCGCAGTCCACCTGGGACTGTTGCTGAGTTTCTCACGGAAGCGGCCACGATGGAGAAGATGCTCCTGCGGCGTTCTACCACCTACGACAGGCCAGTACTCGCCGCTTCACTTACAGAGCCGCTTCCTGCCTTCGGGGCTAACCCTGATCTCCGCGACCTGATCCGCTCCGTTGTGCGCGAAGAGCTCCAGGCGCTTTTCGGTGCTCCCCTGCCGACAGCCGGCTCTCTCGCTAGCCTCGTCCGCGAAGAGGTTCAAGCCTTGCGACCTTCGTTCCCGTACGTTGACCCGCCGGCTTCACCCACGGAGTGCCGTCGTCCAACGTATGCTGAAGCCTTGCAACGTCCTGCGCCCTCTTCGGCGCAGTTTTCTCCGTCCAGTCAAGGCTCGCTGTTTTCCGCACACCCCGACACGTACTACATCGACAATCGACGATCGCCCCAGCGGAAGACGGACCTGTGGCGTGCTCCAGATCGGCGGCGTCTCTGCTTTCACTGCGAGGAACCCGGTCATCTGTATCGCCAGTGCCCGTATCGACAGCTTGGGCTGCGGGGGTTTCCTATCGACATGCCCCGTCCACCACGAGGTCAACGACCCCGGGAGATCGAGGACTACGTAGCCCAGCAGCGCATGGCGACAGTTCCCCAGCGGCAGTCTCGGTCTCCATCACCACGCCGACCTTCGCCACAGCCCCAAAGCTCCTCTTGGATGGCGCAGAGACGGTCGCCAAGTCCCCGCCGGGAAAACTAAAGAGAGCGACCTCAGGGGGTGAGGCCGCTGGCAATCGATGCGAACAAGACCCCCCGACAACGCGAACAGCGACCGACCGCGATTTAAAGGCAACGACTACAGTACCTGAACTCGGAGATCGATTCTCGTTGGATATACCCGTGCTTCTCGATGGCTATAAGGTTAGTGCTTTGGTGGACACTGGCGCTGATTTCTCGATTTTAAGCGGAAAGCTAGCGGCGCTTCTTAAAAAAAGTAATGACGCCATGGTCCGGCACGCAGATTCGCACGGCTGGCGGACATGTCGTAACTCCGCTTGGCCTATGCACAGCAAGAGTCCAAATTCGCAGCTCCACATTTGTTGTCAGCTGCCTAGTTCTACCTGACTGCTCCCGTGACTGCATCCTTGGCGTTGATTTTCTCCGGGAGTATGGAGCTATTATTGACCTCCGAAAGCGCACTGTCACATTTTCTACCGAGAAAGCTGATGTTTACTCCGAGGACTGTCCACGCCGCGCCGCCCTTCGAATATCCGCCGAGAGCGTTTGGATTCCGCCACGCGCCAGTGTTTTCGTGAGTGTTCACTGCGACGGACCACGTGAAGGGACAGCGGTCGTAGAAGGCAACCTGTCCCTTCTGCTCACCCACGGCATCTGCTCAGCGCGAAGTCTCATCCATCTCCGCGACGGCTGCTCTGAGCTCCTGGTGACTAACTTCTCTAACGAGCCCCGGCACCTTTTTCGTGCTACTGCCATCGCATTCGCCGACCCCTTAGCGGAGGTTTCTGAATGTTTCATGTTCGAAGCTGTTGGACCTGTGCGCCCATCCCTTGACATCAGCCCGGACCTTTCGGCGACTCAATAGCGAGAACTATGTGCCCTCCTACTCGAATATGCTACCTGTTTCGCTTCTTCGTCGAAAGTCCGGCAAAGGGGTCTTCTCAAGCACCACATCATTACGCCCGACGATGCCCGCCCTATCCATCAGCAGCCGTACCGTATCTCACCGAAGGAGCGCGAGGCGATCCAAACGCAGGTGAAGGAGATGCTTTCAGATGGAATAATTCAACCTTCCAGCAGCCCCTGGTCTTCACCTGTCGTGCTGGTGAAGAAAAAAGATGAGACACTTCAGCGCCACCTGAGAACACCGGGTGGCATATTCTGCATTATCATTTTGTATTTACTTCTTGTGCTCTGCCATATTTCATGTTAATCCTTTTTTATATTGCTTTCTCTGCATTCAGTTTATTGATCATTTGTTTGCCTCCTTTCTACAACAGCTCCATATAAGGGCTGGAGTATGCATAAATAAATAAGACCAGTTGCTGTTTTTTTACACTCCAGTGGTAGGTTTCGCTGCTGTATTTTCAGCACTGGGAATTTCAAGTGCAAAGCACAAAGCTGGAGAACACCAATCAGTGAAACGTGCAACTACTTAAGAAGCATGGCTAATGCAGCACTTGCAGAGGAATTGCCCCTTTTGTGAATACAGAACTTTGAAATTTTTGTCGGCTGTCCTTGGAAGGTTCACGTCAAAAGAAGGTGAAATTTCAAAGCATACTTTATTGACAAAGCGGCCGATTCTGGTGTGGGTAAAGAAAAGCCGAAAGTTGGTGAATGTTCATGATGCAAAAAATAGCACGAAGGAAACACTAAGGATGGTTAGGGCGATGCAGACGAGTGCTAACTTGCAACCGAGGTTTATTGCTAAATGCACTCAATTTATACATGACACAATGAAAAACATGGAAAAGCAGGCTCCCCTCGGAAGCTGCTGTCAAAAGTCCAAAAGCAATGCAACAGAATGTATCACTCGTCGCTTAGGGAAGGCGAATAAGCGTAAAGGAAACTTAATAACATTGCATGGCGGAGACTGTCCTGCTGTGGGTGCTGCATCTGGCTCTGAAAATGCTGGTTAACTTGCAGAAAGTTGTAGATGTGTGACAGTGCATCAGTCATGCTTCCTTGGCAAATTTTCATGTCTGTTTAGAATTACGTGTATTGCGTGTGCTCCATGGGAGCCTGCTGCCACGCTCTGAATTAAAGTAAGTTGAAATCCTCAGTTGGGTTTCCCTTTTGCCTTCGTCTTTACTATCACTGGAAAATGCCTCTGCTGTTGGGCTGCAACCACCTGCCTCATATTACTGCTCTCCGGTTTGATAACAGCATGTAAGCAAGCAGGTTGATATTTCATGATCAGTTTGCATTCATACCTTGAGATTCTGATTCCATCACATAGTGAAATTGGAGATGTCATACAACAAAGATGTAGTCTGTAATAGCGTTTGAAGTATAATTTACAGTTCTGAAGCTGTATTTGCGCTATGACGAAGAGGGACATACGTACTGTTTTTGCTAGTGGTAATAAAAGTACTATTGTAGCAAATAGTACATTTCACCATATACATGAATTTTTAGCAATGGCCACAGCAGCCTGGTAGCTGCCAGTACATACAACCATTAATAAGGCAGCATACCTTCAGAAATACGAAGTCCCCTCATGAGGGCCTCCATGTGCCTATATCATAAGCAGCATGCACATATTGTATGCTGCTTGTAATGCATGCAGTAAAGAGTGATGCATTTGTGTAGCTGCTATATTTGCATATAAACATACAGGATTTAACTTGGGGTATCCATTCTTTAGCCCCTGGGTTACACATTACACATCTCCCTGTTAGCAGTTAGTAAAAGCTAGGAAAATGAAAGCTGCATTTTCGAAGGTGGGCTAAACGAAACGGAGCATGGTAGGATGCGATCGGTGCCACATAATTTCACAAGCGATGGATCTTCACACTTTCACCTGCCACAAAGTGCAAGGCATAAGGTACTCGCATTCGCTTGCAATTCACACGCACAGGGCAGAGCACACGTCGGAAAACTGCACATTGAAAGAAGTGCATAATCAAAGCGGTGACTCGCTCTACGCACGTTTCTCCACCGCGCAAGCATCAATTTCCTCACACGTTTCGTGAACAGCACTACTCGAGACACGAAGACTGAAAACCCGACGAGCAAATGACCACGGAAGTGCTCTGTATTTGAGTTCTAGAACACTGGTGACAGGAACTTTCTGCGTACGGCTACGGTTACCGATAGGGCAGGTAACAATCCTTTCTCCGCAACTCTTCACAAAGTAAAAAAAAAAAAATCACCAACGCGATAATCCACCTCTTCAGTGTTCCGAAAAACTGCGCGGGTACCTGTAGTTGCCTCGACACAGTTAGCCATGGTGGTAGGTGCCGAAGCGGCAATATCTGTTTATTTCTCGTCAGCTGCGCATTCGCTGCATGTGGAGTCCTTGTGTTGTCAACCAACGGACTGGCACTTACCACATTGCCGCACATTTCCTGCTTGCTCTCTTCACTCTAATAGCCACTTACTCGCACAGAACGAAGTCCGTTGTCAACAACGGGAACAAGTTGGCTTCAAAAACGGGACAGGCCGCCCGTTAGCAACACAACACTCCTGCAAACTGGTGAAAGCCCAGCGCACCGCCGATGCTTCGCTGCCTGACCACATTGCCGCATGTTTTCAGCTTGTTCTCTTCACTGGAATAACTACTCATTTCTATAACACTAGGTCCCTTGTCAACAACTTGAAGAAGGCTTCAAGAACTTCATTGCACGCCCATTGGCAACAACACACGTCGAAAACTGCTGTCGAGCAGCCAGCGCGCAAGAACGCAGCCAGCGCAGCGCGGTCGGTGCTTTGCTCTTAGGCCGCTTGGCCATGCTTGGCTACGGATAGCGCCCGTTGCGACCCGCCGTTGGCCGCGATGGCACAGGACGAACGCTCAGGCGCCGCCGCTGTTTCAGTCAGGCCTCAAGTTACCGTCGTGCATGCCGTTGGCCCAGTCAGCATTACCAGCTATGCCGGCAGTCTTCAATGTGCATGCATGCCGGCGAAAAGAAATAGTTCTTTAACTCCTTTGTGGCTGAGAGGAGTATCTAACGACATTTACATCTGTTCAGAATAGGAGTAAAATAGGGTCATGAAAACATTTTTGCTCCTCCATTTACTTCAAGAAGTAAAACAGGCGACTGTGAACATTTTTACTCCTTAACGCGGGAGTATATTTTTAGGGTGAGGAGTATTAAAGGCTATGTATGTTTTTATACTCCTATTTCGGCTAAATCTTGTTTACAGTGCAGAGGGCAAGGCATCGCGCCGAACGGGTAGTGCCGTTCGTCCCTTCCTGTACGGTGCGGTTCGGTGTCCACCTTGGTGAAAGAAAATTACTGCGCCATTTCCTTCCCTCAAAAAGCCTTGCGTTCAGAGGGCAAGGCATCGCGCCGAACGGGTGGTGGCGTTCCTCCCTTCCTGTACGGTGCGGTTCGGGTGTCCACCGAGGTGAAAGAGAATTACTGCGCCATTTCCTTCCCTCAAAAAGCCTTGCGTTCAGAGGGCAAGGCATCGCGCCGAACGGGTGGTGGCGTTCCTCCCTTCCTGTACGGTGCGGTTCGGGTGTCCACCGAGATGACAGAGAATGACTGCGTAATTTCTTTTCCTCAAAAAGCGTCGCGTTCAAAGGGCAAGGCATCGCGCCGAATGGGTGGTAGCGTTCCGTGGACTGCCTGTCAGCGCTACAACACGCTGTCGCGTTCCACTCCTAAACGCGAAGCTTAGGCGCCATGAATTAGCAGTTAATTATTATTTACTCACTAATCAGTAATCAGTCACTAATTAGTAATTTGTCATTACTTCGTCATCAGTTACGTGTGACCTAATCCAGTGGTGACGTCACCAGTGCCACATAGGCAAAGTGGTACAAATAACCGAGGAATTCAAAAAACGATTACAAAGATGAAATACAAACAAAAACCGGATACAGCTGACGAGGCAGGGAGGAAGAAATTCCCCAGACACTTACAAGAAACGATTGCGTCCACATGAACCTGTGCACAGATGTGTGGCGTGGTGTGATGAACACTAGACCCATTTCAAGAGTTTGACTAGTACCATCTACAACCAATGTATTATGCCCATGCTTTTCATGCCAAAAGACGCGGGTTCGATCCCGGCCGCGGCGGCTAGAATTTCTTTGGAGGAGAAATTCTAGAGGCCCGTGTACTGTGCGATGTCATTGCACGTTAAAGAACCCCAGGTGGTCGAAATTTCCGGAGCCCTCCACTACGGCGTCTCTCATAGCCTTAGTCGCTTTGGGACGTTAAACCCCATAAACCAAACCAAACCATCATGCTTTCATTTCATGCTTTCATTCTTTCATTGCATGCTTTCATTTCATACATTTCATGCTTACTCTACTCTCCGTTGCCGGAGAGGCAGAGATTTTTTTAAAGGAAGGTGGAAAATATTGATCTGTGTGTGGGGAAGACCTACTCAAGCCCAATAAGGGCTGGCAGACAAAGCCACCGTAAGTCTTATAGGTAAGCCCCGCCGTAGCTGCGCTCCTATTAGTCGGCCGTGGCCGGCGGCCATGTTACTTTCTTGCGTCAGGGGTAGCTGTCGTTTACGTCACGAACATGACAGAAGTGGTGACGTTGCACACCTAATTATGCAGGCGCATTTTGACGTTTTTTTTTACCGCTTCGAGGCGGTCAAAATTGGACCGGTGCGTTTTTGACAGAAAATGGCGGCGGCGGCAGCGGCGACGTATGTGGCTGTGAGGCTGAGGCGGCTGCGTTGACGCGAGCAACGGCGAAGGAGGGTGCAGGAAGACGCGTTTGACTTGCCGGACGAGCTGTTCCGGTGTTTTTTTCGATTGGAGAAGCAGACTGCGGTGTGGCTGTGCGACGAACTCGCCGATGAATTGGGAGGTGTGCCTGCGAGTGCGCTGTCGGTGCAGCGGCGGGTGCTGTGCGCACAGCGGTTATTTGCGACCGGCGGCTTTCATGCAAGCTTCGGCAGCCGACGTCGCCTCTGTGCCACAGCTACACACAAATAAAACATGCTTATGCTGGCAAAGAACTTTATTTTCCCCTACAAATCGCACTTCGTGGTCGTCTTCTGTTTCCCGGTCGAGGAAAAAGAAACAGACGACCACACATCACATACTGCAACGCTTCACGCTTTGACACTTTTGTCATCGATCGCAACAGCCGAACAACACAGCCCTTAACAAGTTGGCTTCGTCGATTTTTCCGCACTTAGATGAACCGCACAGTACCTTGATTTTCGACGCCGCGTAAGAAAACAGTACCAAGGCGTGAACAGCTGTTTTCGTGCAAAGCGGCTTGTTGACGTTTTACCGCCGTCTGCGCAGCCCCGCGGCAGCAAAAGTTACCCACTAGGAAATTTAATAGACTAACTTCTTCCGCTTCTTGTTTTTCTTTATATTTTTGAGCTTTAAATATAATTTTTTGGCAGAATAAAATAATAAGAATTTTTATCGTTGTGCATTTCTTTACTCTTTTAGCAAAAATTTAACAGACGGTCTGTCGTCGTGCAAAAAAATGCTTCGGGGCGCCGCTCTGCTGTAATTGGCTGATTCCTCATTGCATCAATTTTGCGTCAAGCGTCGACGTCACATCGTTTCGTCATTTTGACGTCACTGTCAATAACTTTTGACAAAAGTTTGACAAAATTTTGTAATACGGGCCCTGGGCTGCAAAAAGCGCGTGCCCGCATGTTACCTAAATCGGTCTTCTCAGGAACTGGAGCGCTGATGAAACATAAATGCGTGCTCTATATTGGAGAAAAAGCGGCAAGTCCAAAGATGGATGCCGATGTAAGGCCGTAGTCGGCCGGATATTGGCCGTAGAGGAATTGTACACATCGATGCGCCAACATAATACCGTGAATGCCTTCTTTCAGTCCGAGAATTGTTTTTATACACGCTTATAACCTGTTCTGGTGTATAATTTTGTGTAACAATTCTGAGAACATTTTCCAGATTACAAATATTACAATGTTATGGCTCTTGCACTGAAGTGAATTGTAAAAAGTGACCAGAACATACTCAGCAATAACTCTGGCATCTTACAAGAATGCGCTAACTACCTGCGACTCTCCAACACTATGTATACTAACTGAGCTAGCGTCTTCGCTTCGGCGGAAACGGTTGTTGCGACACGCGTCTCTTTTATGCGAAGCATAGTACTTTAGCTACCACTTCAGCCCTTCACCGTGGTTATGCGCCTCCAAACGCGTGATACATGACGTCACACCACGTGACACGATGACGTCACGACAGTAGAGAAACGGGGGCCCACCTCGCGCCGTCGCTGTGGTTGTGCGCCTCCAAATCACGTGATACACGACGTCACACCACGTGACACGATGACGTCACGACAGTGGAGAAACGGGGGCCCACCTCGCGCCGTCGCTGTGGTTGTGCGCCTCCAAATCACGTGACACGATGATGCCACACCACGTGACTTGTTGACGTCACGGCAGTGAAGACCCACACCTTCACAAACTACACAAGATTTTCCCTACACAATATGCAGACGAATGTCCGTGGTGTCAGGGTAAACCTACACTAGAACATATCACATGGACCTGCCCTAAGGCAGACTTAGAGCCAAGAATAAACCCGAGTGTGATGCAGTGGGAGCACTTGCTGGCCAGCGAGGACGAGGAAGCGCAACGATTCCTTGTGCGCCGAGCCACGATGGCAGCAGTCAAGTGCGGCATCCTGGACCAAGGATCGACCACGGCGCCCAGTGACCCGTAAGGGTCACGAACACCAATTTATTGACAATAAAGTTTTTTCCATCCATCCATCCAAACGGGGCCCCACCTCGCGCCGTCGCTGTGGTTGTGCGCCTCCAAATTACGCGACACGATGATGCTTCGCATTCTCCAGGCTTAACCAAGTTAAGCCTCAGCCATTTTTTTTTTCACTGTTTCCTCTTATCTTTTAACTCTCCTCTATCTGCTCGTGGCAGCGGTGGTGGCTCGGCTTGAGCCAGTCGTCAGGCCCGTGCACTTTACTTTACATCCTTCTCTCAGTCGCAGCAACAAGAGAGAAAGAAAAAACTTTATTGCACAAGGAATTCGGGGCACGCCCCAGGGTCCCCGCACGACCCCACTGCACTATACTTCGAAGCTCACAGCCGTAGGACTACCTGCTGTATGCCCGCACATGGCAGCTCACATTGCCCGCAGGTTGTAGTCTTTTGGGTTGCTTTTGTAGTCTTTTGGTTGTAGTCTTTTGGGCACCACGATAACGGTGGAGACGTTCGCCCATCCACATACTGCCTGCATGGAGGCGGAGGAGGAGACGCGCGTGTAGTGAATAGGGTGCTGTCTTAGAAGGTTGCTTTAGAGACATGTACTGTGGGGTCCATTCCTTTCGGGTGTACACCAAGATATGAGAGACAGGCATTTCCTTTCCTTAAAACCAATTTTCATTTCATTTTCCCTATGGCCCTTATGGCGTGGTTCGGGTTTCCGCCGAGATAGGAGAGAGACAGGCATCGTTTCCTTTCCTCAAAAACCAATTTTCGTTTTATTTTCCTTCCCTTACGGTGAGTTTCGGGTGTCCACCGAGATATGATAGTTTCCTGGCGCACTTTTTGTCTTTTATTTATTTTTTCTGATATTTTATTTCTCTTTTCTCGTTTCCGTGCTTATTTTTATTCGATTTTTTAATTACGGAGTCGGCGGCCACCTGCGCTGCGCGTGACGTTGCTCGGTTTCGCGCATGCGCAGTAGTAGCAAATCTGGCCTCCGGCTAACGCGAAGCGCGCTGTTGACGAGCCTAGTGAAGCTTTTCACTTCAAAAGTTCTGTCTAAAGCCTGATGATATGCAGTGAACAGCAAATTAGATATAACCTCCAAACCTGGTAGCTAGTATCTCAATTACGCTATGAAGGTTAAAACGCCACGTGGTTCGTGATATCCAGAATGGCATCTTATATTCTGGTCACGTGTCTCTTAATACAAGAGTCAGCGCGCTGCAAATAATTCACACACCACTGCCCATTGTCGAAGCACAGCTCCTGAATACTTCACATCGCAGGAGATTCTGAGACGGCATTTTTCAAAGCCACTCATGAAATATGGAAAATCAAAGGGCGCATCAAACAGGAACTTTAGAAATTTAATTCATTATGCTCCAAAACAAAAAAAAGTCACCCATACGCCATTTGCCCTTTCCCGCAGCTTTTGAAGGGTGCACTGCTCTTAAAACACAGGATAGGCGGGGCTCTTGTTCTAACTGTAATTCACATTGGCGCAACAAAAGTAACTAGGCCCTAATTTTGTTGGTGCATTTACTTGTGTGGCGCGAAAATTCCGTTTTCTCATCAATGTGTGAAATAAATAATGATGGAGGTAAATCGGAAGAAAAATTTGTAGAATGAAATTATCCGCCCTAAATGGGCATGATTTATGGAAATCCTGTCTGGAGCCATCCTCGATGTTCTAGCAGTGCTTTCTGGCAAGCAAGTTGGGGCATTTTTTTTTGCAGTGGATAGCACTAGTTTGCTTGAAACGACTTCGAACCAGGTTATTGTTGTTGGAGCAAGTAGGTCCTTTCCGAAAACTGTGCGAAATAGAAACACAGAAATAAACGAGAAAAGACACACAACATAGCTTATACTCAACCGCTTTGATAATTTCGTTTTATATTCTTCTCGTATTGTGACGCACATTTTGAAAACAGTCTTTATTAACAACGTTTGAAATTTGGTAGAGGATGTGTAACTCAACCCTGTAAGCCGAAAGAGTAGAAGGCTTGGACAAATCCCGATTTTTAAAGGCAACAAGTGGGGAATGGCGAAAAAATATTCAGTACGGCGTGGTGTCAACAGAAGTTCCAATTAATCAGAAACAGTATTTTGGAAAGCAAAATGGCACCGCCCTTTCTTGCCGACATTTCGTACGTGTAGCAAGCAGAATTAGAGAAGAATTATGAATTAAGAACTAAGCAGAATTAGAGCAATAGCGCTGTTGAATGCAAAAACTCCAGTTTTAATTGGCATGTAGATATGGCACTGAAGTGGCCTTCATACTCACAGATCTCATAACAACGGCCTTAAATCAGATGCCTAAATATATGTTGACCATGACCCCAAATTGGACCCTGGTCGGTATCAAGGTTGGCCCACTTCACCCGTAAAATTTGACCTACCCCACCACACGCATTACATCGCCTAAGATTTCGACCAAAATTGATATTCAACCTAATTTGAATATGCCGAACACAATTGGGACCTCAAATTTGGCTCACTCCAAAAAAAAAATTGACATCGGGGTGGACCAAGATCAATCTCCAGGCAATCTGAATTTCATGAATGCAATGGTGACCTCCTACTTTGGGCCGGGTCAACGCCATAATTTGACCATGCATTTGCACCAAAATCTATTTCAGGCTACATCTTAATGTGCTTGATACGATGGTGGCCATGACTTTTGGCCTTGGGAGTGATCCTTCCAAAGATGACTCTAGTCGAACTGCAAACCATAACCAACTACTTCACGGACCCCAAAACGGTGTTTACTAGAATCAATGCGAATCAAGAATCACAACTTAATACATGGTTAAAACTTGATAACTGAGTACTTAATACAAGCACTCATAGCAGTGCGAAGCAACAAGCTAAGCCAAGACATAACAAACACCAAAATTATAGTAGAGGCAAGTATAGCTGCTTTGGTTTATGGGAAAGGCCTTTGCCGTGGAGTAGACGTAGTCAGGCTGGCGATGATGATGACGATGAATGTCCCAAAGCTGGTTATGTGGGAGCCATAGTGAAGAGCTTGGAAAATTTCGACCACCTGGGGTTCTTAAACGTGCTCTTACACCGCACAATACACAGGCCTCTAGAATTTCGCCTCAATCGAAATTCAACCGCCGCGACCGGGATCGTGCCTGTATTTTTCGAGTCAGCAGCCGAGCGCCATTCGCACTGAGCCCCCACGCCGTTTCATAGCTGTCGCTTCAGGATTCAGTGTACGTATGGTGCAATCAGCGGCATCCTTGAAATGCACATCAGTGGTTCCATCAGTAGGCAGGACTAGCGAAATTCATTACTTTTCGGTCTGTTTAGGGATCTAAGTTATCTGTGTCTTTATCAATTAGATTTAAGCAGACACTCTGGTTTACGGAAGTGCAATATAATATAAGACTTCTGGAATATTTAGCCTCGCGGAGATTCCGTAAGTATGAGTAATTTTGCATACTTTGAGCTGGGTGGACTATTCAGTCGTATAATAAGCCAATTTTATTGGTGCATCACAGAGTAGCTGAAGTGGAAAGAATACCGAAACCTATTTTTCGCATTCGTAAAAAAGTCAGCAGTATACTAAAAATTTAATTAATTCATTCTTTCATTATATCATTCATTCATTCATTCATTCATTCATTCATTCATTCATTCATTCATTCATTCATTCATTCATTGGGTTAGCGGAAGCCTAGGAAAAAGCCGCATGCAACAGGCTCGAGCAGCCCCTGACCCCTCTCTAAGATGAGCATTCGAAGGCACGCGCACACAAGTTCTGGTTCACTTTGGCAGAGTCACATATCACACTCCTTACAATCACTGAAAGCAGAAATGTTTTTAACGCAGAGTTATACCATTCCCAGTAATGGACATCCTTACTGCTTTCGATTACCACAAACTATGTCACCTGAGCGGGTCCTCCTGAGATTCGAGGCGAGGGTGGGCACTGAGCGCGTCGATAATTAGTTTAAAATAACTTTGTGTAACGCTACATCGATTTATTTCTTTTAACTTGGGAGCCATTGTGAACAATTATTGTATTGGTTTTTAAAATTCCTTGCAGAACTTAAAGAGTTGTTTGCAAAAAGAAAATACAAAAGTTCACCGAACTTATTCTATAATGTTGTCACGTGTGAATGAGGGAGATCACAGATCACAAGAAACAGCGTCGGGCTCCGACGAACGTCCTGACCACAGCTCCCGATCGCTGTCATTTTTACTTCCTCTCATTTTGACGTGGCGCTTGCTTATATCAAGCTATATATTACCACTATATCAGGCTAACAGGTGAACAAGCAACATTTAACTGTGCAGGGAAAAGTTGCTAGAGAGTTGTAACACGTTCGCCGACTGAATGCCTGTTGCAGAGTCTACTTCCTTACCTTTAGTACTCAACAGTGATTCGAAACTTTCTCCCGAAACGATATCCTGGAGCGATCATCACAGAGAGCAATGCATTAGTGTGCAAATCAGCATTCTTCCTTGATTCATGGCACCTATGGCGTCACGTTCCCGATGCCACATGCGATTTTAGTAGGCGCCTGAGACTTTCATATTTATAAGCTCTTTCGAGAAGACGGCGCCTGCCAAGATGACATTCATCAAAACATTTTCATCAACACGGTTATGGTCTCTTTAAATAGGGAGAATAAAGTTGAAACAGAGTGAAGCCTGAGCATCTTCGGAATATAATTTATGGCTGAAAACTTAAATCCGCGTCCACTCCCATACTGAGGGGAAATAAGAGCCTTGATTGTAGAAAATTACTAGACTCTGCTAGTGAGACCCCAAATGTGCGTTACGAATTTTAAGAAAGCAGGCCACTTAATGCGGGCTTCCTTCGTGGGCGTCCATGTACTAGCTGTCGTATTTTTGGCCTGGTCTGTTCCTCTCTATAAAGACAATCCACGATACTCCAGAGAGCATTACGCTAGTGAAGTGAGTCGGAGATATATTCTTATTCTTTTTTTCTGTAAGGTTTAATTTTTGTGCAGGATTTCTTTCTCACCTTAGTATATTCTGTAACGTGACAACCCTTGCTATTCGAGACGTCGTACTTTTCTTGTTAAACACTTGGTTTCGGATAACGTGGTTCTTTTGGTTTGTTGCTGCTCTAGGCAACCTAGACCTTTGTGAATGACGTCATGCTTTACGCGGCAAGAACCCATCTATGATGCAGCTTACCTGCATAAACACGCCGCACGTCGACGACGACGAATCACTGCACCTGACGACATGTGTGACATGCCTTATGACCTGTATAGAAGCTAATCCCGTGTCGTGATAAAAACCTTGCTGTTTTTCGGCGACTGATTAACGACGTTTACGGCTTGTGAGTCGTATCAACAAGATGCGGCTGCTGTAATGGGATAGTGACAGCAATGCCACTCCGCCACTCCGGCAGTGCCTGTTATTGATTTTTCCTTCACGACTTTCATCCTTCACGGGTTACGTTAGGTGTAAATGGAACAGATACGAATAGCAAAAAGAAACAAAATTAGGTGCAAGAACACATGGCTCCTAAGTGTTCTCAGAATGCAGAGAACTCACAGCTGCTCTTCAATTGAAAGCTTATGAAGCTTATATAAAAATCAGCCGACGCAAACATGACATTTAAAGCCGTGATATAAACTAGATACTGAACCCGCACCATGATATTTTACTAATTTCAATGGCACGCAAAAGCTCACGACCCTGGTTGACAGGGCACCACAAATTGCCTACGGCTGCGGCTAAACTGACGACAAATTGCGAGAGGTGGCTTAAGGTTTTATGCAGGAAGCGGCTTTTGCATCGCCTGCGCGGCTGAAAGCGCCTTCTGTTCTACATCTGTCAAGAAATAGACTCCGCTTAACCGGGCGTGAGCTTTATTCAGAGCTCCTCTCAAGTGATTAATTGGATCAATGTTCAGAGAACATTGGTAGAGAAAGAACTTTCATCGAGATTCGTCCGCGTTTCCGGTGTCTGGCGTTCACTTTAAAAAATTTTTCAATTGCGGTCGGTTCAGAAACAACTTCTTTCGCGGTTTTTGGATGGTTCCGATCAAGTATGGCACAACAATCTTCTTTTATGCTACTTGCAAGGAGACAAAGTTCTCATGAGTTGCTTTAGCGTCTTCATCCTTACAGACACGCTCCATTTGCTTATACGCTTATATTTGCTCATTCACACTGGTACAAAGTATAATTCCGTGACGGCTTCTGTGCAGAAAAGGTTGCCGACTGATGATTCCCGAAAGTGGGCGACGTCGTAAAGCAGTCATTATGCTCTCCGTATTAAACCTGGTTTATAATAAATGGGGATTTAACGTCGCGAAGCTACAAAGGCTATGAGAGATGCCCTAGTAGAGGGCTCCGGAAATTTTGATCACCTGGGCTCTTCAACGTGCACTGACATCACACAGTTCACGGGCCTCTATAATTTCGCCTCCATCGAAATTCGACCGCCGTGGCCGGGACCGAACCTGCGTCTTTCGGGTCAGCAGCCAAGTGCCATAACCACTGAGTCACCGTGGCTGGACACGTGGAAAAGACCCAATCTTCGACTGAGAACAGATGTTTCACATTTCGCTTTATCACCTCGAAGGTTTGAACGTCACTTCTGTATAGAAACATTCCATGCAGCCGTCAGACACGTCACCCGACCTTGAACAAAGCATCGGGTGAACTTGTGGCGCTGCACGATTAGGGTTGCTAGTGCAGCATAAACGGCGTTTTTATTCCGTCTGTAAACTTAGTGTTTTCTGCAACCTGCACTGTCTCACAGTAGCAGATACTCTCCTAGCGGTCTCCGGCTGCTACTGTGCTCTCCGTCGGTAACAGAAGCCTCCACAATGATTTCGGTGCTGCTGGGTTTTCAGGCATTTTCACCTATGTCAAGCTTGCTCAGTATGTTGGGTTGTGCAACGGCTTTCAGAAGAGCTTTTGGTGCACAGAGCACCATCTCATGGCATGTGCGCACACAAAAAATAGTAAAAGTTTATGGTCGTGAATTTTAGTCTTTAGGAACAAACCTAGTTGTGCCAAAGCCATGGCAGGAACTGCACTCAGTGATAGTCAAGAACGGACTTCCCATTCCTCTTGGCAGCTTTCACTTTCAAGGAGACAGTGCACTTTCGAGGTTAGACGCGACGATCAAAAATCGCCACAAGCTCCAGTGTCTTCGAAACTGGCGCCCATGTCAACACCGTTTCAGAACGCTCTGGTGGTATCTCGGGCATCAAATTGGCAACGGAAGGTTCCCCCGCGATAAAGACATGATAAAGAAATGCAAATAGAGCTTCGCGACAACAGTAGGTTTGCCGAAGGAAGCTTCCGTTCAGTTCGATAACAGGGGCCGCATTCTCTAAACCGCCCATCTTTCAATCCCCATTAGGCGTCCACTTAGTTCCATCGTTGGTCACTGAGATTACCTGCGGCTTTCAAACGTCTGTGCGAAGCTACCAGGCCTTTGCGTCGTTGGCGAACGGGTCTCACCATTGGCTGCATATAGCAATATATGGCAGTAAATTGTGAGATCTGGTCGCCAATCGCGCAATGGCCAGGTCACTTCCATCCGGCGCTTGAGAGCCACGGGTGATGTGAGTGACCAATGAGAGAGGACTAAACTGAAGTGAAACGGACCGCAGAAAATGGGTAGATTACAGAATAGGGCCCCAGATATATGCGCGTCTTCATTCTTACATTCACCGTATGCAGTTCACAGGCATCAGTGAATTGCTTTTCATCAAGAAGCAGGCGAGAAGCCAACTTTTGAGTCTTTCTTTCGCTGCCAGGCAATGATGAAGAAATTTCACATTTTTGTCAACGTGTTTGAATAAAGAGTGTTTACGCCTCCACTACCACTCCGAATAGAAAGTGAGTGATGAGGATTTTGTTGTTTATTTTCTTGTATTTTGTGTGAAAAAAAAATCTTATGATTGTGACGAACGCTCCGCTTCTGTGCATATAGCGACACCTTTGTGACTTCGTTGTACACTTCGAGAACACCACCCCATGGTCAACCAAACGCCTTGACGTTAATGACAGGAAGAGGTAAGCTGCTTGCATTTATTTATTTATTTATTTATTTATTTATTTATTTATTTATTTATTTATTTATTTATTTATTTATTTATTTATTTATTTATTTATTTATTTATTTATTTATTTATTTATTTATTTATTTATTTATTTATACATACATACTGCAGCCCTATTGGGCTATTGCAGGGGTGGGTGTGAACAACAATGTAGGAAAACATGGAGCACAACAATGGCAAACGTCCGAAACATCCGAAACAGTATGAGTGAAAACAAGAAAAACGGAAAAACTATTCAATAGCGGCTGAAAACAGCTCTAAAGGAAGAGAGCGAGTAGAACCGGGTAAACAATTCCAATATTCGATTGCACGCGGAAAAAACTATTTCAAAGTGTCCGTGCGGGCAAAATAAGGCGTGTTGTTTAGGCTGTGGTGACTTCTAGTTTAAGATGGTATAGCAGGGATTAGGTAATCAGTTGCAGAGGGCCGGCAGGAAGAGTTAATAGTGAAATACAAAAATTTTAAAGACTGAGTCCTTCGTCGAGATGAGAGTGGTTGCAGGACCAGTGATGAAAGTGCTGTGGAAGGCGAAAAATGTCTACCAAACCTGTGGCATATGAAGCGAACGGCTTTCTTCTGCACTGCCTCGATTTGGTTAATTTCGCGTTGTTTGTGCGGGTTCCATACAGGGGAGGCGTATTCAAGTAGTGGACGGATTAGCGATTTAAACATTAGTAGTTTCGTATCTCTAGGAGCAGCTTTTATTGTGCGACGGAGGTGTCCTAACTTTCTAAGTGCCTTTGAGGTTATGAAATCTATATGTTTGGACCATGACATACTGGGTGTGAAAATAAGACCAAGGTATTTGTATTGACTCACACTCTGGATGGCGGTATTGCTAATTGTGTAAGTAAACACGGAAGGTGTCGTTCTATTAGTGAAAGTCATAACAACGGTTTTGCGGATGTTAATAGTCATTTGCCATGTAGCACACCAAGAGCTAAATTCTGAAAATGATTTCTGAAGGTATAAGTGATCATAAAGGCAGGAAATTTTGTGATACAACACGCAGTCATCAGCATACAAACGTAGGTTACAGGTGATGTTACTAGGTAAATCATTTATAAAAATTCAGATACTCTATTCATACTAATTCAGATAAAAATTCAGATAAAAACTTCAGATACCATAAAATAAAGGCAGGAGACCTAATTTGAAGACTTCTGACTATAAAACCCCGTGCATAATACGAGGAAAGCATTGCAGGCGTGTAGGTCGTAAATATGAGCAAAACATAGGCCAAACGAATAACGCAGCAAGTGATAACATTCGAAGTGAAAATGATTACGAAGGAAATAAAGTAATTAATACAATGAAATATTATTAAGACATTTGATGTATTCGTCTGGGCACCGAATATCTTCTACTCACAATCAACAAAGCGCTGATCAAACGGTATACCAGGCTGATGGGGTAATGGCGCAAAATACAGTGTTTCAGTTCTTTTCTAGACGCGCATTAAAAAAGGTTAATGACGTCGCACGCCTACGCTGCCAACACTGTACCTTGCAGCCTCCGTCACAGTATTTTCCTTTGCACGATATTTTCCTCGCAGATGGCCCTTTCACAACTTAAAAGCTGATGTTTGCTGACCGACCAAACGGTTGCTTCATCTTGGTTTTAAAGGATGCAAATAACGGAAGAAGTGAGTTTGAAAAAAATATTTGTAGAATAAAACAAAGTACGTGAATTTTAATGTGCAATAAATCTTTTCTATGAAACAACGTAAATGCATCTATATTATCGTTAACGATAACCACGATTGGAAGAAACAATACACAAAACACTTACGAAAGGAAAGAGGTGGACGCCAATTGATTTTTGTGTTGTAGTGTTTTGTTTTTGTTGACAGGTATTGTCTCCCTAATCAAGTACTTCTTGTCAGTGTCGGCCTGCGCTGAAATTTTGTTCCTCTGATGCATCTTTTTGCTGCTGGTAAGATAGTGTTCATGAGCAACCTGTTAATAGTTTTTTAAATTTTTAAATATCGGAAACAGCTATTGTCAGCAACGATCAAAATCACTTTGGCTAATTATATACAGAGAAATACATTGCTCGAGAAGAGATTCATACGTCGACTGTATCTCGGTCTAATGCGCATATGCCGGCCAAAACTTGAAAACCATTTCAGGCTGATTAATCCGGCAAAATTTGAATGGGAACAATAAAGAGCAAGGAAATGCTTTAAAAGGTGTAGAAAATTCATAAAGCCCGAACTCTTCATTGCAACCAAAGTGGAACAAGATAAAGGAAAAGAAATGATTAATAGCGTGTGTAAAATATATTGTAGAGCGGAGAACCGGTAAGATGGACGTTGAATAGGTGTTTTTTGCATTTCAAGAGTTTTAAAAACGAAAATTTTATTGCAAATTTTTAGTATTGCAACATGACTCAGTTACAAGGGGACAGCATTTTGTTTATCCGCGCTGTTAGAATATTAGGCTTAATGATATCTTCAGTTGTTATCCTTCTAACTGAAAGGACAGAGATTCTGGAGCGGTGACAGATTTTGTGCACGATGCACTCGAAAAGTTCCTTCGAAAGCTGGAGCCTGGAATTCTCAAAGCACTTAAATTACCACTTCAATGAATAAGGACCGACTCATTAGTAAACAATACTGTAAAGATATAAAGTCATTCATTTTGGTATACGCGTTACATATCGGGCTTGCCCTCTTTGAGCAAATGGTATTTTGAAGAAACACGTTCGTAATCTCTCGGTGTGACGTCGGTGAGGAAACAAGTACCCTTATTAAAGCATAATGCTGTGTCTGTCACAATAAAAGTTATTACAGCAAGAAATTATTCATGCCAAAGCATTTTATGTCCCATTAGCAGAAAAGCCACTGTCCAGCAGCCTCAATGGCACAAACTTCCTCAGTGACATCACCACGCTTGTGCGGGACGACAAAAGGACACCATAAAATAGTGACGGATACATCAAAAAAAAAAAATTGGCGTGGGCTTAGTTTTGGTTAAGCCTGGTAGGTTGCGAAAGCAGGTGTTTTATACTGCATATGCAGCGCCTCTAGCGGGAGGAGCGCGGCGCGCCGTGCCAAGCGGCCGTCGTTACCCGACGAGCCGAGTTGGTAGCCCGTCTCTCGCTCCTGGTATGACGTCACGCTGTGACGTCACCTGGCATGGTATGACGTCAGGGGTCATTCTAAAGGTCAAACGTGCCAAGTGTAGCTAGAACTGCGGCTGGTATGGCAAAATGCAAGCGCGCACGTAGCCGACGAAAGCGTTTCGGAATTCAGCGTTTCGCAAGCTCCGAATGTCGTCCGCGTAGTCTGCTTTTAGCACATTACATTTCGTTTCCAGGAGACTTGGCAGTAAATCAGCGAAGGGTATTCCGAAGTAATTTAGGCGAATCCTCCAAGTGAGAAAATATTAGCAAGGAAGCCATTCCTCATTAGCTTCCACTCAAGCGAAACCATATGGCTGAGTTCGATGAGTATTTTATATCCTATTACAAATTTCCGCCACCTCACGGGATTCCCCTAAATTACGTCGGACTATCAGCTCCGCTTCGAGTTGTAGATCAATTTCGCCTCGCTCCGTGATCTGCTTGCATTCCTAGTTACCTCAGTTTGTGGAACACTACGAGAAACAGGCTCTGGCCCAGGGCTCGAGCGCGTTCTAGGACTTATTTTTGATTACGTTAATTATTCAGTTAACGCTCCACAGCATTAATTTGCAGCCTTATGGCTGCGCTTCGACAGAGGCTAATGAGTAATCGCTCTTTTATCGCCACAAATGCTGCGAGGACCACCTGTGAATGCCGTTTTCCGTGGAAAATGTAAGCCGCTATTGTGCTTCCCATGAGCTATAAGAAGCTTCATTTATCAGTAAATAGAGTGTACGCTATCAATGCGATTGATGCCGAAGAGTGCGTGAGCACAACGTCAGCGGAAGCATTTGCTTCCGCAGACGTTGTGCCCCGCTCCACTCTCTGGATGTAACTCGGCAATCACTGCGGGGACCACTGGACCCACTCTTCAGTGTCCTCCTACCGCCACCTACCGGCTCCCACCCTCTCTTTCTCTTATCTCTCCCACTTCCCTCTTCCTTCCCCTCTAATCTAAAAATTCAGGGGGCACTTTGACTGTCGAAGGTGCGTAGAGGCGAAAGCGTTTTCCGCACCACTTTCACTGCCTCTGTGGCACTGGTGACGGCACCACTGGATGACGTCACACATAATTGTTGACGAAGTAATGACAAATTACTAATTAGTGCCTAATTACTGATTAATCACTCATCACTAATTGACGGCTAATTAATGGCGCTTAAGCTTCGCCTTTAGGAGTGGAACGCGACAGCGTCACGCCATAACGTCACTTGCGCTTCAAGCGGGAGGAGCGCGGCGCGCCGTGCCAAGCGGCCGCCGTTACCGGACGAGCCGAGTTGGTAGCCCGTCTCTCGCTCCTGGTATGTCGTCACGCTATGAAGTCACTGGCCATGGTATGACGTCAGGGATTATTCTAAAGGTCAAACGTGCCAAGTGGCCGCCGCTACGCGAAAAGCCGTTCTTGGGAGTAGTATTGCTTTCGCAATAAAAGTCTATGCCGAGGGAGCGGGGAATTGAACCTACGACTTTCACATTTTGTAGCAAGCATGAAACCCATTGGCCACAAACTCTTTTCTTTCAATCGCGTTAGTTCTTGGCGAATAAGGTGAACCTAGTGTATGCATTTTCTTTACTGTGTACTAATAAAAAGGTATGTTGTTAAAAAAGAAGGAATGTTTAATGAACCTCGCATCAGAGCTCAGGATGACCCAAGCAGCACATGACATCGGTCCAATGTAGGATCTGAGTTGGCAAACGACAGCCCTGTGAAGGCCCCGCGTTGCCTCTGTTCTCCCAGCCTTGGCTCAGCCATTTTTAGAAGTTGGCAGTATTGGACCAGTTTCTCAGACGTTCTCCCAGCCTTGGCTCAGCCATTTTTAGAAGTTGGCAGTATTGGACCAGTTTCTCAGACGTTTTCCCCGCCTTGGCTCAGCCATTTTTAGAAGTTGGTAGTATTGGACCAATTTCTTGGGCGTTTCACCCGCCTTGGCTCAGCCATTTTTAGAAGTTGGCAGTATTGGACCAATTTCTCGAATGTTTCCCTGTTTCCCCTGCATTGACTTTGCCATATTTAGAAGCTGGCCAATTCCTGCAATAGGCAACGCAACTTTGAAGAGCCGACTGCTATGGAGCATCATGCAGTTGCTATTGTGACTTCTTAGTTTTCTCAATTGCGGCGTTAGGCGCGATATATATATATATATATATATATATATATATATATATATATATAGCTCGCACATTGTTAATTATTTATAAGCATATATAGTTCGGGGCGCAGATAATGATATCTTCGTAAAAACCCGCATAACCTCCTGTGAGATTTTTTAAATCTCAGTTTTTTAAACTAAAATATGCAAAGTTGCATGCATGCATGCGATTATTTCTCCCTTCAAGGTGTGGTCTTCGTTCTGTGTAAATGTAAAAAGTCCAGTCGTGCAATGAAAGAATGCGAGTCGGAGAAACATATATATGCAGCACCGATTTATCAGGCCTGAATTTCAAAAACTATAAATAGCATTTTATAAAAATAACTTCTCGATTCTAACGTTAAATCCGCTGTACCTTGATGTGCTTGGGCGTCGCAGTTAATGCGGTGTACCTGCAGAACAGCACCAAAACATATATGCATGGCGCAACGTGTCGAGCACTCCATTAAAGCAGGAATGGGTAAACAGTAACGTGCGTTTGCTCCATGATAGGACAGCGCTGACCATGCGCTTATATAAGAGATACATATAGCTTAAGAAAAAAAAACGTTACATCGTCTGCGGGAACTCGAATTGGAAGAATGCGAAGGCACTGCGCCTCCACGGTACTCGTTCTCTCCCTTTGCCTCGTATGCAGCCCATATGAGTTATATGTGTCAGTATATGTGCCTCATATGAACACATATAGGCTTCATACGAGTTCATATGTGCCTCGTTTGACTCATATGGGCACCATATGAGCCATATGTGTCGACAAATGCGCCTCGTATCAGCACATATACTTCATACGAGTTCATGTGTGTCACAAATTAATGTGTCTCGTATGAACGCGTATAGGCTGCGTACGAGCTCATACGCGTCACAAATGTCACAGATGAACACATCTGCTGCATATATAGTAGTTCACGCGCTACGGAAAGGTGACTTGTATGGACTTATTACATATGTGGCATACCTTAACTGACAGGCGACACTCGTGCGTACACAAGAGCTCCGATATGCACCGTATCAGCTTACATCAATCTCGTGCGAAACACATAGCCGCTGATGAGTGCCTCTTATAGAGTGGGCCTTGCTGTTTGAAACACGGGAAAAGAAGGGATGAACAAGTGATTAACAAGTGCCCAACCAACGCATAAAAAAAACTCTTGGCCTGTTTCAAATATTTTTCTCCTTGATTCTCTGCTTGTGCCCTCCTGTTGTAAACCGCGCCTATCCAAACAGTATGACGTTAGGCGTTTCCAATGTGCTTGGACAAACGTTCAGCCAGAAGGCAAATGTTGCCTTCTGGGCTTAGTTGAGCTAATAACGCCAGGTATTTTCATGCAAGAGCTCCGACTGTAGTTAACAATATGTGCGCAATGAGAGTACTACGATCAATGGTGCAGGCGCTGTGAAAATTAAAATACATACAAATATCAGATCTTTCAGTGCTTATCACAGAGCACATCAAGATCCACAATATCAGTGGAAGTGAAATCGGCTGTAGTTCAGCTCCTTATACCTTAAAAATAAACATTTGTCCTCGCACCTAACCGTCGAATTCTATAGTAGTGGGAAGCATAGCATAAGTCTTGTCATCGAAATGTAAAGCAGTTTTTGCCATGCCAGCAGTGGTGTAGTGGGTAGTGTAGTGAGCTGAAGATCTCTAGGTCAGTGGTTCGAATCCGGAACGACGCGTAGTTTTTTTTTCGCGTCCGAATTTTTTTTTTTACTTTCTTTAGTTTACTAACTTCAATGGAAGCTATTTTATTGTTAATTGCCTTATAATTCCACCCCAGCCCTTCCCTTTCCTTTCCCAATAATTGTAAACGTGTCATATGACACATACGTGTCATATGTGTCATATGACACATACGAGATATTCCATAATCTCGTATGAATCAGACACATATGACACATATATACGAGATTTTTCGATAGGGACCTATTAATCGCTATCGGTTAATCGTCTTCATATTGATTACGGTTATAGATTTCAATCACGCGTCTTCAGCGCGCACTTCGCTTCTGCGTCGCGTGGTTGCTTCGGACGGTAGCAAGAGTTGGGGGGTGCGTACGTCGACTGATGTTTCAGAGTGCGATCGTTTCCTGCCGCCTTGATCCAAGCTTGAAGACGTAGATGCGACCGGCCGTTGTGAAATACCGAGATCTTGCAAGATCTCACGGTATTCTTTTTCAACGATACGGTACTTGCGTTGCTTTGCATTCATGGCGAAATGCAGAAGCTTTGCGGTGAAAGACGAGGACCGCAACAGCCGCACAAAGGGACAGCAGACAGGCAGTACGACCAACACCTCCACACCACAAAAGAAAAACAAGCGCGAGCACTCGCGGTACAGTGAATTCCAGCCACTGTACTCGCGGCATGACTCGCGGGCAGGGTTGCCGTTGGGAACATTTTAAAAGGAGCCAAAACTTGAGCTGAAAGTAGTCAAAAGTAGCCATGCCATTCCATCTTTGTTTTGCTCATTAATAAATTGAAGTGTAAAAAAATTGATAAAAATTATTCTTGGCGGTGTTGTCAACACTAAGCTTCAAAGAAATTTTCCGAAACTAAACGTGTATTTATCCACCGCTTTACGCATAAACGTAGGCATCCGCTCTCGTTCCCACGTGCGTTCCAAGCCAATCCCAATCCATAGCTGGTGGTCATTTCGTTTGGACGTTTGGCAGTGGCAGCGCGCGCTTGTGAATTTTTATTTCTTCAAGCTTTTTCAAGTTTGGTGGCGGCACGCGTGAGTCACCGAGGGGAACCAGAAGGCACTGCTTGCGTAAGTATACATTCTGTCCTTTTTTCCCTTTCATGTTAGTTGTCAGCTAATATTTACTTGTGAACTTGTCAAGAGTGAGGACAATGAGCACGCCTCGTGTGTCGCCCCTTTAGCTAACTTGTCTGTAGGCCTCTGTCAGCAGTTGTCTTTTGATTAACTCAGCGGCGCATTGCAAGGTGTAACTGCGTGTAAGGGTTGGGGTAATATGAAGTAACACACACGTACACGAAGGGAAGCGCTTCTAAATGTCGCGTGTGTTTGTGTGTTCCTTCATCAGGGTGAACGCACTATCCCGGCAAATCTTGTTGGCGCATTGCTTCTGAGAGGGTTTGTTTCTCACGGCACATCGTACATTTATGTACGTGTATAGATATTATGATCATGATCGCAATGACAGTCGTCACGTGGTTACGGCGCTCGGCTGCTGACTCGAAATACGCGGGTTCGATCCCGGCTGCGGCGGTCGAATTTCGATGGAAACGAAATTCTGGAGGCCCGTGTACTGTGCGCGATATCGGTGCACTCTAAAGAACCCCAGGTGGTCGAAATTTCCGGAGCCGTTCTCTGCGGCGCCCCCCATGACCAACCAGTTGCCACGTGCGATGCAGTTGAGTGTTTTTCATCGCCAATTTTTGCTTTTGTGAGGCTAATCGCTTGGTTCAGGCATGCATGTCAGACGTCATAGAGTCGCAGCCTGCATGCCTTGTGCTTGATTGACAAATGCTTCCATGGCAGTGTTGACATTGTTGCGTTGCGAGTCTCCGTGCGATGAGAGAAATGTGACAAGAACAGGATGAATGAACACAATTCTTCTGTACTGCCAGAAGTAATGCTGCTCCTGCCAGTGATCGGTTACAGAAAAAAAATTGAGAGTACTTTTTATTTATGTGTGTCCCTTCCCGCTACTCAGAGCCTTGTATTACAAAGTCTAGATCAGTGTGATTCTACATATAGCGAGTGCTAGTTTCGAGCTCGCTAATTGAACGCGCTTGTTTTCTCTCTTCCTCATTTGGTCAATCTTGCGTTTTACTGGTTTCTTTTTTCATCACTATGCTCCTGGTAGACTGCACTCAGTTTGATGGTCAATGCAGTGAAGTTGCACGCCACTATTGCTGGATGTTATTTGGTTCACATGACAGCAGGCACAGAAATATTGTTTAAATAAGTCCCAAATTGCAGGCGCTCGTGACACTTGTAACTCTCAACTCATGAAAGTTCAGAAGTGCGTTGCGAAGTAGAACGAGATGGTTGTAAGAGTACCTGTCAGTTGTCATGGTAGTGTGAAGTTTTCGGCACCCAAACAGGCAAGTGTCAGTAGAGTATGGCACAGACAGTGTCTGGTAAAAATCCTTGTTTCCCCATTAATCTTTTGTCGTGTTTCCTCTGTGCAGCATGTCAAAACCATTCGCTGTGGTGAAGTTTCCTCTTGAGGATGACTGCCTTGCAGTCATTCCTGTCGGATGGCTCACAGTGACAAAATTAAGAGTGCTACTGGCCTGTGGCCAGGAGCTCGGAGGTGACGCGGCTCGCAAAAGCTGAGGCCAAGCCAGCTCTCGGAGGGGAGTGGATGCGTTGCCCAGTGGTCGTCGTTACCACTTGCCGTAAGTAGTCTTATTGCAGACATAATGATGGTAGCTTCATCAGCGATTGTAAAGGCCTCTTTGCTAGATTCTCTGAGTCTGCACCTCTGCATGGCTAAATTACGACTAAGAAGTCATGTTGATAGCCACCGCTTAGCCAGCTGTCAAAAAGAGGAGCAGAATGAACTGTTAGCTATTGCACTTGTAAGCTGATGAACTACTTCTGAAACTCATTAGTGCTTTGTTTTTGAAGACCTGTAGTTCCCAGAATTAGTGCTGAACTCAGTATGCTTAATA
This sequence comes from Amblyomma mixtum, assembly GCF_055824585.1. Classification (NCBI taxonomy): domain Eukaryota; kingdom Metazoa; phylum Arthropoda; class Arachnida; order Ixodida; family Ixodidae; genus Amblyomma; species Amblyomma mixtum. Next base: position 1,511,584 of record NC_143020.1, read on the forward strand.
ATATTTAGTACAGAAAGGTTTAGTATGGTAATTTTTTTTTTGCATTATGAAACATTGTTTTGGCACACAAAAAGCACAGACGAGGAAAGAGCACACAATACAAGTGCCAGACATCAATTGATGCTTTGCGTTGTGTGCTCTTTCCTCATCCATGTTTGTTGTGCACTGAGACAGTGTTTCATAATGCAAATTCAGAACCAACTCATCCAGCTGTTTACATTTAGTTCAGTTTGAATTGTAAGCCTGCCGCAGTGGCTGAGTGGTCCATGCTGCTGAGCCGAGGGCCCAGGTTACATCCTGTCTGTGGTGAAATGGAGCAGTGCAGAATGCGCTTGTGCTCTGTAATATCAGTGCATGTTAAACAACCCCATGTGGTCTAAATTAATCTGGAGTCTTCCGCTACGTCATTCTTCATAGCTTAAAACTGTTAAATCCTAGAAATCAGAATCACACTTTTAATTGTAAATAAAACAATGCCTCTGCCACATGAGTGTTTCACAGGCTTTCAAACTGATGGTCTGTTGGCCTGAGTGCTGCTATACAGGCAGCTGAACGGGCATCAAGTCAGCAAAGCAGCCCAGAACAGCGTTTACATGCAGTAGTGCTGTGCACTCTCAAATGGCAGTGTTGTGGTTAGGTGCTGAGGAATGAAGCCACAGCAGTATTATTAGTGAAATTGGAAAAAAAATCCCGGTGCACTTGAAGGGGCTATGACAGGGTCATTCGACATATTGGTAAATTGGTTTTTGAGGAAAGGCAGTTTTGCGCTTCTGGGAATAATATGAAAGTCTGATTCCACTCCTGGAAGTATTAGTACGTGGGGCGCTTTATTTTTAAAAAAAATGCGATAGAAATCGTGATCGGGAAGCTGTTCCCACTGCGAGTGGCCACCATATTGAACTGCTCATGTGATGTCACAATAGATGGCAGAGCGTTATCTGCAATGCAGGCTACACTGTCAGAGGACATGTCTCCTTCCTTTTGTGCATAAATGAAGTAGTGGTCCTACCTCATGCGGGAGTGTCATGAACGTGTTACTCTGCTAAAATGATAAACTTAATGTATGTTTCTATTGGCATAGTTAAGGCATGGTTGCACTCGGTGGGCTGGGCGGTATAGGCCTTAGCTGATTGATGCACCAATCTTTCACATTATACCGGTGACGATACCAGCGCAACCAGTGATCGCCTAAAGCCTGCGACCGATGAAACCAACCGGCGGATGGTCACTCGATCTGTCTTCGGCAGACCAGAGGCTGAGTCGGCGCTGCTTGTGGGCAACAAATTTGGAGCCTTTATTTAATGCAAATGGTCACCAAGCATGCTTCTGGATTAAACAATTTAAAATTAAGTACTATAGTCATATCGAATAAAGCATGTACATGTAATTAGCGGGAAGCGGAGATCCTCTAATATCCCAATGTTGGAAGTCACATCCTTGACGCTTCTTGCAGCACTGTTACAGTGTGTGAACAAATAAAGCTACGACTGGTGAGAAACAGAAGAGAACATTTTTGGTAATGTGAACTTACCTTGCGTCTCATCCTGTACAAATGAGCAATATACAGCCACTTGTACACTAGCTTTGTAAACAAACACGCTGGGGTGTACATACTTGCAATTTACGAATCGGTGCATTCCTGCAGGAATCTTGAAGCACTCATTAATTGTATACACGAGTGATTTGCTTAACAAGCACTGAGAAAAGCGAGTGGAACCTCGGGATCCTGTCACTGCCGCACAATCGGCTGTGGGTGAAGTGAAATGGAGACAGCAGTGGCTGTTGGTCAGTGTGGGCAGTGAAGCTTTTGGATCACTTCGGGATCTACCGTGGCAGGACTGGGGTGGCAGCGCCGCGTGCTTTCGTGTGCCGGCCATCATTTCCCATGCTCTGGTAATGGTCACACTGACCATGGTTTTACAAAAGGGCTTTACCAGCCGAAAAAAATTAGTGTGTTTGACTAACATGTGCACACACACATGCAGCTTCTCGAGCATCGGCACAGAAACAGCCTTATTTGGGATCGTAGGAGGTTTTGAGTTATTATTGCAGGTCAGTTGCCTTGTCTTGAAAGGCACTGCCGTTTTAGGTGATTTGCTGTCGCAGTTTGTAGTGCTCTGGGAATACTAATACCGCTGGTGTTTCAGTCTTCTGCAATGCCGAGTATGAAAGTAATGCACTTTAAACCAGACTGACACAATCTTTAAATCATTGTAGAAGCTAAAGTTTGGTACTTGCATTAAAATTTGGGAGGGTAATCTTTGTTCACGTTTTTCTACTGTGAACATATCATGCAGGAGAGCATGCTTTGGTGCCGCTCGAAACAATGCTAACAACCTTGTACAATGCTCGAGGGCCCTTGAAATCTCGCTAAAGAGTTCCACACTGCTTTGACTCGATAGACTATATACTCAATGGCCATTAAAACTTCCTTTGTAGCAGCGCTCAGCGTGAGGTGATAGACTATCAGTTTGAGAGCCTTCGAAATGCCCGTCTGACAGGGATGTAAGATGCCTGTGTCATTGCCACACTGCACCTTGGCCTTATATATGCTGTTTGCTACCTGGAAATTACAAACGCCAGAAAGCAAGCATATTTAAACTACGTGCATAATGGCGTGACTTGCAGTGTGACCTGGTTGTCCTGAAATGTGCCAAATAATTGGTTGGAATATAAAACACAGTAAACTGCGGTATAAAATGAGCTGGAGCATTTCCTTGTCTATTCTAACAATCAGGCTGCTCTAAGATGTTCATCCTGAAATACCAGCATGATACACGCACATTATTTTTTTGTGTGTGTGTAGTGTGGTGTCAATGGATCCCAGCAATGTGAGAAATGTTGCTTTATTTCATATGAAGTAGAATTTTCATGTAGATTGCTCAAGAGTTTGGTTTTTGATTTGTAATTTTTCATTTTCATTTATTGGTTTTGTTTGGCCAGTACAGAGACTGCAAACAAGGGAGAGCAAGCTAAAGGCGCCTAGTAGCGCCTGACAGAGGCCTGCCCTCCCCATGTAAAAAACAAAAAAACAAAGTGGCACTTGGCAATGGTACAAAGTTTCCATAAGTAACAGAAACAAGAAAAACAGCGGATATATTGACAACGAAACAGAGATCAGGCATGCATAGAGCTAAGCACAACAAAACTAAGATCAAAACATAACAGACAAAAACTGATTAGGTAAAAACACACCACAACTAGCTATAACAAAAATATTCATGAACAGTTTTCCTAAATCTGACCTCGGACATATTTTGTAGTGACAATTCTGTTAAATATGGATAGGCGTTTAATGTATGAGGAATTATGTGAGTTAGTTTTTGGAACCCATAGTTTGTACGGGATTTTGATGCATGGTATTGAGGGTGCCTAAGACTGTATGCTGTTTGGGCAATTAAATATGTGCTCTCGAAAGTCTGCCAGTTTCCTTTCATAAGGTTTCTGATATAAACAGCAAGCTTCTTGTGGTAAGTGGCCGTGATGGTTAGCAGTCTATGGTTGAGGAAGGAAGGACCTGTGCTCTCACTGTAATGTAAGTTATCAATCGCTCGTACAGCTCTTTTTTGTAAAGTAAGTACTTGCACAAGATTGGTTGAGGTAGTCGTTCCCCAGATCAACAAACAATATTGTACATGCGAAAAGACTAGAGAGAAATAAATTTGTAGTTTGAATTTTCGAGGCAGTATTGTGCGAAATTTATTTAGGATACCAACAGAGCGAGCCATTTTAGTGCTAACGTAGTTTACATGATCTGTCCAGAGTAAATGTTCTTCAAAAATGACTCCAAGGAACATTGTAGAGCTGACACGAGTTATAGGAGCTTGCTCGAAGTGAATTTGGAAGTTGTTCGGAACTTCCTTATTTTTGGCTCTAAACAGTATGTACTTTGTTTTCCTGACATTAAGTTCTAACCTATTTGATTTTAACCAAACAGACAATTGGGATAACCAACTATTGGAGGCTGCTTGCAAAATATTACTATCTTGCCCTGAAAAAAATACGTTAGTATCGTCTGCATAGATTATAATGTTGTCTGCTGGACGAAGGTTGACGATATCATTAATATATAATAAGAACAACGTTGGTCCTAGAACGGAGCCCTGTGGCACACCAGACACAATCTGACCGATCCCAGATGAAATACCGTTAATGATAGTTGTTTGAGATCGGTTGTCAAGGTAGCTAGCAAATAAGGTTAAAGGAACGCCGCGTATTCCATAACACCGCATTTTTTCAAGCAATATCTTATGGTTAACCGAGTCAAACGCTTTCCTCATATCAAGGAATATGCCAACTGTTAGCAGTTTATTTTCTATGTTTTCAATTAGCTTTTCTTTGATTAAGGCGGCCTCAGTTGTTTGGTTTTTTTTGAAATCCGTACTGTTGCTTGGAGATGACATGGTTTTTGTCGAGATATTGAGAATGTTTGCAGGATCCTACAAGAGCGCCGAAAAAAAGGTGCGGCGCTACGAGTTCACTTCAGCCCTAGAAAGCTCGGCAGTTTCTGGTAATTGAAATTCTCATATTTCTTTATTGATGAGAAATTATTTTGCATACTCAACAAGACGTTCATGTGCAATTATTTTTAGGAAATAAAGGCCACAACGATGTTGTACAGCTGCCGTCACCACGTACGACATGAATTCTCATTTGTTAAGCCGCCGCGGTGGCTCAGTGGTTACGGCGCTCGGCTGCTGACCCGAAAGGCGCGGGTTCGATCCCGGCCAAGGCGGTCGAATTTTGATGGAGGCGAAATTCTAGAGGCCCGTGTACTGTGCGATGTCAGTGCACGTTGAAGAACCCCAGGTGGTCGAAATTTCCGGAGCCCTTCACTACGGCGTCCCTCATAGCCTGAGTCGTCTTTGGATGTTAACCGCCTTAAAACTAAAACACCATTTCTCATTTTTATTTAATGTAAGGTCGACATTGTGTTAGTTTTGATTGGGGATTTATGGTAGTATGCTTGCAAAATCTGGGAAAAAAAACTCCACCGTAGCTAATTGCACTTGCAGAGAAATAGAACGTGTTCAGACTTGGCATCAGCTTTTTACATTTGCCATGCTCTCAGATCAGCAGTGAATCTGCCAGTAACCATTTCGTGGCAAACTCTCTTACCCACGTTAACAGTACTGCGAACAGGTTTCTATTCACATGACATATATTCCGCTCTCTGTTTTTGGTTTCGCCATGACAGTTTCTTTTATGTCCTTAAATGTACCGTATTTTCCGGTGTATAAGACGCGCCCGCCATATATGCAGGCTGTAATTGAAAAAGTTGCTATATAAGACGCACCCCAGTTTACCCAGTTGGGCTAGTGAGGATCAATTAAACACGCTTGCGCGACCATCATGAAATTCACCGTACTTGTGAGAAATTCTTAAGCAAAGCTAAGTGGTCGAAAAAGGCAACACTTACACCATTCCTGCCCACGTTTTAGAAAAAAGAAAGAAAAACGAAAAAACTATCCCATATGTCCATAAGAACATTTTATTTCTACTTAAAACCTTGGAAGTCTTCACCTTCGGATGCGCTATCAAAAAGTTCGCCCATTTCTGGTGGCAACGCGACTGAAATATTCTGTTCGCACTACGTACATGGAGCAAACAAAATGGGAAAGGGTGGCTAAAATAAGAACGCCGGCTTGTCCTGGCTTGTCTTGACAATGGTGAGAAGCGTGATTGTTGTCATCTTTTGGCATTTCACATTACTTTTGCTTGGGGCCTCCGAAACGGTGGTGTGTTTGTGATCCCGGAAGTCGTCATCCCCGTCGTTTCACGATAAAGTTCACCTAAAAAAACTTGCGCACGGTGGTCCCTGTATTGAAGTATTAACCGTGTTACAACCGCATCATTGGTAGTGATATTTTTTCGGTAAAAAAAGCTTGAAAATGAACCTGAGTAATTTCTGAACTCTCTAAAAAAAAAAAAAAAATTCGCATATAAGACGCACCCTTGTATAGGACGCACCAGCAAGATTTTTGAAAAAAAGCCGCGTCTTATACACCGGAAAATACGGTACCAATGCACCATGCTGGTGCATGAGAAATGTAATTATTGAAGTACTATAGACACATATTTAAAAAATTGAAAACTGATTTTTCAGGAAAGAAAGTGGTGCAGTAATTCTCTCGCATTTCGGTGGACATTCATAAGGGAAGGGATAAAGGAGGGAGTGTGAGAAGAAAGGAAGAAAGAGGTGCCGCAGCGCCCTGGGGTAATTTCAGCCGACTGGGGATCTTTAACATGTACTGACATCGCACAGCACACGGGCGCCTTTTGCATTTCGCCTCCATCGAAACGCGCCGCCGCAGTCGGATCACAACGTTCTTTTATGTGTCATAGGTATCTGCATGATGTGACATTGTTTGTCACGTCAACTACTTGTCATGGAGGTGTCGGTTTTGGTGGGTTTTGAATTATGAAGTCTTTGTACAGCCTGTGATTGAAACCAAATTAAAATATCTTTTCGGCCAAAGGAAGTGTTACTATTGCCTGGGGGGCATCTCTATATAACCAGGAATTTGTTTCTGAACTTCGTAATTTTGTGTCTATTGTGTTTTAAGATCACCTGTATGCAAAACAGCCTGGCCATGCAACTGTTCTGTCCCTTCTCCAAAAATATCCTGAAGTAGCATTTCTGCATTCAATTAGGATAGAAATGTGACATTGTAGTTGTACACAGTAGTGTGTTCTGTACTTCCTGGATTGCCATCAATGACACATGTTCATCTTCAGCCCCACTGAATCACGCTGGGGAGAGCGTGAGCGAAAACAGTGCGCCACCCAGCGAGCTGGAGGAGTCGACAGCTGGGACTGTTGATGGTGAGATTTTCACTTTGTTTACTTTTGTGCAAAAAGAGAAATGCAAGCCAAACATGGGGACACAGTGAGAGGAGAGGACAAATGCTGCTTGTCCCGTCTTTTCACTGTGTTCCTTTCTTTTAATTACACTCCTATTTTGTCTAGTATCAAGTGACACGACAAGATGTAGAAGCTAGATCTGCTTTGTCTTATAGAAAAACAGAGCAAATTTTAAATTTCTCATTGTACCTGCTGCTGCCGAGCAGCAGTCAACAGGCCCAGAAAGATCTAGAGAATATACTTATTCAGGAAGATATTTGCATGGAGTTCTCGTCAGTGGCTCTTGCAATGGTGCTAGGAGCACATTTCTAGTTTCAAACTATGTGCTTTGAAAGGGGTCACTCTGAAAATCATCACATGTATTTCTCAAAAACGATTGTATTGAACTGAAGTGGTACTGGAATTTACAACCTAGTACTTCCATTGCTTTCTCTTGTGATTCATAGTGGACTGGTTGTTGTGCGCCCTTCCCAAGAGCTGTATGTTGTGCTTTTGTTGGGTTCTTTTGGATCCTGGCATTTCTGTTGCCTCTCTCTGCCTACATCACCACCAGGAAGCCACTCCTACAAATTGCACTCTACACAGTAGTCCCATGTTCTGTGCATTTGTTTCCTTACCAGCATAATTTGGTCGCTTCCAGAGGCACACAGGTCAGCAAGGCCCATATTGTAATTTTTCATTGTCTTTCAAAGTATTTTAAAAGTTTATTGGTTGGAAGTGAGTGCAGTGCCTTGGATGCAGCGAAATGTGCTGAAAAAAATTAATTGCAATATCACAAAGCTCCCATAAAGGGTGCTGAAGGAGATAAGCAGCCAATAATAGTGGCATGCTCTGAAGGAGGACCTCTTGCTTAGGAAAGAACTGAACAGCCTAACTGCCTTGTGGAGCACATCAGCTGGCTCCTAGTCTTGTCTTGCCTGCAGCAAAATGGATGCGTGGTAAGAGATAAATGTGACCTTGTTTTATTTCTCAAAGGTTTGGCACCTCCTGTGCCTAGCAAGAAACGTTTGGTCCACCTCTTTGTTGCATTTCGCTTGTCAGCTAAGGGCTATAATTCCATAAGGGCTATCTTTGTTGCAGTTTTAATGCATTGATCCCTGCCAGCACTTGCAGTTAGAACAGATGTCTACCTCCAGCATTGTGGCCAATGTGGGTGTTGCCGTAAGCAATACTTTCCAAATGGTGCAATGCTATATTAAGGGCACAGGCCTGCTCTCCTTTCTGGCTTCTATTAGCACATGCTTCTCATGACACTGGAAGAATCCATTTGCGACTAACTGCTGCCATCTCTGCCATGGTGCAATAGCAGTGGAAATGCCCATGAACCAATGTAAAAATTGGCGAAGCTCATAGACTGAGAAGTCCTTTACACAACAAGGCTGCAGGTTCTGTGCTAGCTATCACACATAGAGCAGCTCCATTTCACCTAGGTGTTTGTCAGTGCATGGTGACATTTATGGCATTTAAATTAGGCTAGCAAGGAATAGAACATGAATTAGAAGTGTCTTGGAGGATAAAATTGGTGGAAGTTTAGGAGCATAGTACAGAGTGTGTTGCTGCCTACTGTTAGCCTCATATTGTTCTTTATTGTACCTCAGTGCGCAAATGATATTATTGCACCCAGGTTAACCCTGCTCTCACTGAAATTGTTGATTGCTTCAGTTTCAGCTACCCTGCTGAAGCTGATGCGCCTGGTGCTGGAGGTCCGACAGCAGCAGCGCGACTTAATGCAGCGGTTACAAAGGCTGGAGGATCACGTGCTGCTGCGGTCAGACCGGCAGCTGGAGCAGAGGACTCGGCCAGTGTCCCCCTCGCCACCGCCTCCCACCCTTGCACTGCCCGCATTCTCCCCCGAGCAGTTGGACACTGCGGAAGCTGCCGTCCAGGACGACAGCGTGGCTGCTGGACTGGTGATTTAATGTTTCTGATAATTTGTGTCTGGAAAAAATGAATGCCTACTAACGAATTGCATGCATAATGTAATTCCGAGGTTTGTGAAGAAATCTTGAGCTCCAAGAGTATTTGCATGCCGTGCTCTGTGAATAACATGCTCTTCATAGATATAATTCCTACTGTTGTGCTGGAGTGTGCTGTCACAGTGTGTTTTGTTAATGTAAATGTCCTGTTCATGAAAGTTGCTTGCTGATATACACACTGGCTGTTTCAGTGAACATTTTCAGGAATTCCTAAGAATAGGGAGTTCAAAATAGAAGAAATATTTGCAGGTACACACGCACAGTTATGCAGTAAATTATGTCCACCACTGCTGAGAGATCGTTCCTCCAAAAAAAAAAATTGTTTTCCCATATCGAACTTGCGCTTCTTTAGGAATTTTTGAGAGTGTTCACTGGAACGCCCTGTCGATTCCTTGTGTGGTGAGATTTACTGTTGGAAGCAAAAGTGGTACGCAATGCCCAGCCGGTAGCAGAGCTTGCAAAAACTGCATCACGTGTCGGGACAGCTGTTAGGGGACTCTCTTTATCTGCTCTTTGGCTCCTATCAATTTGTTGGGCTCAGTAGCAGTGCTGAACATGTGGTGCTCGCAATATTGCTTACGGCAAGTGCCAGTTGTCACATCATGTTTCAGCCACGCAATGCAAAGAAAATGCCACCTGCGAGACTGCTGTCGCATCAGAGCGTTTAGGCGAGAAGGAGCGCTAAACAGCAAACAAAGCTACAGATGCTGGTTCTGTGCGAAGCATTGCACCTGTCACATCTTGTAGTAGCTTGGTATTGGGCGGTGCAGTCACAGGCTTTTTTGGGGCAGTTGCTCTCAGATGGTGTCACTCAATGTCATTCGATGTAGTTTTCCAGAGCTCTGCCGGTGGCCGGTCGTTGCATAACAGACTTGGTTCCAACAAATTTTTTTTCTCAGTCAAATATTTCTGTGATTACATTATTGTTTTACATCGATCAACAGCAAAAAAAAATCCCCTATGCTTTTGTTGCCTGTGGCTGCCTTTCTTCGTATGTGTCTCATAACGAGCCCCTCATTTTCCTTACATTTGTCATTTATTGTTGTGCTGTTTTAATTTAGTTCAGCAGTGGACTTTGTAGCTAACATTAAGGATGTTGTAAGGTCTGTTTTACAGGAAGCTGAGCTTTCGGTTAATATACTGTTGCATGAACTGCTGTGAACACAGCTGGAAGTTGGTCCTCTCTCAGCGCGTCTTTAATTTCGGCTAGGTTTCCCAAATAATGGGGCAGCTTTAACCCACCTCTTCCCTGTCTTTTGCTCACATTATGCACATTTCATTACTTAATCTGCTGCCAAAAACAAGCAACATCGTTTAATTAAATGTGGTTGCTAAGCACGCAGCTTTACTCAGGTGCTTGGGGATTTAAATAAGCGCCCTTTGTATAGCATTAATTAGACTGCTCAATTTCAGGGTAGTGAGCCCCGCCATGGTGGCTCAGTGGTTAGGGCACTCGACTGCTGAACCCAAAGACTCAGGTTCAAACCCAGCCGTGATGGCCAGTTTTCCATGGAGGCGAAAAGCAAGGCGCCCGTGTGCAGTGTGATGTCAGTGGCGCATGTTAAAGACCCCACGTGGTCGAAACTTCCGGAGCCCTCCACTATGGTGTCCCTCATCATAGCCTGAGTCACTTTGGAACTTTAAGTTCTACAAACCAAATCAATTTTAGCGTAACGGCTGTGCAGAGAAAACACATCCAGCACATAGATATCTGCAAAAAGCATTATAGTTATAATATAATAATGTCCAAGATGCAAAGCATAATGGGTAGGAGTTGGCCACCTTTGCTTAATCGCTAAAGTTTCCCTGCTCTTAGTAAACTGGGAAAAAAAAGAATGTCCATATTGGTGGTGGTGCTTTCTGCTGGTAGCAACTAGTCAAGCTATTGTATCATACAGAAATTATGCATTATGATTGTAGGTACTCGCATGGGCTGTTGACAGGTAGTCACACAATTGTCTTAGCTATTCGATTCTGCTAAACTAAATGAAATTATAATTGATGTTTGTGCCTAATAGCTTGTGCACCTGTGGTGTTTCTTTTCAGCGAAAGCAGCTGGTCCGCCTGGGGGGCAAGGGCCTGAGGGAGGTGGGCTCCAACATAATGACCGCCATCATGGGGGTGGCTGTACAGAGGATGTACAGCCTCCATGGCCGCAAGGGCAAGTGGTCATTTATTGCCCTGAAGTTATGCAAGGTGGCAACAGGTATGTTGTTGCAGTAGCTTTTAACTGAATTTTAAAAGATGAGTGGAAGAACATGCACCAGGTTCTGCTGCGCTTTGTTTTCTTTTCTTCTTTTCAGTTGATACTTTACCAGTTTTCTTTTTCATTACAGGTGAATATTTTGTTACTGTTTTTATGGGGGTAGTCATCTGCAGTTTTCTTCCATGTGCATCTGAAGATATATGAGTCAGCAGATGCCTTTCAAAGAAAGCCCTCCCATCAGTCACATCCATCTCTTGTCATGGATCGTAGTCGTGCCTTGTATCTGCCAGCCATTTGTGCTCCCATTAGTGCAAAGTGGTCGACCGTGATGTCGCAGCAGCTTTATACAGTTGGTTAGAAGAGCTTTCAGGTGGATTTTCTCCTCAAATTGTATTTGGATACTGTAGTCCTTTCATTTTGGCACGCACTTTGAGTTAACATGTACTTGTGGCCTTTTCTGTTTTCTCTGTTGCTGAAATAATCTTGATTTCTGTGAACGAGCAAACTTTTTCTGCTGGCCTAAAATGAACGCTTATCTTATGCAGATGCCATCTGTGAGAAGACGGGGGCGGATGTGGTGGAAGCGCAGGGGTTTATTAGGAAGTGGTTGCCAGGTTCGGTGGACCGTGGCGGCGGACGCAAAAGGCGTTTTGCCGAAGCGTTTCTGCCAAGTACCGCTGCCGGCCTGGCAACCACTGCGAGCCCCTGTGCTTCAGCCCCCAGCACAGTGCCCTCCCTTCCCCAAGCGGCCCCCACCTCCCAGAAATCCTCCTCCTGCGCGGCCCTGGCTCCTTCCCAAGGTCCCGCCTCCTGCGCGGCCCTCGCTGCCTCGCAGGACTCGCGCAACCGCGCGTCCCCAGCCACGGTGCCTAATTATTTAATAAATTGTTTCTCAGTTGGATTCTTTCGTTGCCTCATTTTGTTGTGCATGTGTATAGAAGAGATGATTGCAGCTTTGCAATGCCAAAACCCATGGCTTTCCCAATGCGAACATTAACTGGAATGTGAATATTCGCTGAACTGGAAATGCAATGGTGGCATAAACTTCGGGCAAGCGTTAGCAGAAAGGCTGAACAGTGGCCTAATTGTGGTATGTCAAGCCGGTGTTGGTAGAGCGGCTGAAAGTGGGTACAATAGCGGCATGAATGTCGGTTCAGTGTTGGTAGAGCGGCTGAACAGTGGTCTGATAGTGGCATGAATGTCGGTTCAGTGTTGGTAGAGCGGCTGAACAGTGGTCTGAGAGTGGCATGAATGTCGGTTCAGTGTTGGTAGAGCGGCTGAACAGTGGTCTGAGAGTGGCATGAATGTCGGTTCAGTGTTGGTAGAGCGGCTGAACAGTGGCCTGATAGTGGCATGAATGTCGGTTCAGTGTTGGTCCGAACATCAGGCCAAGGTTGGAAAAAGTAACTTTTTGCCCCAATGCCGACGTCGGTACGACTTTCGAGCCGGTTTTGACCAGCATTATGCCAGCGTCGGTCCATTGTTGGTGTGCTGCTTGGGGAGACAGTGCTTCCGAATTCAAATCACGTGAGCAGCCTCAGGTACCCTCCGTAATTTTTTTTATTTTGCACTCAGATAACAACACGTTATGAATAGTTTCCATCTATTGTTTCTCACTTCACAGATACAGTAATTATGCCTGCTTCCGTTAATTCGGGCACATATTTTTATCATCAAATCTGCGTTCAGTAATTATTTACCACATAAGATGCATTTTATTTTTCAAACGCGCGCTTCATTGGTGGCTATATAGCTTGCTAGCGAGCTTAATTTTGTGCAGCCCGAATTGGCAAAAACAATAATGAATATATTTTAGTTTTCAATAAAAATGAGCCCGAAGCGTTCGAAATAAAACTGCATACTTTCAATTACAGAGCATACTGCAGCTTTCATGCAGACTTTTACGTTTCACACAGCTTGCCGGCTCCTGCGCGCGGCTCGTACAGTGGGCCAACGAGCCTCGGTGGACTGCCAGAGCGTCTACATGCAAAACTGCCCGAGGGATAGCATCGAAGTTTACGAGAGGAGACGCTGGCTACAGTTAGCTCAGATTATGGGTACAAACAGCTGAAATACTCCGCATTTCAAGTAATCCTACATGTCGAACTGTCACTATGAAGTGTAATAAACGATTTTTCTTTCTCTAAACAGCATCATAGCAGTATCCGGTATGTAGCGAAAGATACACTACAATTTTGATTTGATCCCGGGTAGAAAAGTTGCCTCTGAAATATGTACCAGCGAAATTTGTCTGTGCGCACGAGCATTAAAAATATAACTCCACACAATACGCGTCTGCTAGTCGTTGCATGCAGTGAATGTGTGTCGCCTTTATTGTTGCATGCGATGTGCGCGTGCAGGCGTATATAGTTTTTTCAGCACTGCGCGAGAGAGATAAAGCGGGAGTTTCCCCATCAGTTGATATCAGGAGGCTATCTAAATTTAGAAAAGACGAAGGGAAAGTGGTACTTGAGGGGAGAATGGTAGTAATTTTTATTTTAGATTTCTTGGTTTCTCCCACCACCAGCCAGATATGGAGTATGCATTCCTTGAAGTACATTCCCTTCTTCCCGAGCAGTAAAAAAAACAGTAAACAAAAGCTGCCGGCTCATTTACGAACTTCGCTTGCCATCTAGTTCTCGTCCTTTAGAGATAGCACTTCCCGCTAAGTGCATCAGATTCCGCCAAAAGTAAACCCTGCATCTCGCGCTTACTGTGCAGCTAGTCGGATCTTATGGAGCGAAGACGGACTGCTTCTTGGCACCTTGTGTGCACCTATCCAGTGTATCGTGAGCAGCTTCGATTTCTGCACTCTGACTTCTATTTCATTTTTGAAACACTGCACAGTAAAGTAAAGAAACATCTGCCGGTGGTTGGTTTCTTTGCCACTAAGGAAACCAGTTCACAAGTTCAAGACTGCCAAATCCTTGTTAGGCTTGTAAGGCAGCGCTTGCCAGACAAAAGTCGGTGCGGTGTTTTATATACATTAAAAAGCATAAGTAAGTAAATGACAAAACCACTCATAAAAGTAGGTCAGAAACACCAAACTTTAAGAAACTAATGTTGACAGTTAGTTACCAAAATAGCCAGAGGCATCACACTACAGGAACAGTAACAGTATGCCGATTGAAAAAATATGTAAAGGCCTTTGCGCTGCAGTCGGCGTAGACAGGTGCGAATGCACCTACATGTCATAATTACCTAAATAATCTCTTTCCAAACTAGCGCCTCCGATCTGGTACCGTAAGTTTCACAACCAAGTAACGAAATTCACACCATATTGAGAATTAGCATTGCAACCCCCACATCAGAATTATCTCTCTGTCCGTCTAAAGTCTCGGTCCGCAGGCGACGAGAGCTGGAGTCCCCTCTCCACTTTTATTAAGGTGAAAGCCTTCAATTCCTCATGCTGTCGTTAGCAATCCGTGTCGCCAGCCGCGTCTGCGTCCGTGTCGGCAGCCGTGTCGACAGATGTGTCCGCGTTTTGACGGGTGTCCACCGAGATATGTGAGACAGTTACTGCGTAATTTCCCTTCCTCAAATACAATTTTCAGTTTCTTCATTACGGCCCCTCTTTCTTCTTTCACTCCCACTTCCTCCCTTCCTGTACGGTGCGGTTCGGGTGTCCACCGAGATGACAGAGAATTACTGCGCCGATTTCCTTTCCTCAAAAAGCGTTGCGTTCAAACGGCAAGGCATCGCGCCGAACGGATGGTGGCATTCCGTGGACTCCCTGGCAGCGCTGCAACACGCTGTCGCGTTCCACTCCTAAAGACGAAGCTTAAGCGCCATTAATTAGCCGTCAATTAGTGCTGAGTGATTAATCAGTACTTATTCATTAATTAGTAATTTGTCATTACTTCGTCAACAATTATGTGTGACGTCATCCAGTGGTGCCGTCACCAGTGCCACAGAGGCAGTGAAAGTGGTGCGGAAAACGCTTTCGCCTCTACGCACCTTCGACAGTCAAAGTGCCCCCTGAATTTTTAGATTAGAGGGGAAGGAAGAGGGAAGTGGGAGAGATAAGAGAAAGAGAGGGTGGGAGCCGGTAGGTGGCGATAGGAGGACACTGAAGAGTGGGTCCAGTGGTCCCCGCAGTGATTGCCGAGTTACATCCAGAGAGTGGAGCGGGGCACAACGTCTGCGGAAGCAAATGCTTCCGCTGACGTTGTGCTCACGCACTCTTCGGCATCAATCGCATTGATAGCGTACACTCTATTTACTGATAAATGAAGCTTCTTATAGCTCATGGGAAGCACAATAGCGGCTTACATTTTCCACGGAAAACGGCATTCACAGGTGGTCCTCGCAGCATTTGTGGCGATAAAAGAGCGATTACTCATTAGCCTCTGTCGAAGCGCAGCCATAAGGCTGCAAATTAATGCTGTGGAGCGTTAACTGAATAATTAACGTAATCAAAAATAAGTCCTGGGCCAGAGCCTGTTTTTCGTAGTGCTCCACAAACTGAGCTAACTAGGAAAGCAAGCAGATCACGGAGCGAGGCGAAATTGATCTACAACTCGAAGCGGAACTGGTAGTCCAACGTAATTTAGGGGAATCCCGTCAGGTGGCGGAAATTTGTAATAGGATATAAAATACTCATCGAACCCAGCCATATGGTTTCGCTTGAGTGGAAGCTAATCAGGAATGGCTTCCTTGCTAACATTTTCTCACTTGGAGGATTCGCCTAAATTACTTCGGAATACCCTTCGCTGATTTACTGGCAAGTCTCCTGGAAACGAAATGTAATGTGCTAGCAGCAGACTACGCGGACGACATTCGGCGGTTGCGAAACGCTGAATTGCGAAACGCTCTCGTCGGCTACGTGCGCGCTTGCATTTCGCCTTACCACCCACACTTTCAGCTACACTGTCTTCATTAAGCTGTATTCGGAAAGACGTCCGGTTCGATACGAAGAGCGCATCACATAGAAACGGTAAGGTGGTATTCCTTTGCCACTGAGTGCATAAAACAACCAGAAAGGTGTCTCACCACGTCTGTGTGGAATATGTCAAAAGTGATTTTCGGATGTTCGTACTTTGTATGAAAGAACATGTTCTCTACTTACCTCTATTAACTTTCTATCCCTTGCAGTGCGACTGAATGGTTGTTCTTTGTGTTGTTTTTACTGTGTCAAATACTGCATGCGAATTATTTGTGCTCGTGGTGAAGAAGAGCTAGGATGAGTGTGCCCTTGGCAATGATTCTAGGCATACAAATGCTTGATACTAGTTTAAATATTAGGGAAAGCGTTGATAATGGAGAAATATACCCCCTGTTTTTTGTACACAGAAGACAATGCTGTCTCGAACGTTTACGCTACACGCATGTTACTGTGCACTGAAAATTGCAGCCAAAAAGGATTTCGTAGACATTGAGTTTTGTGGATGGTTTATTGATGGGCTACTGCCCATTTCTGCTGCTATATTACCATATATTAAATAAGAGAGTGTCGTATGCCAAATATCATGTCACTTTAAAAAATCTCGGATTCTCAGGTGCTGTTCCTATTTGTGTTAGGTACAAAGCAGTCGCTGATGAGGTAATTTGTTCTATTAAAATCTTCCTTGGTGGTCTGCGGAAGGAAATGGTTGCTACAGTTATCCGTGTGACTGCGAGGCCACTATTAGATTTTGCTCATTTTCCCGTACCGCCCCATCTGTTCTAATTGTATGAGCACTTGATTGTAGATTTGTATATTTTTTCTGACCTGGATAGGTTTGGGTGCTATTAAAGAAGATGTCTTTTTTATATATGTTCTGAAAAGCAGCCGTAATTCCAGTGGGAAAACACAATACTGTATTCAGCACTCTTATGCTCGTTAAGAACCCCAGGCAAGAAGCTTTTTCTGTCCCTAAGCTACTTGCGTCTGGGTTCGTAAAGCCACCTCTCATATTGCGTTACAATAAACAGAAGAAGTTGCCGTTGTGGTTTTTGACTAATATACCAATATTTATCAATAATTTTTTTGTGTTCCCTATTTGAGATCAAAACTCTACCAAAACAATTCTGTCACAACGCATTGCTTGCCAACTTCGGTGCACGAAAACAGCTTCCTAGCAAGACACTATAAATATAACTAAAAATTTACCTCTCGGGCGTTAGACAAATAGCTAGCCCATTTAGTATGTAAAAGTTTACAATTCAGCATTACACACACGGCGTAGCTAGGCAGCAGAAAAAGACACAAATGATCACAAAACAATGTCCTCGTAGTCGGCACTTGCAAATTAGTTCTTACTCCTTTTCTTGTGTGTCGCAAGGAACATCCAGGTTGCCGAATATTATTTTTACTGCCAAAACATGCGTATTTATGAAGAAACGGAAGGTTTTGTTTTCTGTTATGATGTCATCGTTTAGTTCTCTCCGTTCGAATTCGGCGCTGCCTTCGCACCATAAGCTGCTATGCTTTGAACATATGGGCTTCTTTGCGTGCTTTTGTGACGTTAACACTCTCTCGGCCAATCAAGATTTTATCGGCATGCCACGTCCAGCATCTACAGCTGTTTTTCCCCGGAACGGGGCATTTAACACTTCAGAATTGATACACAGGCACGTCGCAGCAACAATGTCGCACCTGTTCCGCACCTTTTGGGGGCATCATAAAGGCATGAAGGAGCGCGACCTCTGTCGCCTCATTTATGCCTTCGTCCTCAGCCATGTGCTCTACGCTACCCCATACCTACAACTATCCGAAGAGGACATAAATGCTCTGGATGCCTTCATGCGCGAGGCATTCAAGGTAGCACCTCATCTTTCCCTCAACACATCCACAGACAGAGTACTAGGCCTGGGGCCTGGGCCCCCACGAAACTATCGAGGAAATCGCGGATGCCCACCGACAGGTCCAATACATCAGGCTCCTACAAACCTCCACATGTCGGTATATCCTGGACTCCCTCGGAATCAGAATACCGGCCAACGACCCAACCCTCCTCGCCATCAGAGGCCTCTTCTCTGCCTCTTCACTGGGAGCTCCTCATCAAGCAGCTATTGAAGAATATGCACCCGCCTCATCGTGAGCAACGCCGCAGAGCCCGTCCAAAAGCGCTCCACCTAGCGTACGGATTCAAGCCAGTCGCCTTATGGGCGGACGCTGCCTGCACGGGTGATGAAGCGACAGCAGCTGTGGTGGACTCCTCTTCATCCACCCTCCTCACACTTTATCTCCACCGAGGTACCTCCCCAGCGGCTATAGAGGAAGCTGTCATTGCAATTGCCTTTATTCGCACAAAATCCCGATAAATTTTAAGTTAAAATCCTTACCCTCTGTCCGGAGGACCCTTCCGTTCGAGGCCTAGACAATCTCAAGTCCTGGGTCTTGGAAGAACTGGGAGACCCTGCTGCGTTCAGTCGACCCGGCCGTGCAGACCATCGCAACTGGTCGGGCTGCCAGTGTTAATAACCTTGGGAACATAAACACTGGAGTGCAGTGCGGCCATGTGGGAACCCAGGGGCGTACTCTGAACTCCCGCCTCCCTCCAAACCACCCGAAAAAAATTGAAAGAATAAGGGTGTCGCCACGCCCTCCCTAGTGACTACTGCAGCAGTGGCACCATCTTACCGCCAAGTGAACTTAGATACAGGCAATACAAGCAGTGCTACGATAAGAACAGCACGGTTGCATAAAACTAGCGAAAATTTCCTGCGCAGCGAAGTAAAAGAAATAAAACAAAAAATTATCTCAAGTACGCCTCAGGAGAGATTTTTTTTACCTTCTACCGTAACACATGCTCATGCGTCGACGAAAGAGACCTCTAGAAAATGTCGCAGCTTGTTATGCTTCCAGAACAGTCAAGGTCTTTCTCATTCGATTGAGGCTTAGTTTGAGCACAAGCTCACTGCATTGCTGAGACGATCTGAAGCCGCCGCGGTGGCTCAGCGGTTATGGTGCTCGGCTGCTGACCCGAAAGACGCGGATTAGATCCCGGCCGCGGCGGCTAGAATTTCTTTGGAGGAGAAATTCTAGAGGCCCGTGTACTGTGCGATGTCAGAGCACGTTAAATAATCCCAGGTGGTCGAAATTTCCGGAGCCCTCCACTACGGCGTCTCTCATAGCCTTAGTCGCTTTGGGACGTTAAACCCCAATAAACCAAACCAATCTTGTCCGCCCTTACAGGTGGTTATTGAGTGTATGCTTCTCGCGTTTTAAGACGAAAGCCTGACTAGCCACATTAAGAGAAAAGCCAGCAGGTGCGTTAGTGCGTGTGCGTACTCACATGTGGTAGAGGAAATATCAGTGATCTAAATAGGGCGATGCCATCAAGCACCGTCATTTCAAACAACCATATACAGGGTGTCCAGGCTAACTTTCACCAAGTTCTTGAAAAAAATCTAAGTGTTCTTCCAAACTGAAATCGCGTGTATATTCTTTGTGTTTATCTAAAGTTACAGTACCATTTTTCTGCCCGTCCTACTTGAATAATTAGTGGAGATAAATAAATTAATTTTTTAAATATAGGTTGAAACGATCAGGCGTCAGTAGGAAAGTTGTGCAGCTGCACTAATGTTACCCAACCCAGGCAATTCCAACGAAACAGACTTAAAGTGGCTGTTTTTATTTGGGGAAAAAAAAATCCGCGGAGCTTTAAAAATACCACGTGAAAGCGCACTCCGTGCGCCCCAATGCACCGCGATAACAGCGCTCTCATTCGTGCTTTGTAAAAAGCATCCTTCGCTTCGCGCCTTTCGTGCTGCACAACAGAGAGCTTCGCGTTGTGTTTGGGTCCAAGATAAGCGCCAGAGTGTTCGGGCGGCAGTTGAAAGAAAGCGCGACTCCGGTTTCTGCGGTGATAATTGCGCTTTAATGTTAGCAGAATGCATGCGGAGGAACGATGACAATCTCATGAGTTCAAATTTGGGAGCAAGACCCCCATAAGGAAAGACGAATTATAGCAAGCTAGATAACGCGGTCTGAATTACGCTGAAAAATGGGAGCCGTTTACAGCGTAAACCAAGACGGGCTGTTTTCTCCTCCCCACGCGATCAGGAACCTGATATTAATCCGGTCTATACCTTCAAACATATTACAACCTGCTATCAAGATAGTCATCGCCTTTACCCTCGCCCATGTAAAGGCCTCAAGAAGACGATGAGCGCCTCCTTCTCCGCCTTCTCACCAATACATTGCTGTGCCCGGCAGCACTAAAACATTTTGACCCCTTCTTTAACAACAGCTGCCCGCACTGTAGTGCGGGGTCTTCGGACACCTATCATATGTTATGAACCTGCCCCTCCAACCCGGCCCCCCACCCCCGGCCTCCCTTCCTAGCCTATCGAATGTACCAAAATTGCACACGGGATGCGGACCCCCGACACCGTTACCTTATATGGGCCCCTGCTCATCAGGGGTTGGTAGGAAACGAGGCAGCAGACGCAGCCGCCCGTGTCACCCAATACATGGCTGTGCCCGGCAGCACTAAAACATTTTGACCCGTCCTTTAACGGCAGCTGCCCGCACTGTAGTGCGGTGTCTTCTGACACCTATCACATGGTGTGGGCCTGCTGCTCCATTCCGGTTATTCCCCCCATCCCCAACCCAATCCGGGAGGACGGGGAGGCGACCCTGCTCGGCTGCCACGACTTACAGGCCCAACAAGCCTCAGTCAGGCGCGCCCGGGCGGCGACCACCGCCACAGGGGTCCCAAACTAGGGACCTTTACCTAGTGCTTGTAAGGATCGGTCCCTTAAGGGCTGATGCAAACATACCTGCTGTTCCTTCCAAAGAAATGTTTTCACCATCCCCACTGAGGTCCAAAACTAGAGACCTACAACAAGACGAGCGCATTGACTGACGCCATCATCAGGAAGGCAACAAAGCGAGCACTGGACCTCCCGGTGGCTACCTCCAACGCCAAACTGAAGGCGTTGGGAGTGGTAAACTCCTATCAGGAGTTGCGGGAGGCCCACCTCGTGAACCAATATACGCGGCTATCGCAGACGGTTCCTGGGCGCCGCCTGCTAAACCGCTTACACATCCAACACACATGCATACCAGAGGGGACGGAGAACATCCGGGTGCTGTGGCGCCACATGCTCTGAGTCGCTCCGCTCCCGCGTAACATGGACATGGATTCACATGAAGGCAGACGACAAGCGCGGGTTCGCACACTTGAGACGCAATATGGATATAAAGAGGACGTCTACTACCTGGACATCACAGGGCCGTCGCCCGCAGGATTCTTCACGGCTGCCGTAGTCCACCGGGGAATGAATGTCGATGGGCTATCTTTTCAGGCCCAAAATTCAACACGAGCGGAGGAAGTCGCAATAGCTCTCGCTGTCGCCGATCCAAAATCGAAAACTGTTATCACAGACTCTCGCCGGGCCTGTGAACATTATCTTGCAGGCGAAATATCACCTCTTGCCTCGCAAATTCTAAGACGCGCTCTCGCCGATCCAACTCGCACAAAAGTGATCTGGGCTCCTGGCCACCAGGGTCTACGAGGCAATGAGGCCGCTGATGCGGCCGCCCGAGCGCTCACACACTGGGCTCCTCATCCTAGCTCTCCTGGCTCAGAAGCTCATTAACCGCTTCTGGGGTTCCGCGAAAACCTAATTCATTATTGCGACAGCCACCGTCTCTACCCGGCTCCTGCCAAGGAGCTGAGTAAGGCGGAGGAGCGAACTCTGCGGCGCCTGCAGACAGGAACCCTTCTCTGTCCTGCCATAGCAAAACACTTCGATCCGAACACAGATGGGCGCTGCCCGCACTGTGGAGAGATCTGCGATATCTTTCACCTGGTGTGGGCATGTACTCAGAATCCTCACCTTCCCCTTTCCCCCACCCCCACCCGAGAGGCATGGGAGACTGCCCTCCTCAACTGCTCCACGCCGGAGTCCCAAACGACTCTGGTCAAGCGGGCGCGAGGCGGGGCCTCGTCGTGCGGTGTCCCGGACTAAGGATACCGACCATGCAGCAGAGTTTTTTTACCCTCAAGCTCTCTTTGAATAAACGTTTTTCACCACCACCACCACCACCACCTAGTGTTTGTAAGGATCGGTCCCTTGCGGGCTGGTTCAAACATACTTCCTGTCCCTTCCAAATAAATCTTTTCAGCGCAACCACCAGGAAGTCGAAATTATTCCGGAGGCCTCCACTACGGCGCCCATTCCGGGAGGACTGGGAGGAAATCCGGCTCGACTGCCATGACTTACAGGCCCAGCAGGCCTTAGTCGTGCACGCCCAGGAGGTGTGGTGGTGGTTAAAACATTTATTTAATCATAGAGAGAGGTGTTGGGGGTCATGACCTGAAGGGTCACGCCCTTACAACCACTAGGTGCGATGCCTAGTCAGGCACACCATTGGCGTTTGCCGCAGCCCGGGCGCGCTGCGTTATGGCCCTTTAGGCCTCGAGGGTGCAGCAACCGGACAGGGACGCCTCCCAGTCCTCTCGGGTGGGGTTCGGGATAGGGGGTAGCGATGGGTTCTGCTGGCAGGCCCACACCATGTGGTAGGTGTCAGACACCGCCCCACAGTGTGAGCACCGCCCGTCGAATTTTGGATCGAAATGCTGTAGAATTGCCGGGCACAACATCGTGTTGGTGAGCAGGCGCAGGAGTACCCGCTCGTTGACCTTCCCCAGCCCTTTGCATGGGGTGGGAAGAGTTTGGTGCGTGGATTTGTAATAATCGCATATTTCCTTAAAAGTGTAAATCGGATTTAAATGGAAGTCCTGGTCGGCGTCGGGTCCCGTGGGAAATGCCCGGAGAGAGAGCGCGTGGGCGGCGGCGTCGGCTGCCTCATTTCCGTGGACGCGTTGGTGACCTGGAGCCCAAACGATAGATTGGTGCGCGGGATCCGAGTCTCGGCTACAATTTTGGTAAATGCGATAAGCTAGGGGAGTAACCCACCCTTGCGTGACGTTTCGACAAGCCCCTCGTGAGTCGGTGATTATGTATTTGGAGGAGGTGTCAGAGGATGCCAAAGCGATGGCAACCTCTTCTGCGTGAATTGCTGACTGGGCCTTGAAAGTATGTGCGTCTACTGTTTTACCCTCGTGGACGACCGTGGCCGTGTACCATCCCCTGGAGTCCGGGCCGGACGCGTCCACGTAGAAGACTCCTGGTTTGCTCCGAAAATGGCGGTCCAAGGCTTCCGCCCGCGCCAGGCGCCTGCCATTATGATCCTCTTTGGACATATTGGTGGGGAGAGGCCGCACGTGGAGGGCGCGTCTCCAGTGTACGGGAAGGCGGCATCTCTCCTCTGTGAATTGAGTGTGCTGGATGTGTAGTCCGGCTAAAAGGCGGCGACCCCACCCTGTCTTTGTGAGACGAGTGTATTGGTTGTTGAGGTGGGCCTCCCGAAGCTCCCTAAAAGTGCTCACCATCCCCAGTGCCATAAGGCGGCTGGTAGAGGTAGAAACTGGGAGGTCCAGCGCTCGTTTCATGATTTTGCGGAGGATGACCTCGAGGGAATCCTCTTCCTGTTTCCGCAGGTGGAGGTAGGGAGTCGAATGCAAGATTCGACTGGTCACGAATGCGTTCGCCAGCCGCAAGGCGTCTTTGCATCGTAACCCACAGCGCTTGTTGGAAACCCGGCGGACCATGCGGCCCACCTGGTCCCCCACCTGCCGGAGCTTGGCGAGTGTTGTGTCGCAGCGTCGCTGGTTGTGTATGAAGAGTCCAAGGACTCTGATTTCCTTGGATACGCGAATGGGACCGCTTTGCAACGAGAGATTGATTTGGGTCGAGCATGTGCGCGAGGGACGTAAATGCACGAATTCCGATTTCTGCGGGGAGCATTACAGACCACAGTCTCGAGCATAGCGGTCCACTATGCTGGCGGCCGTTTGCAGGCTGGTCTCCATATCCCCCAGGCGTCCTTGCGTAGCCCAGATGGTGATGTCGTCGGCGTACAGCGCCTGCTGGACCCCTTCGACCGCACCAAGCAGGGCGGGTAGGCGCATCATGGCAATGTTGAATAGCAGAGGGGACAGCACCGCGCCTTGTGGAGTCCCCCTCGTGCCGAGCAGGAAAAGTCCGTGCTCTTCGTCCTGTATTCGGATGTAGGACAGTCTGTCCGTGATAGATTGTTTAATGTAATTGAAGGTATTGGTGACGCAGTGGGTTTGACTCAAATCTGTGAGTATGACCTCGTGAGTTACGTTATCGAACGCTCCTTTCAGGTCGAGCGCAAGGACAATTTTATCGTTTTGGGGGTGTGTAATGGGGTTCAAGATTTCGCGGTCGAGTTGGAGCAGGACATCCTGTGCGGATCTATGTGTACGAAATCCGAACATGGTGTCCGCGAAGGTGTGTTGTTCGATGTACTCGGACAGCCGATCCCGCACCATCGTCTCCATCAATTTTCCCACACACGAGGTTAGAGAGATGGGGCGGAGGTTGTCCGTGTCGATCGGTTTCCCGGCCTTCGGGATGAAGGTGACAAGAGCCGTCTTCCAGTCAATGGGGAGCGGGGTTTCCCCCGTCCAGATCGCATTGATGTATTCTAGAAGGCACTGGTACGCTGAATCAGGAAGGTTCGCCAAATGTTTGACGGTGGCCTTGTCCCGGCCCGGCGTGGTGCTCCTCTTCATTTTGGCCAGACCCGCCCGCAGATCGTGAAGCTGGAAAGGCTTGTCCAACTACGAGTTTTCCCTGCCGGCGTAGGAGTAGGCCGATCTGCGGGCGTCCTGCGTTGTGCACAGGTAGCGATCCCGGAGCGCCTGTGCCAACTGCGTTGTATTTCCTTGGAAGGCGTGCATGGCTTTGTGTAGTTGCTTCTGCGTTTCTGTGCGGCTATGTGTTGGGTTGATGAGGGCTCGGAAGAGCCGCCACGTGTTGCGGCTCGACATCTGCCTCGCCGCCGTGTTGCAGCGATCTACCCAGTTGGAGTCAGCGAGTTGGGCCGCGTACTCTGCTGCCTGCCGGGTGAGGTCCGCAATGCGCGCTTTAAGCTTCTTGGTGTGTTTCTGGCGCTTCCAGCGGCGCGTGAGGCCGCGGCGCGCTTCCCAGAGGTGGAGGAGGTGGTTGTCCGCGTCCGTGACCACCTCTGTAAGCTGTATCTGCTTCTCGTGGGAGCGAAGGTGCGATATGACTGACCGGGACCAGTTTGCGTATCCTTGCTCTGTGATGTTCGTGTTGGTGTCGGATGGGAAATTTTTGCGAAAGGTGGTCCAATTTGGGATGCGTGCTAGTGTGGTAGGGCGTTTTAGGGGGCGTGTATAAACAGTGGTGTCGATGATGCAGCGGTCGCTGCCGAGGGTATCCTCGGTGTTGATCCAGTCTGCGTGTCCCAGGTGGCGGCCACAGCCATTGGAGTCCCAAATTACGGACCGCCATCTGGTACTTAAAGGACTGGCCCCTCAACGGGCTGTTCCAAGCATACTTCCTCTTCCTTCCAAATAAATGTTTACACCACAACTACCCCTTTCTCTCTTACTTCTTTCCCTCGACAGTTCCTCCCTTCCCTTACGGCGCGGTTCGGATGTCCACCGAGATGCGAAAATTGCTGCCCATTTCCTTTCCTCATATACCAATTTTCATCTTCACATACCTGTCTAGACTAGTGTCGTCTAGATCGGCTAACTTATTGTCCTTCGCAGCACTGATTATGAACTGCGCTCGGATAACGGTCAGGAGACTGGCGACGAAATATTGTAACCTTTTGTAAGTATCCCAGTGTTGCATTCTTTTCAAACTGCGTTACTGGACATCAAAATATAATTAGTATAAATGCAAATAGTTGCGCTTTCAGCCAAGCCATCTTTGAACGCTCGAATAAAAGACATGATGGTAGCATCTTTATACAACAGCGGAGTGATCAGCATTGGCAGAGTTCTGGCTCACTGAGTTCCGTCGATGAAACACAAAAGTCACATCGATGATGATGATTATTACGTGCAGTGAATGACTTTTGTTTGCAGGGCGACAGGAGTCGCCGTCGTACCTTGAGTGATCGCTTTTGCGTAATCGAGCGACACTAGTCGCGAACTGTACTCTTGTATTTTTTGAGGGACTGTGGTCCCTTATCGTGTAACCATGGGGTCCAATAAAATTCTCTTCAGTCCATTGATGAAAAGCCTGCGGACTAAGGATACAGGAGACATGTTTTGTTGTGGGCTCCGCTATACATACCGAAGTGCACATGAGTAAATGGGTGGACGGAAGATGGGAGAGAGAGAGAGAGAGAAAAGCTTTATTACGATAGGAATTCGGGGCACGTCCCACGCCTACAGAGCCTCACGCCAGCTCTACCACCCACTGCGCCATGCGCTCTATGCCGAGAACCCTTCACCTCTTCCCTCCACATCCTTTCCCTCTGCCCGACTGACCCTCCCCTGCGGGACCTAGAGAACATGGTGAAACATAATTGCGCTTTTGAAAATACAGGACAAAACAGGGACGACACAAACTCGTGCGCGAACTGTCAACTGAAGTTTTATTGTGGTGAACACACACAAATAAGGTTCACGTCATAACATAAATCACCAAAATTTATGTGTGTTCATCGCAATAAAACTTCAGTTGACAGTTTGCGCACGAGAGTTTGTGTCGTCCCTGTTTTGTCCCAAGCGCAATTATGTTTGACCATGTTAACTACCAACTAGCCCAATTTGAAACCCTCTTAATGACCTCAGGACCTGGGAGGACTGGGAGACCCTGCTGCGCTCGGAAGACCCGGCCGTGCAGACCACCGCCACCGGCCGTGCTGCCAGTGTTATGGACCTTAGGAACATAAACACTTGTGTGCAGTAGGGTCGTGCGGGGACCCTGGGGCGTGCCCCGAATTCCTGTGTAAATAAAGATTTATGGCGAAAGCCCTTATTGTCTCATCGTTGTAAGCAGCGGTTGTCGACAGAAATGTCACGCTTTTCAATTGGTCGAAACAGTCGTGACGTCACAGTGCCCGAATTTCAAACGGGGCCAATTGTACTTTGGCTAGTAACCATGCAACCAATTGAAGGGATCGTATAGTGATGCTCCAAGTGGGACTGAGCTTAGTTATTGCTTAATTACCCAATTAGCCTAATTAACTTTTCCAGTCCGGCCATATAAATAAATAAAACCGAGTAGTAAATTGGTCGAGCTCGGGAATCGAACCCGAAGAGGCGAAAGCGTTTTCCGCACCACTTTCGCTGCTTCTGTGGCACTGGTGGCGTCACATGTAATTGAGTACTAAGTACTAATTGATGAGAAATCGCTAATTAATGGTTAATTAAATATTAATGCTTGAATGCTAATTAACTGCTAATTAATGACTCTTAAGTTTCGCCTTTAGGAGTGGAACGCAACAGCGTGTTGTAGCGCGGCCAGGGAGTCCACGGAACGCCACCACCCGTTCGGCGCGATGCGTTGCCTTTTCAGCGCAACGCTTTTTGAGGAAAGGAAATGGCGCAGTAACTGGCTCGCATACATCGATGGAGTGAGAGAAAACTTTATTTACAAAGGAATTGGGGGCACGCCCCAGGGTCCCCGCACGACCCCACTGCACTCAAGTGTTTATGTTCCTGAGGTCCATAACACTGGCAGCACGGCCGGTGGCGATGGTCTGCACGGCCGGGTCCTCCCAGTGCAGCAGGGTCTCCCAGTCCTCCCAGGTCTTGAGGTTCTCTAGGTCCCGCGGGGGAGGGTCCGCCGGGCAGAGGGAAAGGATGTGGAGGGAAGAAGCGAAGGGTTCTGGGCATAGGGAGCAAGCAGGAGTGGGGAAGGAGGGATGATAGTGCGTTAGGGTAAGGGGCGAGGGGAGAGTATGTGTTTGTAATCTGCGCCAGAGTGTTGCGTGTCTGTTATCTAGGGAGGGGTGGGGCGGGGGGTAGAGCTGGCGAGAGGCTCTGTATGCCTGGGTCAGCTCACTGAATGAGTGCATGCGATCATTCGTGAATCCCCGATGGACAGCCGTCAAAATTCAGGGGGGCACTTTTTTGACGTAAATTGTGGTCACTGACGTGTGGTTAAGATGTTAGCTTCGCGTCTAAGAGTGCAACGCGACAGCGTCTTGCAACGCTGCCTGGGAGTCCATAGAACGCCGTCGCCCATTCGGTTCTACGCCTCGCTCGTCGTTAAATTGGTTTCTGAGGAAAGGAAATATATCTGTCTCTCATACCTCGGTGGACACCTAAACCTCGCCAGGAGGAAAGGGAGGAGAATGGGAGTGAGCGAAGACACCGTATTCCCTAGACGCGCCTTTGTTCATTCCAAACCATCGAGCTGGCGTGGCGGAGTGGGTAGCATGCTCGACTCGCACGCCGAGGACCGGGGTTCGATTCCCGAGCTCGACCAATTTACTACTCGGTTTTATTTATTTATATGGCCTGAGTAGAAAAGTTAATTAGGCTAATTGGGTAATTAAGCAATTAACTAAGCTCAGTCCCACTTGGAGCATCACTATACGATCCCTTCAATTGGTTGCATGGTTACTAGCCAAAGTACAATTGGCCCCGTTTGAAATTCGGGCACTGTGACGTCACGACCGTTTCGACCAATTGAAAAGCGTGACATTTCTGTCCACAACTGCTGCTTACAACGATGAGATATTAAAGGCATTCGCCTTAAAGCATTTTGACCCCTCCTTTAGCGGCCGCTGCCCGCACTGTTCTGCGGTGTCTTCGGACACCTATCACATGACACCTATCACCTATCACATGCTCGGCTGCCGCGACTTACAGGCCCAGCAAGCCTTAGTGGGGCGCGCCCGCACGGTGGCCACCGCCACTGGGGTCCCATACTAGAGACCTCCACCTAGTGCTTGTAAGGTTCGGTCCCTTAGAGGCTCAACGAAAGATACCTCCGTCCCTGCCTAATAAATTTTATCACCACCAGCTGCCCCTCTTGTCACCTGGCTGCTGCTGCTGAGGTCAAATAAAGAGGAGAGACTTAAAGAATAGGCGGATATCAAGAACCAGGACCAATCGCGCCAGTGCCGCAGTGATGTATGATTGATTTTGTTTATGGAGGTTTAACGTCCCATGCGCATAGATGGGGGCGAAATCCTACCATGCTATGCGGGTAAAGATTGTTGTCCGCCATGTGACTTGTGAGTCTCGCTAACACAACATGCTCTAGGAGCTTTCCAAGCCATGAGGTTAGCGAAATAGGTTAGCGAAACTCTCAGACGACATTTTCGACCCGCTTCTTCCGGGTCACACCAAGGCAGTCTTAGCTTTGGATCTCTCCAAAGCTTTTGATCGCATTGAACATCAGGCGATCATGACTGCTCTATCCCCCTTGAATGTGGGTGTGCGCACGTATGCCTACATTCAAGCATTCCTCACTGACCGCACGGCTGAGATACACTTCGGCCCTCTGTCTTCCCCCTCCTACACTCTTCAGAGTATCGGCACCCCTCAAGGGTCCGTCTTTTCCCCCTTTCTCTTTAAAATTACCCTCATCCCCCTCGCCCGAAAATTGGCCACTATTCCCCACCTCAAGCACACTCTTTATGCCGACGATATCACCCTGTGGACCACTCACGGCAGTGACGGAGACATAGAGAACACCTTACAGGAAGCAGCCACCCTCACCCAAAATTACGCACGGGCCATCGGACTGTCTTGCTCCCCAGAGAAGTCCGAACTCTTCCTCATCCGGACTAAAAACCACCGCTGCCCCCGTTCCCCCATTGCCATTGAACTGAATGGTGACCCGGTACCTGAGGTTGGAACCCTCCGCGTATTGGGCCTGCACATCCAGAACGATGGCAAAAACACCACCACCCTCAAGAAACTCAAGCAGGTTGTAGGCGCGATATCGCACCTCATCCGCAGGGTTTCTGGACGTCATAGAGGCATGAAGGAGCGCGACCTATGTCGCCTCATTCATGCCTTTGTCCTCAGCCGTGTGCTGTACACTACCCCATACTTACACCTATCCAAACATGACATAAACGCTTTGGATGCTTTGATTCGCAAGGCATTCAAGGTAGCACTTCACCTTCCCCTCAACACACCCACAGACAGATTACTAGGCCTGGGCCTCCACAATACGATCGGGGAACTGGTGGAGGCCCACCGACAGGCCCAATACATCAGGCTCACACAAACCTCCACAGGTCGGTATATCCTGGACACCCTCGGAATCAAAATACCGGCCAACGACCCAACCCTCCTCGCCATCCCACGATCCCTTCACCGAGAGCTCCTCATCAGGCCGCTCCCGAGGAATATGCACCCGTCCCACAATGAGCAGCGCCGCAAAGCCCGTGCGAAGGCACTCCATCGAGCGTACGGCCCCCAGCCGGACGCCGTGTGGGTGGACGCTGCCTGCACGGGTGATGAAGCGACAGCAGCTGTGGTGGACTCCTCTTTATCCGCCCTCCTCACACTACCTCTCCCTCCAGACACGTCCCCAGAGGCTGCAGAGGAAGCCGCCATTGCCCTTGCTATAACCCGCACGGAAGCCCGGTACATTTTAAGCGATTCTAAAACTGCGATTCTACATTTTGCTCCAGGCCGAGTCCATGTCCCTGCTGTTGGCATACTGGACTCGCCCGATGCCCCCCCGCCCCGCCAAGTGGAGCTGATATGGGTGCCCGCGCACTCCGGGAATCCCGGAAACGAGGCCGCCAACCTTTTAGCCCGAGGTTCTTTAAACCGGGCTCAGGTGGCCTCGGATCGAGGATTCACGAAGGATCGCATGCACTCATTCAGTGAGCTGACCCAGGCATACAGAGCCTCTCGCCGGCTCTACCCCCCGCCCCACCCCTCCCTAGACAACAGACACGCAACACTCTGGCGCAGATTACAAACACATACTCTACCCTCGCCTCTTACCCTAACCCGCTATCATCCCTCCTTCCCCACTCCTGCTTGCGCCCTATGCCCAGAACCCTTCGCTTCTTCCCTCCACATCCTTTCCCTCTGCCCGGCGGACCCTCCCACGCGGGACCTAGAGAACCTCAAGACCTGGGAGGACTGGGAGACCCTGCTGCGCTCGGAGGACCCGGCCGTGCAGACCATCGCCACCGGCCGTGCTGCCAGTGTTATGCACCTTCGGAACATAAACACTTGAGTGCAGTGGGGTCGTGCGGGGACCCTGGGGCGTGCCCCCAATTCCTCTGTAAATAAAGTTTTCTCTCTCTCTTTAACGTCCCAAAGCGACTGAGGCACTCTGGAACACCGTAATGAAGTGCTCCGGAAATTTTCACGACCTCGGAATTCATTGACGTGCACTGACATCGACTAGTACATGGGCCTTTAGAATTTTGCCTCCACCGAAATTTGTATGCTGCAGTAGGGAAAGAACCTGCATCCTTTGGGTCAACAGGCGGGCGCCTCAACCACTGAGCTGCGACAGCGGCTGAGTAAGGTAGGTATGCATGAAAAAATTCAGGGGGGCACTTTGTTTACCTAAAGTGCGGTGAGGCAAAAGCGTTAAGCGCGGTGTTGCTCCTTGTGTCACTGGTGTGTAGTTAAGATGTCAAGCTTCGCGTCTGAGTGGAACGCAAAGCGCCTTGCAACGCTGCCAGCCAGTCCAGACCATCGCCACCGGCCGTGCTGCCAGTGTTATGAACCTTAGGAACATAACCACTTGAGTGCAGTGGGGTCGTGCGGGGACCCTGGGGCGTGCCCCGAATTTCTGTTAAAGTTTTTCTCTCTCTCTCTATCCATCGCCCGTTCGGTTCTACACCTTGCTCGTCCGTGAATTGCTTTTTGAGGAAAGGAAATGTATCTGTCTCACATATATAGGTGGACACCTGAACCTCGCCGTAACGGGAAGGGAGGAAGATGGGAGTCAACGAAAAGACCGTATTTACTAGACGCCCCTTTGTTCATGCGGGCAATAAAGACAAAAAAAGAGAGCTGGCATGGCGGAGTGGTAGCATGCTCGTCTCGCCCTCCGAAGACCGTGGTTCGCTTCCCCAACTCGACCAATTTTCTATTGGGTTTTATTTATTATGCGAAGCATATTACGCGCACAACCGAGCTCTTCCTTGCTGCGCCGTGCACGGCCGCGTAGCTACCACTTGACCTTCATCGGCGCACCACGTGATATGACGTCACAACAGCTGTGAAAGCTGGGGCCTTGTGCGCTCGCTTGCGGACGCGCAGCCTCCGCCGGCGGCCAAACTCCCGCTCCTACCGCTAGGAGATACTGACGTCACGCAAAAAGCGACGCACTCGTTGTGTCAGTTGAGCAGCGAGATGTCGGCCAGGGAGACGGCGGCTCGCCATACCGCAAAACTATGCGTCGCATCCTAGGCTTAACCATAGGCTAAGCCAGGCCATTTTTTATTTATTTATCGTGTCCTCTTGTCGTGACGTCACGCGGTCCCGTGGTAGCGCGCCGCAGCTCCGGCGGAGCGAAGGATGGAGCTCCATCGATGGCAGAAAAGTGCAAGCAGTATTGCTTTCGCAATAAAAAACCTGTCATCTGTAACACGGGTACTCCTGGTTTATAAAGAACATTCCAATGCTTGGAAAGGGTGGCGTCATCAAGCGCCCGTATGACGCGCACTGCAAGCCGAGCACCGCGTGTTCAGGCAATCCTTTATATGCCGTTTGCTAATAGACGCCAGCCACTGGCTGAGCTCCATGCGGCACCATTCATGTGGTCACATTCGTGCCGGAATTGTTACTCAACCTTTTCTCTGATAGCATTGCGTGTGGTGTCATGATTTCTTCTTGCATAAAGCTTACATGTGCTTTTGAAGTTGGCGGCTAACTTGCAAAAGGGGTTCGAACCGATCACTGAAGTACAGTTTGTTGGATTGGATGCGTTGTCTGATTTTCATATCAAAATTGTGGTGCAACTGAGCGGCTGACGTGTCCACCAAGGAGTGAGACAGTTACTGCTCCGTTTCCTGTACTCAAAAAAGTTAGGTAGGTTTTAACCACGGTTACGCTCAAAACTCGAGCGATAGGTCCGACATTCCTCCATTGTTTTTCATTGTAATTGCTGATGAGGCAAGCTGTTTTGACTGAAGGAATAATGGAAAGGAAATTGCACAGGCCTGCCCACTGGCTGGAGCAGATCCAGAATTGCTTCAACATGCGGACACCTCCGCACTACACAGGACAAGCAAATCCCAGACTCGACACCTACATCACGGAGACGGAAGTCAGAGCGGCCCTCCTGATTCTCCGCGGCCAACTGCGCACCTGGTGCAGGCCAAATCACAAACTCCATGCTCCGTAATCTGGACGACCGATCGATCCCCCAGATTACGAAATACTTCAACCAGTGCTGGAGGGAGGGTAGCCTCCCGCAGTCGTGGCGCCACGCGAAGGTAATATTCATACCCAAACCCAACAAACCACTTACTATTCAAAACCTTCGCCCGATTTCGCTAACCTCATGCCTCGGGAAGCTCCTCGAGCATGTTGTGTTAGCGATACTCACAAGTCAAATGGCGGACAACAATCTTTACCCGCATAGCATGGTGGGATTCCGCCCCCATCTATCCCCACAGGACCCCATGCTGCAACTCACACACGAACTTTTTGATCCGCTTCTTCCAGGTCACACCAAGGCAGTCTTAGCTTTGGATGTTGCCAAAGCTTTTGATCGCATTGCACATCAGGCGATCATGACTGCCCTATCCCCATTGAATGTGGGTGTGCGCACGTATGCCTACATTCAAGCATTTCTCACTGACCGCGCGGCTGAGATACACTTCGGCCCTTTGTCTTCTCCCTCCTACACGCTTCAGAGTATCGGCACCCCTCAAGGAATCGTCCTTTCCCCCTTTCTCTTTAACATTACCCTCATCCCCCTCTCCCGAAAATTGGCAACTATTCCCCATCTGAAGCACACTTTTTATGCCGACGATATCACCCTGTGCACCACCCACGGCAGTGACGGCGACATAGAGAACACCTTACAGGAAGCAGCCACCCTCACCCAAAATTACGCACGGACCATCGGACTGTCTTGCTCCCCAGAGAAGTACGAACTGCTTGCTCCTCATCCGTCCTAAGAACCACCGCTGTCCCCGCTCCCCATTGGCATTGAACTGAATGGTGACCCGGTACCTGAGGTTGGCATCCTCCGTGTATTGGGCCTGAACATCCAGTACGATGGCAAAAACACCACCACTCTGAAGAAACTCAAGCAGATTGTAGGCGCGATGTCGCACCTCATCCGCAGGGTTTCGGGACATCATAGAGGCATGAAGGAGCGTGACCTATGTCGCCTCATTCATGCCTTTGTCCTCAGCCGTGTGCTGTACACTACCCCATACTTACAACTATCCAAACATGACATAAACGCTTTGGATGCTTTGATTCGCAAGGCATTCAAAGTACCACTTCATCTTCTTCTGAACACACCCACAGACAGATTACTAGGCTTGGCCCTCCACAACACGACCGGGGAACTGGTGGAGGCCCACCGACAGGCCCAATACATCAGGCTCACAAAACCTCCACAGGTCGGTATATCCTGGACTGCCTCGGATTCAGAATACCTGCCAACGACCCAACCCTCCTCGCCATTCCACGATCCCTTCACCGGGAGCTCCTCATCAGGCCGCTCCCGAGGAGCATGCACCTGTCCCACCATGAGCAGCGCCGCAGAGCCCGTGCGAAGGCACTCCACCGAGCGTACGGCTCCGAGCCGGACGCCGTATGGGTGGACGCTGCCTGCACGGGTGATGAAGCGACAGCAGCTGTGGTGGACTCCTCTTTGTCTGCCCTCATCACACTACCTCTCCCTCCCGAGACCTCCCCAGAGGCTGCAGAGGAAGCCGCCATTGCACTCGCAATCACCCGCACGGAAGCCCGGTACATTTTCAGTGATTCAAAAACTGCGATTCTAAATTTTGCTCGAGGCCGAATCCATGTCCCTGCTTTTGGCATACTTTACTCGCCCGATGCACCCCCGCCCCGCCAAGTGGAGCTCATATGGGTGCCTGCTCACTCCGGGAATCCCGGAAACGAGGCCGTCAACCTTTTAGCTCGAGGTTTTTTAAACCGGGGTCAGGTGGCCTCGGATGCGGGATTCACGAAGGAGCGCATGCACTCATTCAGTGAGCTGACCCAGGTATACAGAGCCTCACGCCAGCTCTACCCTCCGCCCCACCCCTCCCTAGATAACAGACACGCAACACTCTGGCGCAGATTACAGACACACACTCTCCCCGCGCCCCTTACCCTAGCCCACTATCATCCCTCCTTCCCTACTCCGGCATGCGCCCTATGCCCAGAACCCTTCGCTTCTTCCCTCCACATCCTATTCCTCTGCCCGGCGGACCCTCCCCCGCGGGACCTAGAGAACCTGAAGACCTGGGAGGACTGGGAGACCCTGCTGCGCTCGGAGGACCCGGCCGTACAGACCATCGCCACCGGCCGGGCTGCCAGTGTTATGGACCTCAGGAACATAAACACTTGAGTGGAGTGGGGTCGTGCGGGGACCCTGGGGCGTGCCCCGAATTCCTGTTGCATTAAAGTTTTCTCTCTCTCTCTCTTGAGATGAGGGTGAGGTGTCCACAGCTCGGTGGACACCTGAACTAGAGGGAAGGCACATAACTGCCCCTTGAACAGAGGACACCTCAACCATGACTTAAGTGGCGGTAGTGACAGGAGTGCGCTGCATGCGATGGTTTTGACAACGTTCTGCCAGAAACGTGGCGCTTGAAGCCATAGGTTCATCGGCGTTGGGGTTGACGGCGTTTTACACTCCAAGCAACAGGCCAAAGCCTGGCGTAGACTTCAAACTAACACCTATCCAAATCCCCAAGTGTGTAGCTTCTATTCGGAATGACTCTACTCAGAGAAATGCGAAAATTGTGATATGAAAGCAGATCTAAATCATATGATCTCGAACTGCCTGCAGTCCCTACCCACGAGTCGATTCATTAACGACTCTGCTCACTGGGAGGCTCTATTGCTCAGCCCCAAACTGGGGACACAGATCAAGCTCCTCCAGGTGGCTGAAGACGCCGCCGCTGCGCAAAGGATAGCGGCCGCCGTTTAAGCGGGGAGCGACTTCGGGTCGCTTCTCTATATCCGCTGGTAATAAAGTTTCACCACCAGCACCACTGCGATCATTTTAAGGAAAGGATGCGCGCATAATGGCTCCCTGGGTCAGTGGACGCCTGAATCGTGCTTATAGGTACGTGGGGTGATGAGAGAGAGAGATATGAGCTGCAGGCATTGACAAGGTTGTGGCAGAAACGCTCCACTGAAGCCATAGGCCATCTGCGTTCATTGTGTTAATTAATTGGCAGTGGCATTGTCAACATTTTACACGCCGTTCGTTTGGAAGAAAGGAAGGCGAGAGCGCGCGGCGAGGCTCGCCAGCTGTGCATAATTGCGTCAGTTGCTACTCGCGCATGCGCAGTATGGTCGTGCAGGAGCACGCGAAACGGCGAGACTGTGGGCAATGTAGCTCACGCAACAATGCATGGCTACGCGCCGATGTTGCTTTTGCAATGCTCCAGGTTTAACCAGAGCTAAACCACAGCCAATTTTGTTTCGTGATATTAGCCATTAAGCAAAATGAGAAAGAGAAAGAAAGAAGAAGGACTAAACAAGCCTCGCTTAAAAAGTGCCAAATGCTCTTGATAAAGCGATTATCACGTGTCCACTTGCGATAGTCACCTGCAATGTCCCATCGCAAGCCTACCTTCCTTAGGAAGAGTCATCTCACGAGGCTGCAGCGGGGCAAGTCCATAGCGAGTGTTTTTATCACACTGGGCACACTTGTCAGTCAGTTCTAAACATTTGACACGCCACGATGACGCACAGAGGGAGTCAGAGCCGCTCCTGCACGAATCCTGCGCACGGACATCTCCTCCTCCGGAGTAAGACTATGTTGGAGAGGGTACGAACACGGAGGAATTAGAGCGCGTGTTAGCTGACGAAAAGCCTGATTCTCGGAAACATGGGACAGGAACGGAGGCATGAGGAAAGATTGGAAGGAAACGCGAGCGTCGCATCACCGCGTCCGCTGAAGTGACGACACTGGTTTTAAGAACAGCTGCCCCTCCTCCCCCCCAAAGAAAAAAATATTAGGTGTGTTTCAACTCATGTTGAGTCTGGTCAGAGAGCGAAAGCTGTGGCTATGGCGTATTAGGCAGTTATACGCGGCTTCCGTCTGTAACCTTGAGTGCGTTCCACGCACTGGCTAGGCACCGTGCCCACCCTGCCACCCTGGCAGGTGGCAGTTAATAGTTGAACGCGAGAGTTTGCTCACCCAATGAACACTGCGGCCTATTGCTGTTGTGCCGCGTTTTTGGCACAACGTTGTCAATCCCAACGCATGCAGCGCGCCTCTCTCTCTCATCACACCACGTAGCTTAAAGCACGACTTAGGTGTGCATTGTTCCAGGGGGAGGGCTTTCATAGCTTAAAGCGCGACTCAAAAGTCAAAATGTAATAAAGCATTGAAAAGAAAATATTGTATCATTTAGCAAGTCGGTCGATAAGATCCTAGCAAGAAATTTTGAACAGCGGCACAAGCACATCTGTGGCTGTACCCAAGTGTGGAGGCGTTGTACAAGTGACAGCAACAGCGTGCTCCTCAAATCCTCAAAGGTCAAGATGATGCAAGAGCTCCTCCAGCAATCTTCTTGTCGAAGAGGTGAGACGGCGACAGTGTACCCAAAAATGATAGACAGATTCAGGCTCACGCCAAAGTGCACAGAGATGAGATAACGCCAAACCAGACCTGTGTAGATAGATATTTACAGGAGGGATAAGGCAGAAAATCTGGTCGAAGATACTTCAAGCTGCCAACATCACTCAAACACAAACTGTTAGTATCGTCATCTTCAAGAGCAACGATAGTCACTTCATTGTAAGCGGGTAACAATATGTGGTGGTGTAATGACTGGTGTAGTTTGGTTTGTTTTATGGGGCTTAAAGGGAGACTGAAGCACTTTTTCTGAAAATCGGGCTGGCAGCGGCATCCTATAGTTTTTCATACTATACACTGGAATATCGCATCCAAATAATGCAAAAACAAGCGCGAATTGCCTTTTTTAGCCGAAATATGCGGCCTGTGCCGCGGGGCACGCCGCGCGGCGCGCCGCCGCCCGTGATTGGTCAAGAGAGGTCGTGACGTCACTTTGAGGACTGGAGAAGCTGCCGATGCGGATCCGGCGCTGCGTTGAGGGCAGATCGCAGCTTTCCGTGTCGTTGTAAAAGCGAATACGGCGACTATTTTTTTTTACTGACCACCGAAGAAAAGGATACTACAGTTTGCTCATTCCACGTATCGCCTGAAACCAAAAAAGACGCAAGCAAAAAATTATATGCCTAGCACAAGCGTCAAAGACGCGATACAGACCATGCGTAAAATGTGCCAGCACAACATCGGCTCGTATTCTCGGAAAGGAAGGGGTGCGAACAATACTCAAGTCAATTACCACCACCGGACGCCTCCTGGCTCGCCCGGAAGAGCGTCATCCTAAAGAAAAGGCCCAAAGCACTGTGTAAATCCTGTTCTCAGTACCCGGCGTTGCAGGTTGGGGCAAGAAAGTATTTCAAGTGAACGATGAAGGAGCACAAAGTTGGTGTCAAAATTAGCGAAGCGCAGTGGCCAAGCACTGCGAGGCATGTGACCACAAGATAGTGACGCAATCATGGTGCGCTGGAAACCAAGCCAAATATGCGCACAAATACGCTTCACTCCTGGCGCGTTCAGCAGATGCCAGAAAATATTAATCGCTGCCTCGGAAACGTTCGCCCTTCCTAGATTTGCAGTTTAGGTTCAGTGAAGTAGTTGCCAACTATATGTGTGTTTAAAAGCCAAGCTAGCTGCAACTCGCCCGCTGCCACAGCTTGATGAAGAAACCGAGTAAGGTTGCGGGGTTTTTTTGCAAAAACTCGGTTGGCATTCATTTCTCTCATAAATTTGCATCCGAAATCTTTATTGTGCTTTGCTCTGCTTGCTTGCTTGCTTGCTTGCTTGCTTGCTTGGACACGTCGAACCGAGTATAAAATCACTAACCGAGCCTTGCTGAGCACGTCTAAGGTGGTCTGGCCGCACCTAAGCTGAGGAGAGCGACACATGCTTAAGCCTCTATAAGGTTTCTTCAGGGGCTAAGTGAGCATGTTTCTACTTTTAAAAGAGGCGCTTCTTCGGAATGGTGACACGCCTCTTATGCGCGAGGAAATCGATGGAACTGTGTCATGGTTGAGCCGCGCCTTTTCGACAGAAATCTCCAGAGAGCACACTAGGACAAGCTCTGCCTGTAGCCGCTCTTACGAAAGTGTTTCGAGCAGAGTAAGCTTGCTTTAGTCAGCTTGAATTCTTCGTCACAGCAGCGAGCGGTTGCGCTGCGAGCTTGTGGTCTTGCGGAAAACAGTGGAAGACGACACAGTCGCGGCCGTAGTTGTTCGTGGACACGAACGCAGAGTAATACCTGTTGAATCTGATTCTCAAGGTCGGCTGACACGCTTTGTACGTCGCAACGCACGCAGTACGAGGAACAACGCATGCAGCACGAGAAGCAACGCGCGCTGAAAGCGCGCTCGGGTGCGCCGAAGCATCCCCGGCTCCTCAACATGACGTCACGCTGGCCGACATGGACGAGGTTTCCCTCTCCGCTGTTCCCCTCTCCTGCGCTCGCGCAGGGCGCGGGAAATTTAAACATCGCGTTTTTAATTGGTGATTGCGCCACTGTTCTAGCCAAAATCGAAAAAATAATTTCACAGACGTGATCAGCAATGACACTACTTCAAAACCCTAGAAGGTTAGCTGATTCGAAAACCGCCTCAGTATCCCTTTAACGTGCCCAAGTGGCTCAGGCTATGAGGGACGCCGTAGTGAAGGTCTCCGGAAATTTCGACCACCTGGGGTCTTTAACCTGCACTGACATCGCCGAGTATAGGGGCCTCTAGAATTTCGCCTCCATCGAAATTCGACCGCCGCGGCCAGGATCGAACCCGCGTCTTTCGTGTCAGCAGCCGAGCGCCGTAACCACTGAGCTACCACAGCGGTGGTGTAATAACTGACACTGCATGCAAGAAGTATATATTGGTTGGTTGGTTGGCCTCAAGTAGAATGGCACATACCCACTACGGGGGAGTGGCCAAGACACAGGCGGTGAACTGTTTGAATGATTAAGATGGGCCTCCCGATCGAAACATCGAGTCAAATAATTGTTTCCTTTGACGAATCATATACTGCGCTATATACTCCTGTAAGCAGTCAGATACTTCATGTTATATATATATATATATATATATATATATATATATATATATAAACCACTCCTAGAGGAAGACAATCCGTTCGGTCCCCTGGCCGATAGCGCGCCTTGCGGCGCGTGACCAACCACGGACCTACGATCCGTACAGTTAATACGCCTTTAACTGAGTTGGAGAACCACTGGGTTTTTCTATGTACGATAGCCAGTCCACACCAAACTGAACTAGAGGAGACCGTAGGAAGAGACCGGTCTGATTTGAATACGCTGCGGTAGCATCAGTTATCAATTATCAGTTTTTTCAACCGTCTTTGTAATTATATAACAGCGAGGGAAGCGTCTACGATAGATGAATGGCAGAGATTCTTTCTGCTGATATTCTACTGATATTTCTGCGGACATGTTCTTCCTACTGATTCTTCTCGTCACGACTCGCGAGGTTCTTGCAATTGCGGGTGACCGCTGAAGTGGAGATTACCTGAGCGGAAAAAGGACGTGCTAAATGCGAATTTAAAACACATTTTATTAATTTTATACTAATTTCATACTTTTTCATATGTATCAGCAACGCGAACACAACACAGGAAGAAGAAGGAGAAGATAGTACAGAGCGCTGATCAGCGCTTACTATCTTCGTATGTAGAGGACAACAAAAACAACAAGTATCTTCTTCTTCTTCTTCCTGTGTTGTGTTCGCGCTGCTGGTACATATGGATCGCAACCAACTAGCCCGACAGATGGTGTTATTTATAGTGAACTAGAATACTAGAATTCTAGTTCACTATAGTGTTATTCGTACTTTTTGTCCCTACACTTGAATTGCAATACGTATGCTTTCTAAGTATACAAGAGAAATATTTTTAATGTACTTACAAAAACGTCAAATATACAAGTTTTTCCTTCTGAGTATATAAATGCATTAAAAATATACAAATAACATGCATTAAGTATATTACATTACTTTAAAATAGGCTAAAATTATACATTTAATACACAAAAAATACTTTCACTTCGGCTTGGCTTGAAAAATATAAGACTGGTTAATGTTGTAAACAGCAGACCTAATGACTAACTAAACGATAAGCACAAGAAGCGCATCCCTGAGTTATCAGTCAATAGGTATCCGACATTGCAATGCCACGTGACAGAATCTGAACTTGAACAGAAAAGATGTCTCCACACAGCAAATGCCGACAGAAAATGACTGCCGCAAACAAGGAGTCATCCGACAAGCTTGATCCTTGGTTTCCTTTATATACGTCCCCAGAGAGACGACACATCTTGCCCAATGAGGCGTTCTCTGCGCACAGTGTGGCCTCCAAAATTGTCGCAAAAGTTTCGTTCGAGTCTGGGGGCGACCAAGAGCCGAATTGCTAGTCGCAACTTGTGCAAGGCACAGGTCAGGAGCCGATATGTGAACCAACCAATACACAGGCGTCTAATAGAGCCGTTCGGCTTTTCCTGTCTGGGTCCTTTTCGTTGGAATGTTCGAGTCCGGAAGTAACCGGGGAGCTTTTGCCGTTTTAATGCTATCACGTTCTCCACACGTAGTCTAAATAAGCGGCCATTGCCTTCCTGCTAGAATTTACCCTAAACGAAAGGACGACAGGAAAGGGAAAGTTTTAACTACTCCCCGAAACATCATTTCGAGCCCTAGATTGGTCCATGGTAGCTTGAAGTGTGATGCAAATATGTTTATCAGGACTGCCCATTCCACAGACTTTATGTATACTTTGGGCGAATTATTTAGTTGTTCACGAAAGTACACTTTAAATACATTGCCAACACACAAATGCCATCTCCCGAAACGCGATTTTGAGCACTAGCCTGTACTACGGCAGCTAGAAGTGTGCTGCAAATACCTTTAAGAGGTCTGCCCGTTCAATTCAAGGATACTCCGTACCGATTAAGTTACTCAAAAAAAGTACACTTTGAATACCCTGAGATGATTCTATATCCATATACATATTTTTCACGTATTTTAAACGTGATCAAAGCATGCTTTAAGTAAGGTACATTCGGCTAATTATAAGAACATATTTCGAATATCAAGCACGAACTTTCAGGAACCTATTTTCTGCATATTTTCAGTGCTATCGTGAAAACAAAATATTGTTACGAAGAAGACGACGCTGGCAGTGACGGGGGACGGAGCGCTCGCGCTACGCCAGCGGCCATTAAATCATGTCTTATCCATCGTTCACCACGCCTCATTCTTCGGCTGGCCGCCATGTTACATCTGGTGTGAGGTGCTGGGGTCCCTTCATCCCCATCCCGGTCTCGGAGCTTCGGTGTCCTGCGCCTGCCGTGGACGTCGGCCGTGAGTTCCTGGTCCGCGCCGCCCGGCCGTGCCCCAGCCCGCCCGACCTGAACAGACCTCGCCGCTCACCCCAGCCCCGTCCCCCGCCCGGACCACAAGACAAGACCACCCAAGACCTGACCGACCCAAGACCCTGCCCACACATGAGGACACCGCCGCCCTGCCCCTGCAGTTCGGTGCGTCCAAGAACCTCGGTCGTCAGCTCCTGGCACCCTACGGCCCGGATGCTTCGTGGACCGGGACTCATCCGCCTATCATATCATCCACCGTGGCGGCCAGCACTTCATCACCTTGCCACTTCTTTTCTGCCCTGAAAACCATCGATGAATCACGCATCCCTTCGTCCACGTCTTCTTCAGTTTAAGATCGGGACGATCGCTCGGTGGCCCCGGGTTATGTTACGAAGAAGAAGCTGGCAGTGGCGCGGGACGGAGCGCTCGCGCTAGGCCAGCGGCCATTAAATCATCTCTTGTCCATCGTTCACCACGCCTCGTTCTTCGGCTGGCCGCCACGTTACAATATGTGTAAAATACAATATAAATATCCCGCCGTATATTTCAATCGTATTAGTTTCCGCTAAGGGCTTCAATGTTAACAGAACTTGCTGCCTCTTAGCTTCCTAAGGGTTCCCTAGGAAGAAATAACGGATTAGCCTGTGCAGTTGGTGTTTTCCCCACAGTGCAGGATGTTGCGCTCAAAGGCGTCAGGTCTGGTTTTACCTCGCATGGTTTTACCTCGCAGATATACTGAAGTATATCTGAGAAACGACATTAAAGAGACTTCCCCACGGGCTGATAAGTATAAAGCGAATGTTGTGAAATCTTTTTGTCGACGATCTGAGGCCCCTGTTATTTCTCTTTCGTGGCTATCGACTGCGAAAAAAAACACTTTTTCTGAAAATCAGTAGAAACCTCGATGGCGCTGAAGAGGGAACCATTTAGATTCAGAGTAGCGGATATGATGAGCAGGCTGAGCACTATTGTGACAGTTATTTGTAGTCTGAAAGCAATGAAAGATTCTGGCACGAATGTTCACTGCTTCCGAAGCCAATAAAATTCTGCACTTTTACACAAGCTGCCTTGCGCATGCAGGAATTTCAGACTTTCGGAAAATAATTTCACAGCCTTATTTCTATATACATGTTCTACCCATATTTTCTAATTTGTGCTTATTTTGCAGAACAAATACGATTCGTGGAGCGTACACTTTCGCTGTGCAAGGAAAATGATTAAGAAATTCAAAATCTTGAACGGCATTTTATGAACATGGAAACCCCAGAAAAACGCACTGAAGAGTACATATGAACACGCAGTGCATTGTACTGTCACCTCATTAGGCCGCATAACATGTGTTAGTGGGTTCTGCATAAACATGGGCCTTAATGGGCAGTCTTTCTCATAGGCCCTATGCTGCATTCAAGCGTCAGTTTCATACTTCCTTAATTGAGTATTCTTGGAAATTGGGCAAGTTGCCGCCCTGAGTTTGAATTTTAGAGATTCTTCGATTGCTTAAAAATCTATTTGCTTCCATCGAATATTTGATAGATGAATTGAGTTTTCTTTGTCGGGCAAAAACTTTTTTTGATGATCTAGCAAGAAATCTTGGCTCGTTTTCTGCCCATACATACACATCTGGAACTGAAATTGCTTGAAAATTTACTCTCTAATGTCTGAAGTAGCTTTTAAATCAAAGTAAAAGTGACTATATAACGGACATGTGGACTCTAGCTGCTTTAAGCTATTATGCACTGCGAAAAATTGTCATCACTTCTCTGCTCCCCATCAGGCAAAAAGTTAAGCATTCATTTCATTGCCAAAATTTTGCAAACG
This sequence comes from Amblyomma mixtum, assembly GCF_055824585.1. Taxonomy (NCBI): domain Eukaryota; kingdom Metazoa; phylum Arthropoda; class Arachnida; order Ixodida; family Ixodidae; genus Amblyomma; species Amblyomma mixtum. Next base: position 1,555,814 of record NC_143020.1, read on the forward strand.
TTTCGAAGCTTACAACGAATTTTTCCAAGTATTTCCTAGAAGAGAAGAATAGCTTTATATTTACCCTGTAATTATCTTGCAGGTACGAACTGCTATGTGCTTCATTAGCCAAGACGAAGCACGAACGAGCAGAACTTGTACTACGCACAAAAGTAATTTTGAAAGTTTAACAGAGTTGTCTTTCTTGCCTGGGCTTTATACGACGATGCAGACGAATACTACGCCTCGCCGAAAGGGCTATTGGCTTTTTAGCACCCTTAAGCTGATAGTCGCAAAGATTAAGAGTGGGAAGAAAGCATGCGGGAAGGCACCAGGATATTGTATATGTCGCATTCCTGATAAGCACAACATATCTTTCCCCTTCTTTCGCAACTATTTCGGGTTTTTGGGATAAGTAACAACATACGAATCACGATTTTTGCCTGCTTAACCATTTCTTATTTATAATGCGTACTGCCTATGTATTCCTAAGTAATAATGCGCATAAACTATGGCCATTGGCCACTTAAGAGCAGAGGCACTGGTTCGAGGGGAATTTTGCACGGATTTTTCGTTTTCTATATGTCCAAATTGGCGGTTCATCTGCTGTGTTTTCTTCGGCGATAATGTTCACAGAAAGCAATCATATCCTCAGTGAAGACCACTGATTGCGCCCTTTCTCCCGATGATAGTTGAAACCCTTAGCTCGTACTCTAGGACAGCGGCAGAAAAGCCCCTTATAAGGGACTATATCTCTACACAAAGGCCTGAAGGCAGCACAGAGATGTGTACAAGGCTTTGAGGTGTGCTCAAAGCGGTGTTTCTGGAAGGTAACAAATTACCCATTCATCTGTTACATCTTCGACAGCCTTGAAGGCTTGTAGCGTGCAGGCGTTTCTGGAACGCTCCGCAGCACATTCTCGAAAAGGGGTCGTGAACGACTTACGGAGGGTGCCCTGTCGACTCGCGTAAGAAGGAGCACTGCCGCTTGAAGGCAGGAAATGGAGAAAAGAAAAAATGCCCGAATAGAAGAGAATGCATGTCGGCGAATTCGTTCGCGCCGACATGGCGATGATAGCATGCGCGCTACTGTCCCTGAGCGTCCCACAGCTTCAAACTTCTAGCAGGCTGCCCCGGTGGATCAGTGGTTATAGCGCTCGGCTGCTGACGCTATAGACGCGGTTTCGATGCCGGCAGCGGCGGTCAAGTTTCGCTGGAGGCGAAATTCTAGAGGCCCGTGTAATGTGCGATGTTAGCGCACGTTAAGGAACCCCAGGTGGTCTAAACTTCTGAAGCCCTCCGTTAAGACTACACTCACCGCCTGAGTTGGTTTCGGGCGTTAAATCCCCATAAACCAAGCCAAACTTCTTGTCTTGTAGTTAAGGACATAAGTGCGCTGGTATAGAGCACAAAATTCAGCAACAAAAGTTTAGGGTCATTGCGCTGTGAAAAAATTCTGTTGCAGAAGAGAATCTTCGAAAAACCTTAGAAAGGAAATTTACACGCTTTTTTCAATATTTTAGTTCATCCCTCGTTCAAGCCTTCCTACTAAACACAATGCTATTTCTTGAACTGTTAAATGTATTCGGAAATATTTTTATTTTTTCATCTTAGGAACCGCAGCTGTGAAATGCACGCGGGGTGTCACCATTCGAAAGGCAAGGAGTGACAAGCAGCAGGTCCAACTGAAAAACTCCATCAATGCCAGAAATCTAAAGAGAGAGCAATATAATGCGATTAAAAACTAGCTTGCGGAGAAGGCGTGCAGATAACGGATGACGCAGGCTACGCTGAGTAGGTTTTCCCTAAAGCGATGAACGGGCTCCTCAATCCCTCGCCCGTCGCCCACTACGAACTGCCCCCCCCCCCTTCTAACCTAGCAGCGGCGGCACAGAGTGCGAGAAGAGGAACCAGCGCAACCTCATGGGCGGCCCTACTTCCTTCTTTCCGCGGTGAGTTTAGTAACGCCCGCCCTACACCCTCCACTCATTCAGGCCTACCGATTAGATCTGCTTCGTCCCGCAGATACGGGGATTGCGCTTTCTGTGGTTTCTTATAACCGCGCAGTACATTTCCATTCAAGTTCCACCGCGCGCGAGGTTTTATGCCTTACGTGCACAAAACCTCGCACAACTTGAAGAAAGTCGCCAACAGGTATGGCATGAGTGTCGCCTTTTCGGCTCCTAACAAGCTGGAAAAGTTGTGCCTCCGAATCTGCAGCTCAAGAAAGCGGGGTTGCCAGATTTAAGGAGAGGGCTGAGTCGGGCTGGTTGGTTCATGTTGAATGGTACGGCAAAACAGCGCTAGCGGACGGGACGGAAGAAGATGATGTGTTTGTCTCATCTTCTTGCCAGATTCTTGCCAGATTAAGCACGGTACTCCGTTTACGAATTGTTCCGTAGGAGTGGTTTACGCTATCCCCTTAACGTGTGGGAAACTTTATGTTGGCCAGACGGGCCGATGCATAAACGAGCGTTTGGGGGACCATGCTCGAAATTTATCGGATATGAAAGATAAGTATGCACACTTGGTTGCGCACGTAATGAGCTGCGACGGTTGCGAGGCTCGGTTAAAGGAGACAAAGATTCTTGGCAAGAGCACGGATAAAACTGCACGTGTTAGTCTGGAGGCTTTCTACATAAAGAAATTTGGCTGTAGGTGTGTTAGCACTCCATCGTTATCGCTTGTTGCCTCCGAGTACAATTTTCTAGATTCTGCTGTCAGGTAACTGTTCTTTTTATTTTTGTGATTTTGGGCTGCCCGCCTGTTTCTGCGTTCCGAGATGGTTGCTTTTGTTCACCTTCTCATCTTGTCAGCCTTCTTTTCCCTTGAAACTTCACCTTTTATAAGGTGCTTCCTGTCTTCAATAGAATTTCAGTTGTGAGTTAGCGCATGTGTCTCGTCGTCGTTCCTTCTCGTGGTATGCATGGTTTGCGCTATTTCTTTCTCTAATTCAAGTATGCACCAACTAGCCCAAAAAGAGGTGTTAATGAATATAGCGGAGGAAGCTGAATGGAAATCTGGCTGAAGCGCTCTCTCAAGGCTTGAAGTTCGGGGCCGTTAAATACGTGTCCGCTGCCGCCTGCTGACGGCGCTTATTAAGACGAGCAGCGCGGAGCTGTATAAAAAGATTGATTCTGTAGATGAGCTGCAGTTTTAAACGCCAACTTTAAAGAAATTGTTCTCACCATGATCGCAGTCCATCTGGCGATTTATATGCTTTCTGCCGCTGGGATAGCTGCGGCACTACCCTATGAAGACCATCCCTATTATTATCGCTGGCACCATGCAGACTACGTGAGTAAATTTGGTACTTGTTCAGTTTCATCTTCTAGACATTCATTTATTCGCTTGTATGATTCCTCGCCGTGCTTTCCACGAAAGACCATTTTCGATGCTATAGTCAGCAGCATGATTGCTGCTATATATATATGACCTATAGTCAGCAGCATGATTGCTGCTATATATATATGAGGTTTTCAATAATATATACCTAATCAAAGGTGATAAAATTTTGAAAACGAAGTCGATGAGATAACACGGGTCTTTGTAACAGTCTTTGCATGTTGTCTGAAACCCATGGGCGAAAACTTTGTCACATCCTATTCGTCAATATATAAACTTTGGTTTAAGCTTTAAGTTCATGCACTCCAAACATCACCAGAAAATTTTAACACGCGCATTTTTCACACGGGAAGCTCTTTATGAACGCAGTCTTCCAGCGAAATATAACATCGTCCTATAATTACGGATATACATGCGGATTCCTCCTCGGACGACTTTAGTTTCATGCTGGTTAGTGCAAAAGCGCCATCCATTGGTTTTTTAACGCAATTAACTCTTAAGTGTGAGTGCACGCTCGGCTTAAAGGCAAGCTTTCGCTCCCCATCAGATGGTTACAACGTTACTAATATTGTGTTCATAATATTTCGGAACATTCCTCAGCTACCTCAAAGTAAAATTGACGTTCTGGAAAGATGGGCTTGAGCACGTTGGGTGTGTTTACAGCATTATATACGCGTTACCATGAAAAAATGCTTGCATTTACGTCGTTATGTGGCCTCTCCAAAAACGGTCATGTCTGCGGACCAACTGAGAACATGGGACAAACTTGGAGGCCTCACGCTGGCAACATCGGAGAGGCCGAATTTCATGTTGCCCAGTTTTGGAGCCACATTGTATTTCGATGCAGTAATGCGCTCGTAGGATGATGACCGGTCGTCGACATCTCGGACTCCTGCAGTTAGCGAGGTCGCCGAACATAAGATTGTCGGAGGGGAGATGTCGGTGCTAGTCCGGTTGATGGCCTTGGGCGCGGTCAGGGCTAGGACCTAGGTGCACCTGCGGTGTTCCTGGTTGAGGCGGAGCAAGATATTCTCATTTATGCGGCGTCGCTTAGATAAAACCTTCCGGAGAACATACGACGGGAGCGAACAGCAACCGAAACTAAGAAGGATTCCTTATACGCTGGGATATTTATATTAAATTTTAAACATATTAAGCATTGTGCGTGAACCTCATCGTTATTTGTCTATATTCATTACCATCGCCCATCGTCATCTTCGGGGCAACGTCATTCCTGCCAGTGGCAATAAAGCCTGCTCCGGGTGTTGCCAATCTCTCAGTATTTTTTATTCATGAATGCATTAAAATATGCAGGAATTACTTTCCTGAAATTTCATGCTTAGCATTCGAAATATATTCTTCAAATTTCCCAAAAATACCTCACTACATGCCTCGAGCACGTTTCAAATACGTGAAAAAATGCGCATGCGGATTTTGCATTGTTTCAATGTATTAAAAGTGTACTTCCGTAAATATGAAATTCATTCGACTAAAGTATACTTGAATTCTAACAAATGAGCTGTCCACATAAACATGTTTGTAGCACACTTTAAGATGTCGTTGAACCATGCAGTGCTGAAATCTCGTTTCGGGAACTCACATTTGCATGCTGCCAATGTATTCAAAGTTTACTTTCTTCAATACGAATTGAACTCGTCCAAAGTATGCTTAAATTTTAACAAATCAGAAGTCCGCGTAAATATATTTTCAGCACTCTTCAAGCTACCGTAGAACACTTTCCGCAGCACCGTAAAGATCGAACTGCATGCAGTGGTAATCGTCAGCCCAGGAACGCACTCTAGTGGGAAATTGTTGGAAATTTCATTCTGGGAAACCACATTTCCACATTAGCAATGCATTTAAAGTATGCTTCCGTAAATAAGAAATTAATTCGTGCAAACTATACTTTAATTCTAACAAATGGGCAGTCCGCGTAAACACATTTACTGCGCACTTGAAGGTGCCGTAGAGCAATCTCGTGCTGGAAATCACGTTGTGGGAGCAGAGAAAACTCTCCCTTTTCTGTCGTCCTTTCGTTTATAGTAACATCCAGCAAGAAGCCAATACCCACTTATTCACAAAGTGTGGAGTATGTGATAGCATTATTCAGGCAAAGGTGCCTTGGGCACCTCCGGGCACGAACATGCCATCGGAAAGAGCCTGACGTGCAAGGTCAACCATCTCCCACAGACGTCTGTGTATTTATTCGCTGACAGTTCCACTCCTGACCGATACCTGACGCGAGTTACCATTAACAATTCCGTTCTAGAGCACCCCCTGATTTAAACGCGTCCTCTTTGGCATTGTGTGACAATTTAAAGGCCCTCAGTCTTCGCGCAAAAAAAGATTCATCAGGCAAGATGATGTGTCGTCTCTCTGGTGGTATATATTGTCACGTTGTAGTGACGGCAGTCCAGCGGTCAGGAAGACACCAGAAAGACTTGCAAACGAAGCTCTTTATTTGGGCTGACTTGCGCCCGCAAAATAACTGAATCACTCGGTGGCGGCGTAAGCAACAAGCGTGCTTGTCAATCGTCGAACTACGAATGCCCGCCGCTCGCGGCATCGTTCAATTTAAAGCCGGCAAGGAAACTTCGAGATAACAGGTCGGGATCATCTAGAGTAATCTAGAAACAAGTAGATGCAGCTGTTCATGGCTGTGAACAATCGAGATTAGTCCGGTCGCTTCTCGCGTCACGAACAAAAGTGATAACAACCCTTTCCTGCAGCCTTGAGCGTGAACGAACAAACACTACAATGATACGTGGCAATATAATGCAAGCCAAGTAGCACGTATGTCGGAGAAGTTCCGCTTTCCTGACGTCACTTTCTGTTTGCATTTGCTATGCGGCGACATCTTTCTCTATCAAGTTCTGTGTCGTGACCTTGCGCTTTTATCGACCTCTTGTTGCTGGCATCTCCGCGTTTTCTCAAGGATGGGATGATTATCGCTTATGGCCTCCTCATTCATTACTTGTGCTGTTGAAAACATCGATAAGTCTCATCCAGTGAAGCCTATTAGCAGGCCATTTTTAAGGCTAAGCGAGTGTATTTTTAATGTATTAAACGCATATTTTAGTGTGTATTTATTGCGATATAAAAAATTTAATGTAGAATTTAGCATATTTTGACTGTATAATAAATATACTAAGTGGGCTCACGTTTTACTTTCGAAGTATTTGTAAGAATGCTCGAAATATTACTCTCGCATACTCAAAAGAATTTGTATTGCAATTTCACCATGGGGACAAAAATACAAAACTGGTTTGAAATGGGTACAATGCGTTCGAAATGCATTTTAGGACAGAAGTTTTCCGCTTATTGATAGGTGATGTAGTTTTTTCATTCGTAGTTTTTCATCAGTGGGCGAATAATAAAGCAGAAGAATAAAATTGGCTGTGGCTTAGCTAAGGTTAAGCCTTGATTGCTCGAAGCGAAAAGCTCTCGCGGCTTTTAAGCCAGCTCCCAAGCTACCACTTCTAGATCGGTGTTTCTGCGCAGTCAGCCTGTTGCTTCTTCTCCTTCTCCTCCCATGGCGAGTATCTGCGCCTGATCTATGGGCAAGCGCGCCTTTTATACCGCTCCTTTCAAATGTGCACTGCGCACGTCTGCGGCGAAAGGTCAAACGGTGGCGAGGATGGCCGCCTTTTCTATGGCCGTCGCCGCCGCTCACGCGTTCTCGCAACGCCTTGCGAAAGAACCTTCTCTTGGGACGGCGGCGTCGACCGCGCGGGAGCGGCGTAGAGTAAAACGGTGGCGAGGAAGAGAAGCGGCGACGCACATGCGCAGTAGCGCGCGGCGGCGGCGAAAGGTCAGACGAAGGCTTCTTCCACCATGGACGAAGGAGTCAACGCGCGGCGGCGACGACGGCTGCGGCCTCAGCGGCTACCTGCGCTCCGCGTGACGTCACTCGGTTTCGCGCATGAGTAGCTGTGGCAAATCTGTAGTGTGACTCACGCGAAGCGCGGTGTTGATGAGTCTAGTGAAGCTTTTCGGTTCAAAACAACCACATGCCGTCGGTGAGATCCCAACCGCTACATCCGAATTTCGTGCTCGGTGCTCAAACAACTGAGCAACGGTGGCGGCTGTCCAATCTGCTGCTTTCGGGAGTATTTATGTGTAGTGTAAGCGAACTTTGAGAGTGTTCACCAGCAACCCCTCGCCTATAGCGGCGGTCGTAGTATGTCCTGTATTGCTCCTCTCAATAATAAAGAAGCCTGACAGTAATACTTCAAATATAATTGTTCAGTGTTAGTAAGCCAGCCTGCTAGTTAGCACGTTCTCGCTGCATTCGGATGATCTGAAGTGCTTACTATGCTATGCTGAAAAAAACGATCATCTATCTCAAAAAGCCTGTATTTGAAACTGTAAAAATATAGGTGAAACACCCTGCCTGTATGTCTGTGTGTGTTGGTTGATTTGGTTTATTGGAGTTTAACGTCCCAAAGCGATTAAGGCTATGAGGGACGCCTTATTGAAGGGCTCTGGAATATTCGACAACCTGGGGTTCTTTAAAGTGCACTGACAAAGAACTGTACACGCGCCTGAAGAATTTCGCCTCCATCGGAATTCGACCGCCGCGGCCGGGATCAAAACCGCGTTTTTCGGGTCTGCCGCCGCGAGCGATAACCACTCAGCCACCGCGGCGGCTGTGTGTGGGCGCGCGCGCGTGCGTGCGTGTGCGTGCGTGCGTGCGTGCGTGTGCGTGCGTGCGTGCGTGCGTGCGTGCGTGTGCGTGCGTGCGTGCGTGCGTGTGCGTGCGTGCGCGCGCGTGTGTGTGTGAGTGTGTGTGTGCGCGCGCGTGCGTGCGTGTGTCTACCTTCGGTTCGGAATGAGCGCAAAATGTCACCCCAGTTAATTGTTTGCAGATTAAAACAAGACCTCTTTCCCGTCAGGCTGCCGAAAAAGCCTTGTAGTCTTACCACTTCCTTTCAGGGAAATAATCTACATGGAACGTAAAGTATAAAGGTTGCGGAAAAGGGGCAGGTGTCATACAAATCCAGAATTACGGGCTACTATATGCGTTCTAGAGAGAACAGTTTTAAAAAAGCGCGCGAGGCTAAAAAACTGTTTTCGTGCACTATGCTCACTAAGTTTATTAGAAATCACGTCATGAATTCTGGATATATATTAGTAAAAAATCGAGCAATTCGATAGGTTCGGACGTAGAAGGAAGAAAAAACATGCTGACTCCTTCAGCAACTATCATCAGTCTGTTTTCACTGTGGATAATGGTGTTCTGCATACCATTATACGCCACAGTAGTGAGTCGACGGCTTTTCCAGGCGTTCCGACCATAACTGTGCCCAGCATTCTATCCTGCTCTTGAGCTTACTTGTAAAAAAGAGCTTCGGTCCTGACGACCTTCCAAACTGCCTTTTGGGGCGCTATGCAGAACCAGTCAGTGAGTGCCTGCATCTTATATAATCTAAATCAATTCAAGATAGCTGCCTCCCAGCCGAAATTAAAAATAGCTAAAGTTGTTTGTAAGGGATCGGTAGTGCGTGCGGGGTCATTACTACCGCTAATTCTTTCTCAGTGCCCCGCAGCTGCCTTCTTCAATGGACCCCCCCCCCCCCCCCTCGACGGGACGGGACGGGACGGTGGGGCGCGCTCGAAGGGAAGAATGACATTTCTTGGAACGATGCGCGCGCGCAGGCGCCGGGCCGCTCGGGCGTCCATCGCCCCTTGGGGCTGATTCGCGCCGGCTAGGCTAAAGAGCGGTGGAAGCTATGTGGCTGAAGGGCCGCCACACGTCGACCCCCCTTGTCTTAATCCCCCCGTCTTGGCGGACACCAGATATGCGACACATGCTCGCGACGAACGTCTCGTTCGAAAAGACTGCAGAATTCCTGAGGATTAAGTACTGCCGGACGGAACGGCGTCAGGGCGCCGTGACGAGGGGGCAAAAGAGATGAGGAATAGCCGGCGACAGCGCGTCTAGCCGCGAGTAGCGAAGGCCCGAGTTGGGTGACGCTACGGGTATCGGTGAGGCGCCGACTAAACAGCCTTGGGAAGGCTAAGTCGCCTTGGAATGCAGGTCCGAGCTCGCAGTGTCAGCTACAGGAGTAGTTGCCCGCTTAAGCCCGTTAATCCCGAATTCCGAGACGACGCCAAAGTCGAGGGTCATTGGGGAAACGAGCCGTCACGTGCTCGCACGAGTGTGTTTTGTGTTTGTGTTTACTTTTATTTTGGAGGGAGAATGTTCTACCCCGGACATGCTGGCACTGGCTGGCACGACTGTGCGTTTGTTTGTTTTTATTTTTTTTTGCAATGGAGAGGGTGTTTTGCCCTACGGAGGCTAGAGGGCTGGCCATGCTCTCGAGAAACCAATCATGAGAGCAGTGTCACATGATTGGGTGCTACCAAATGTGGGCCGGGCCTTTAGGGCTTTAAAACCGGGCCCCGGAGCCGGAAAAAGGGTTCTGGGCTAAGGTCAGGTGCTATGCATCTTCGGCTATGCCGAGTAGGGGCCCCCCCTAGTGTTAGCCAGTTCCACCTTTTTGTTGTTTGTCTTTTTGCCGCTTAATATGTCTCCAGTGCCTTAACTTGTATGTGATTGTAAATATCTGTACATAAACAATCAAGCATTCCCTTTATCCCTGCATCGTAACTCATCTTGAGACCGTCTCTGACGGGGCACCCCTGGTGCGAAGAAAAGCTTCAGTCTTCCAGTTAAAGAAACCGTCTCGGGCGGAGCACCTCTGGTGCAAGGAAGGAGAAGAGAACCTGAACTTTACTGGCGCAGTCGACAGGGTCCTGCGGCCATTGGAAGACGGCGCAGGAAGAAGACTGAAGGCAGGGAAAAAGGCGACGACCAGGCAACAGGTCAGCTTTCGAGAAATGACCTGCGGAGAGACGGCAACCAGGAAAAGCAGCGCGTCGAGTCGGAAACTCGACGGTCACCTGCGGGTCGAAGCAAGGCGACAGCAGCGGGCACAGGAACAGCGGCGTGCGACAGCTCATCGCAGCGCGCGGTGAAAGTGGCGGTGGACTCCGACACTAGGAAGCTGGCAATGCGGATCGACGCATCGAAACCGTGAGTTTCCTTGGTCGCATTGTTCACGTCCCTGTGCATGTGTTCGAGCCGGTAGGACAACAGACGGCGGTATGGAGGGTTATCCATGCCGACCCTCACTCGATGTGAGGTGCCAAGTAGAATTGGCGAAGGCGCGCGTGGCGTACTATGAGGCCAAACTTGCAAAGGTAAATGGCGGAAAGACGCTGCTTCGCGAGGAAAAACCTCAGGACGTTAAGTCCGATTTGAAGGCGTTAGAGGCAAAGCGCCAGCAGCTACAGCTCGAGCTGGCTGAGCTCAAGGGGGTTAGGAGGGCTAATGAACTAGCCAGGCGGAACTACTCCGAGTCCAGACAGACTGCGCTGGAAGGCAAAGGCTTGTGCTCGTCGAGCACAAGTGAAGGAAGCAGCAGCCAGGTGGCTGTAAACAAGCAGCCGGCATGCGGGAACACCCCGTCGTTCGAAAAGGCCGAAAAAAAGGCAGGAGGTGAGGGCGAGATTCCTGAAGGGCGCGAAAATACCACAGCTTTTCCGCCACCGCGGGCGGCTAACAGAGAACAGGAGCAGCCAAGTTCTGATCATCCGGGGGCAATCGAGAGCAAACTGTCCGACAACAAACAGGACAGCGATCAAATTCCTGCAGGCTCGGTGACGGAGGTTGCGACCTCCGACATATCAAACTGCCAGGCAGAAGCAAAAGGAGAGCCAGATTTCTGCAAAACCGGAATCTCAGGTGAACAAAGTATCCTGATGGAACGTAGCGCCGCGGTATTAGAGGCGGTGATCACGCACTCCGATGATCAATCCGCCCAGGTTAGCTCTACCCCAGATGAGACCAGGGACGAGGGCGCGAGTTCAGGAACAAAAACTCGGACTCAAGGAAGCTGCGAAAAAGAACATTTCGTTCAGTATGAAATGGCCAGTGACGACGGGCGTCAGACTGGCGAGCTAGTGATAGCCGGACGTCTAACGTTGCCGCAACCGCACACTCTGTCGGGCATAGGGCAAGAAGTGCCCCGTAGCGTTAGTGATGACAGGAACATTACCTCCGAGGAAAAAAACGAAGGTGGGCCTGATGGGCCGACCAGACCGGGCGCCGTGCAGTTCTTGAACGCACCCGACGGGTGTCACACCAGGTCCTTCGAGGACAAGGAGATGCGTAGCGACTTGCCAGAAGGCAAATTCAAGTCGAATGACTGCGAGGGGGCTCATGCAGCCCCAGAATTAAACGATGCTACGGAGCCTGCCAGCGCCTACAATGCAGGGAGCGGAAATTTCGATACTTGCCCGTGCAGGAACGAGGCAAATGGCTCCAAGCGAGGCAAAGTGGCAGAAGGCAGGGGCTTGGCTTGCAGATTGATAGTCGATACGAGGAACAGTACGTTCCGTGCTACAGGTCGCAAAATCAAGTGTAGCAAGACGGACCGTACTGGTACGGTTGGACGGGGCAGGGGCTATGTCCCTTACGCCGCACGCGGTGCGTACTTGCGCGCCGGAGAGCGCATGCCTTCAGGTGCGTTGTGTAGTCAAGGTTTTGGACCTATCAAGGACCAGGAAGTTTTCGATCCTGGAGGGCAGCAGCTTTTGAATTCTCGCCCCGTGGGGTCATCGGCCTAACGAGCTGAGTGACCGCCAGGCGTTGGCGTTAATCGGGTAGATTAACGCGTAGCGGCTCGAATACACACAGGGACGCTCGGTGCGACTAAGGAGGCTCACGTGGCCGCCTACGGACCCCATATCAGTGCTACTGAGTGCTCCAGTTGCGAGTGTCTGTGTGTATGTGTGCTCGTTCGCGAGCAGGACGACGGTGTGCATGCAGGTGAACTGGGTATAGCCTATCAACTTGGACTCCGTTTTACGGTGCACAGCAAGCATGCCACCGGGTGTATTTGAGTATGCATTGTGCTTATGTTTTCTTGGTGCCCGTAAGCAATTTGCTTACGTTGTATTGGTGCCCGTGTGCATTATTTTGCTTTTAGTTTTGTTGATGCAACTGGTCCCAGCGCGACAGCTTGGACTCCGGCCAATGCGCTGGATTTAAATGTGTGAAACGCGCATTTGAATGTGTACGTTTTGTTTATGTTATGTCACCCGCAGGGTGGTTTCGTGACAGGCTCCGATCCCTTTTGTTATAATTCTAAAAGTGCCATTTGAGCCCTTTTTAAAATCTTGGAAAGGGCGTGTAAGGGATCGGTAGTGCGTGCGGGGTCATTACTACCGCTAATTCTTTCTCAGTGCCCCGCAGCTGCCTTCTTCAATGGACCCCCCCCCCCCCCTCGACGGGACGGGACGGGACGGTGGGGCGCGCTCGAAGGGAAGAATGACATTTCTTGGAACGATGCGCGCGCGCAGGCGCCGGGCCGCTCGGGCGTCCATCGCCCCTTGGGGCTGATTCGCGCCGGCTAGGCTAAAGAGCGGTGGAAGCTATGTGGCTGAAGGGCCGCCACACGTCGACCCCCCCTTGTCTTAATCCCCCCGTCTTGGCGGACACCAGATATGCGACACAAGCTCGCGACGAACGTCTCGTTCGAAAAGACTGCAGAATTCCTGAGGATTAAGTACTGCCGGACGGAACGGCGTCAGGGCGCCGTGACGAGGGGGCAAAAGAGATGAGGAATAGCCGGCGACAGCGCGTCTAGCCGCGAGTAGCGAAGGCCCGAGTTGGGTGACGCTACGGGTATCGGTGAGGCGCCGACTAAACAGCCTTGGGAAGGCTAAGTCGCCTTGGAATGCAGGTCCGAGCTCGCAGTGTCAGCTACAGGGGTAGTTGCCCGCTTAAGCCCGTTAATCCCGAATTCCGAGACGACGCCAAAGTCGAGGGTCATTGGGGAAACGAGCCGTCACGTGCTCGCACGAGTGTGTTTTGTGTTTGTGTTTACTTTTATTTTGGAGGGAGAATGTTCTACCCCGGACATGCTGGCACTGGCTGGCACGACTGTGCGTTTGTTTGTTTTTATTTTTTTTTGCAATGGAGAGGGTGTTTTGCCCTACGGAGGCTAGAGGGCTGGCCATGCTCTCGAGAAACCAATCATGAGAGCAGTGTCACATGATTGGGTGCTACCAAATGTGGGCCGGGCCTTTAGGGCTTTAAAACCGGGCCCCGGAGCCGGAAAAAGGGTTCTGGGCTAAGGTCAGGTGCTATGCATCTTCGGCTATGCCGAGTAGGGGCCCCCCCTAGTGTTAGCCAGTTCCACCTTTTTGTTGTTTGTCTTTTTGCCGCTTAATATGTCTCCAGTGCCTTAACTTGTATGTGATTGTAAATATCTGTACATAAACAATCAAGCATTCCCTTTATCCCTGCATCGTAACTCATCTTGAGACCGTCTCTGACGGGGCACCCCTGGTGCGAAGAAAAGCTTCAGTCTTCCAGTTAAAGAAACCGTCTCGGGCGGAGCACCTCTGGTGCAAGGAAGGAGAAGAGAACCTGAACTTTTCTTTGTTCCTCTTTATGAGGCAGCTTCTTTGACACTCACCTTCCTCCCTTCCCTTACGGCGCGGTTCAGGTGTCTGCCGAGATATCTGACACTGATACTGCGCCATTTCCTTTCCTCAAAAACCAATTTACCAATTTTATTACGCAACACTACCATCTAATTACAGGCCAATCTCTGTGACATGTACTCGCTCGAAATTCTAGAGCGCATAATATTAAAATTTCTCCAACAGCATGCCGAGGCCGAAGACATTACCGATCCCAATCAGCACGGCTTTAGAGCAGGTTTTTCCCCTGTCACCCAACTAGTAGGACTCTTTCACGACTTAGTTCAAGGGAATAATAAGCAAAGCCAAACGGATATAATTTTCTTCAACTATTCTAATCCCTTCAACCGTGTGTCACAATTCAAATTAATTTTTAAGTTCAACCATATACTTGTGATAGACCCATTCTTAAATTGATAACCAACTTTTATTTAGAATGCCGGCAATTTGTGCAAAATTATGACCACGCTTGAAATACTGTAAAGGGTGTCTCCGGAGTACCGCAGGGAACAGTAGTAGCACCTTTTCTATTTATTTTGTTGAATAACGACTTGAAAACCACATGTATCTAAACATACGTACGTTCGCAGATGGTTGCGGGCTCTACCAGCAAAATAAATCAACCAGAAGATCAAACAAGGCTAAGCGTTGCCCTTAACAACGTTGTGGAGTGGTGTAATAGCTGGCAAATGGTCATTAACTTACAAAAAGCATTCCCGACATCACCGACAAAAACTAAATCAAAGCCTAGCAACCATTATAATGTTAGTATTGTCATTGGCACAGTTTTATTTCCTTTATTTTAACTTTTGTGCGCTGCTTTTCTTTGTTCTTTGTATCCCAAATTTCCTTCCTCATCCAGAATTTCAAGCCAATGATTTTAAACTCCGGCTAAATTCTCTGTTTTTCATTAAAATGTTTCTCTCTCTCTCCACTACCATTCTGAGACCTAAGCGGGAAAGAAATACGTACGCGCCGTAATCTCTCAAGACCTTGGTCTAAAGACACATGCGCTTAACAACTAAGAAGGCAATCAGGAGTGTTCTCTTTCTTAAACTGGTCTGACGTTTTCTACTGACGAAATGAAGCTGTTCGCTCTTGTCCGACCAATCTTAGAATGCGCAAACATATCTGGTTTCTGTACGCAGAAAATGACACAGTTATGCTCCAGTCAGTACAACGGAAGATGGTTCGTTTTATCTTCAATAAATACCAGAGCACAGTCTCTGCCGCGGGTCTGCTAGCAAGCCGCGCAACCCCTTATACCGCGCAAGTTTTTATGCTTGCTAATTCATAAAACGTTTAACACGAATACTGCTACATATGTCACTTTCAACAATTTTAGGGGAACACGCCAAAAGCACGAATTCACGCTTCGAAAGTGCACTTGTGCCAACAATTAATACTACTTTTCTTTTTTTCCCTCGAGAAATACGCGAATCGAACTGTGTATGTAAGTTGGTTACTTCACAACCTTCACTGGAAAAGTTTGTACAGTTTTTCGCAATAGCTGCGGGATCAATTGGCCAAAATTGATTGCTTTGTTTGTTATCGTGTCTTTCATTTTGTTTGTATGAGATTGCTGGGAGATCTCCCTTTTTATTTTTTTGCTCTCGCTATATGCATCTTTGTATTCAACTCCTGTACATCAACGCCCTCCTGTAACAGTTATAATTAGGGACTGACATCATCTTCAGATAAGTAAACAAATAAATAAATAATTAAGACCATCATGGTGGAAGGAGCAGTAAAATGTCGAATTCATTTTTTTTTTCAGATAACTGAGGTTAACGAAATGCTCTTTGTGAGGAGACAGACGTACGCTGGGTACTTTTTACCTTCCACTCCATGTCAGGCGATCAGAAAAATAGATCGAATTTCACGGAACAAGTTCAAATATATTGTGCACTACACGGCTCCAGCGACTCCTAATCAGATGTAAGCACCCGAAATTCTTCCGCTTTTTTCTTATTTCTTTAACAATGAACATTTTGCTGCAGAATATTCATATCCGCGTCTTTTTCATGCCTCCCGAGCAGTGAAGCCTTTGTAACTACACTGAAAACTTCACAAACTATGTCTCACCCTACCGCAAACGCCTTGACTTATCAGACAACAGAAGGTAAGTTTCCTTTCTGTTTACAAAAAAGAACCTTGTGACCATACGGAAAAGCACCTCAGAGCTGGTGAGAACTTTAAATAACTCAGAGTGGTCGCCGAGTACTCGCAATGGTGTCGAAACAGTACCGGGGATACGTGTGGATAGTCTGCCGCGGTGGCTGAGTAGTTATGGTGCTCGGCGGCTGACCCAAAAAAACGCGAGCTCGATCGCGACCGTGGCAATCGAATTTCGATGAAGGCGAAATTCTAGAGGCCCATGTACTGTGCGATGTCAGTGCACGTTAAAGAACCCCAGGTGGTCTAAATCTCCGCAGCCCTTCATTACGGCGCCTCTCATAGCCAGAGTCGCTTAGGGACGTTAAACCCCGTAAACCAAACTTTACGAGGAGATAGACGAGAAAAATTATAACTCAAGATTGTTCGGTGTTGCACTCGAGGCAACAAATCGCCTTTTCTTGGCACCTAATCCATTTTTCTCTTCCCCAATGAAGCGGCCTCGCCGACTGACATTTCAGATACAACGTTTGAAGTGTTCCGCGGTATGGTGTTAGCACAAAAGCGCGACCTTTGTGACCGTGATACATGTGTGCTCTCGAACATCGTAAAGAACACATCGCATTTTTTTTTTGCCATTAGAATTCTACATTTCATTACCGAAAGATGCGTAGGAGCAATTATGGGTGTTTTTTTTATTAGAACATATGGTACGGGTCCATGAGCTTTTATTCAGTTTTGCTCATGACGTAGGTGAGGGGGTTCCTACTCTTCTCGTTAAAGGTCACAGCGACGTTCGGGCCTATTGCTTACGTCAAAATGATTAGTATGTCGCTGCATATTGCTAGACTCTGACAAGAACAGCACAGCGGTAAAAGGCGGAGCTCATGGACATTACAAGTTGTGTATCAATAGTGCCAGATCTGTCTTACGAGTTTTATGTTAAGGTCTGTTGGCCGATTCTTTGTCCAGAATAATATACCAACTCGATAAAATTTCTGGTCACCCTTATTCCGCGATGTCTAATGAAGTCTTATTCCAGTTTTATCCCGTGCAAGTGGACTACAACTGCAATAAAAGCGGGCACAGGGGGTGAGGGAACAAACACGGGTAATGACATCCTAGTCGAAATGAAGAATAAGAAATGGGCTTGGACAGGCTATTTAATGCGAAGGCAAGATAAACACTGGTTCTTAAGGGCAACGGAGTGGGTTCTAAGAGAAGGCAGCCGTGGAAGGGGGCGGCAGAAAGGTAGGTGGGTGGAGGAGTTTAACAAGTTTGCGGCAATACGATGACCGCAGCTTGCAAAGGATAAGGTTAAATGGAGAGATACATCTTGTTTTTCGCGCTAAAAATTTTGTAAGATGTATGTCAACGAACTCGCCCAATATGCGGTACTGTTAAATGGAGAGACATGGCAGAGGTATCTGCCCTGTAGTTAGCATAGTCAGGATGTTGATGATGATGAACCCAGGCAAGAAAAACGCTTATACAGGAGACGCGTGGCAGAAAAGCTCAGGCTCGGTGTCGGCTTCTGGTGACCAGAATAAACCTTCTCTGGAGACCAGCAGGCTGTCGGGTAATAATTCTTTCTCCGCCTGCACTATGCAGCTGCTAACTCACCTTTCCCTTGTTTAGCAGAGCTAAAATATGGAGCGAAACTTCGATCCACTTCTTTGCCCGATTTTGCGGAACGCAAATCGGTGCCCACTCTGTCAGCCAGACGATGGAGCGCCTCTCAGCTGTTGCAGTTCTGTTTCCCTATGGGCAGAGCAAATCAGCGCTCTGGTTTCTGCATATAGAGGCACACTTCGATGCGCTCCATATCTATCAGGATTTGCACATCTTTTATTACCTTCCATCGCGCATGAAGAGCGTCCAGGCATTCTGGCCCGGTTCTGTGTGGACCACCGGCGGATCCCTACGATAAGCTGAAGTCGGCGGTTAGCACGCATTGATGCACCGGAGCGCTCGCAGATACAGCAATTTCTATAAACAGAGTGTGGCTTAGTTTGGGTCCTGCCTTGACGTGTTGTCAACGTAGTTTCAACTAAGTGTCAGCTATTTGCTTATGTTGCTTCTTTTACATCTAGAGTCGTTATTAAGCGCCATCAATAAACTACTGTGTATTTGAAGGTCCCTGTCAGGCGGATTTTGCCAAGGCAAGGCAAGGCAAAAAGGCAAGCAAAGGCAAGGCAGAAAAATAAAGAAGAGACGAAAATGGATTTTCACAAACACCTTAATACACTTTGTTGGCAGTCCGAAAGCATAATAATTTGTTGAAGCTCTAACAGGAATTGTCGTCAGCCCTGTGGTCCTGACGTCACTCTCCTCCAGCCAGGGAGAACTATGCGGTCTGGTGACGTCGCTTGCCTGGAGCCGATGGCGAATTTTATGACTGACACAATTTTGCTCGTTTGCTCGATGAGGACTTTAAGGCTGTCGTATAAAGAAGAGCAGAGTGACACGAAAGGAGAGACTCCAGCGTAGAGAATAAAGCACCAATAGTAGAGAAAAAACGATTGGCTGAACAGTTCTGAGGCTCTGTCAAATAAGACGACTCTCGAGAAATGTTTCCAATAGGCCGTAGCCTATTTTATGAAGTACATTTTTCTAAGTTTCGTGTGCTTTTCCTGGTGGACTTTAACATAATTCATACTGTTCGGAAACTAATCTTCTAGCTGCCACTCTCCTAGTATACATAAAGGATCAAGTATTGCTTCTATAAACTTGTCTTTGAGCAGCATTTTAGGGCCTGGTGATGTAATATGCTTGTCAAAGGCTTCGCTTTCTTTTATCTAGAAGGGTTCGCCCTACACTATGATTAGAACGGGGGAAAATATCATTGCCACTCTGCACTGATACATTACCACCAAAAAACCCTTTATTTCCAGTTATGAGCCTACTAGATTTTGACCGCCTCAATGCGATCTCTTTGCGCAAATAGTTATCGTCACAGTTTTCGCTCTTGGAGCGCTCAGCTAAGTGTCAGCAGCGCCATAATACTCGCGACTGTTCAGCATTTAGAATATCGGCCTGGTGTTATTCGCTTACTAGAGTCCTGAAATTATTCTCAATCATGCTCTCGGGGCAATAACTTTCCAGTCCAATACATTTTCTTTGAAAGATCGGCAGTGGGCAGTGGTTTTTCTTAAAAATTTGATTACTTAGGAATTAGGATCTCTAGCTCTTCAAAACCTGAAAAATTATTTATAGTGTCCAAAAAAAGAAAAAAATAGCATATGTGAAGCGTGGAAAATATGTTGACCATTTTCTTGACATACAATTACCTATGCAGGTGGCGCATTCAAGTTATACAAGGTGTTGTATGCGGACCGTCGAAAGCGCTGCTTCATCCTGGTCTACGTCGAGCGGATTGGCATAAGGGGTGAGTGGAAACCACAAAAATGGCCGTAAGCGCAGAAATATGTGCGTATGGTTGTTTACAATGCTACTGATTTTCGCAGCTAAGTGGTCTTCGCAAATGACACCCACACAGTATTACTCGAACTAGGGGTACCACGAATTAGCGACTCTACATCTATGTCCTACTTCATCGACCACCTAAGGAATGTACGTTTGCGAAACAGTGATATAATCAGCGTGCATGCATAGCCAACTCATCAATGGCACTTTATGGTTTTCCATCATGAACAAAATAGGTTGAAATTTGTGAGGTTCATACGAGTTTATTTAATGGAGACAGGGCTGCACAAAACGACTGGAAAGCAAGGGAACAGATTACTTCTTTACATTCAGGCTGACTAACATTTCGGTGATCAGTTCACCCGCAAGGCAACGCACATAACGCACATATTCAGTAACCTTATAAGGGTACTGAATAAGGTGTTGCAGGAACTGTTGTACGCTATATTCTCCATTTTTATGAAATCTGCTGCCTTCCACAGCACTGCCACGTCTTATAAAAGTGTTTCTGCGTAAAAAGATTTGCTTGAAAATTTTAGATATTAGTTTGTGAGCAGCATGACATGCATGTTTTGCCAAACTAACTGCGTTTAATGCTTTAAGATAAGATGCCAATATTGCACTTTCATTTCACGCGCAGGATAACGGAAATGATTGAATTTCAAGACATACGCAAAGTTGTTAAAAACATATATGAGAGCACTTTTTTAGGTTACAGATTTGGTTTCGGCTTATTCTAACATCAAAATCTTGCTCAGAACCACCTGTAATAGCGTGCGCTCAAAACATCGCGTCGCCCCCGCTTCTCTCTTGTTCCTTGCGAACAGCATGGGTATAGAAACGACTCCACTGCTGCTTATTAGCTTGTTCACGGGTAGTGTACTAAACCAGCGCTGAACAGTCAATGCCTATCGTAATGCTGTGTGAAAAAAACGTCGTAAACGGAGGAAATTTGTAGCCTTTAGAATATCCCGTCGAACAAGCATGTCTACTGCCTGGAAGCGCACCAAGCCAGACTTGTCTGATGAGCCCTATTGGGAGCACCAAAATAAGCAACACATTGAACCTGGCAGATGCGAAATGTGGCGCAAATGCCATAAATTGGTAACTCTGTTTTCTTCCCTCCACCAACTTTCGCTTACAGTTTTCTGTTGCGTCATTCAACATTCACATCCATAACTTGCCAACTTCCATTTCCGATCGATGGGACAAAATTATCCCATGCATGAGCTGGGTATTTAACCGAATGCGGAAATTAGCGTGCACTTACTTTTTTGGTGGCGTACGCATGCCACAGGTTTCGACATGTTAGTAGTTCCTTATCAGAAGAAAAAGAGCGCAAGAGCACGAATAGACGAGGACAGCACTTCTCCTGTCGCTTGTCTGCTCTTTGTCCATTCGTCCTGCGCTGTTTTCCGTGGGTTTGTTAGCCGTTATGCGGAGCGATATTCAACAGCTCTTGCGTTCTCGATGTCTGTGTTACGTGCGCATTCTTATCTAAGCTTAATTAATATACTGCGGCAAACGGGTTTGGAAAAATTAGGCACTGGCTTAGCTCTGGTTAAGCCTGGATATACAAGCGAAACGCTGCAGTTATGCTTGGTTTGATGTCATGTCGGGCGCAGTTGGCGCACAATGCACCTGGAGCACCATCATAACGGTGGAGGCGTTCGGCCCTCCGCACACCGCACACTGCCTGTACGGAGGCGGAGGAGGAGACGCGCGTGTAGTGAATACGGTGCTGTCTTAGAAGGTTGCTTTAGAGACATGTAATGTGGAGTCCATTCCTTTCGCGTGTACACCAAGATATGAGAGACAGGCATTTCCTTTCCTTCAAACCAATTTTAATTTCAGTTCATTTTCCTTAAGGCCCTTACGCGCGGTTCGTGTATACATCGATATATCAGACAGACATGCTTTATTTCCTTTCCTTAAAACCAATTTTCTCTTCATTTTCCTTCTCTTACTGCGCGGTTCGGGTGTCCACCGAGATATGAGTGTTTCCTGGCGCACTGTTTCTCTTTTATTTATTTTTTTATTTGTTCCGCGTATGACGTCACTCGGTTTCGCGCATGCGCAGCTGCAGCAAATCTTGGCTCCGACGGCTCACACGAAGCGCGGCTGTGGTGCGGGTAGTGAAGCTTTTCGCTTCAAAATCTTAAAGATATGCACTAAGGCATGATGGTGGTGGTGTGACATTTTTTATTCGAACATCCTTTTTGTTAGGCGTTCAGTACATCCTGGGCAAAGGCGACGAGGGCACGTTGCAGTCTCAGAACCAGGGAGGCGAGCCAGATGGGCCACGGTGGGGGTGGGGGGAAAGGATAGGCGGGGGACTGGAAGGCTGCGTGGCACTATGTAAGGCAGTGTTCTATGTTTGCATATGTGTGTGGACAGTTAGGGCACAGAGGGGTGGAAGTGTACCGGTATAGGTAAAGTTTGGCTGGTGTATGTAGGAGATTAAACTGTATTCGGCGAAGAATGCGAGCTTCATGGATCGATAAGGATGGGTGCGGTGGTGGTAAATCAGCTAAATCCAATTTTTGCTGCGCGTAGTATTCGTCGACAGTGCGTTTGTAAGCCCTGACCGCCTGCACCGTCGGTGGGCTCGTCCATGGGATCCCCGGCGCCCGGTGTATAGTTTCGCAGGCAAGCTGGAGAGCCAGCTCATTGCCGAGGATGCCCATGTGACCAGGGATCCACCGAAGGGTCACCGGTCGTGGGCTTAATGCTAAGAGGGCGGCATCTAAGGCCGATCGAGTAGGGAAAGGGAGGGCTCTTTCATGGAAGGTACGCAGAGCTGCCTGCGAGTCTGTATAGACAACGTATTGGGGGGCGCGGGGTAGGGTGGCAAAGTGTGTGATGGCATCGGCGATCCCGTGTATTTCTAGGGCGAGCGTGGAGGGTGGGGAGGTGTATGGACCGGTTGTGTGAGTGCTGGTTGTAGAGAGGGAAGGGTGGAGGAAGAAGGCTGCTGTAGAGTCCGCGGTTTCCGTGAGACAGGCGTCTGTGTAGGCTACCGCCGCAGCGTCCAAAGGTAGCTTGTGGTTGTATGCGTATGCCTGGCGGCGGCCTGCGTGTGCGTGTGCGGACATGTTGCGTGGAATGGGTGCGAGGTGGAGGTTAGGGGGATAGATCTGAGACTGCGGTGGGTCTGGGAAAGAGATGGGTGTGTAGGGAGTCTGGGAAAGTATCCACCGTCCAGCTGGTGTACTGGACAGGCGGATGATTTGTCTCTTCCGGTGCAGGTTAAGGAGGGCTTGAAGAGGGTGGAAGAGGCCTGTTCTGTACAGGGTGTCTGTAGAAGCCTGAGGGGGGAGTCCTAGTGTTGCTTTATATAGTGTATTGAGGGCCCGGGTTAGTTTGTCTTGTTGTGTACTTGTAAGTGGGCAGTAAGGTATGTAGTACAGGAATTTGTTCAGAGCCAGCGCTTGAGCAAGGCGGCTGGCGTGTGTCTCGGAGAGGCCGGCATGTTTTAAAACTACGCGGCGCAGTAAGTGTGTTACTGAGTGGCATGTGCGCATGGACTGATTGATGGCAGAGGTGAAAGTGTTGGAGTTGAGTGGCATACCCAGGATGCGACAAGATTCGACGCGGGGGATTCGCTGTCCGGCAAGGGTGAGGGAGATGGAGGGGTTCATCATCCGTTGTTATTTACTGCGTGTTATGAGTAAAAGTTCTTATTTCTCCGGAGCGGGTTGCAGGCCCGCTTGGGAGAGGTAAGAGGAAATGGTGTTAAGTGAATGCTGTAGTGTGGTTTGGACCTCTCCCGGTGAGCCAGCGGTGACCCACAAGGTGAGATCGTCTGCATAGAAAACGAAATGAAGGTTGGGAATATAGGCCATGGCCCGGGCGAGTGGGACCATGCCTAGGTTAAAGAGGATGGGAGAGAGGACGGCACCTTGTGGAGTGCCCCGAGTGAGTGGGATTGGGTTAGACAGTTTGTCGAGGTAGCGAATACGGGCAGAGCGGTGGGAGAGGAAAGCTCTTATGTAATTGTGCATGCTGTGTCCGCACTGCGTATCAGCTAGTATGGTGAGGATGTGGTCGTGTGATATGTAGTCGAAAGCCTTGCGTATGTCAACAGTTACTAAGGCTTTGACCTGCGCAGCGTCTGAGGCATTTGAGTTAAAGTGTGTTGAAGGAGAAGGAAAAGGTCTTGGGTGGCTAGTGCTCGGCGAAATCCAATGAGGGTGTGGGGGAGATAGTCGGTGACTTGAAGATGGGAAGTGAGGCGGGCAAGAATGAGGCGCAGTTAAAAGCCAGACAAACAACTATTAAGGCGGAAGCCTTTAATGCCTCATCGTTGTAAGCAGGAGCTGTCGACGGAAATTTCACGCTTTTCAATTGGTCGAAACGGTCGTGACGTCACAGTGCGTGAATTTCAAACTACTACTACTAACCATGCACCTAACCACTAACCATGCAACCAATTAAAGGGATCGTATAGTGATGCTCCAAGTAAGTTTGACTGAGTTTAGTGAATTGCTTACTTAACCAATTAGTCTAATTAACCTTTCTAGTCAGACCAGATAAATAAAACCGAGTAAGAAATTGGCCGAGCTTGGGAATCGAACCCCGGTCTCCGCAGTGCGAGTCGTGAACGCTACCACTCCGCCATGCCAGCTTTCTTTTTCTTTATTGCCTTCAAAGGCGTGGGAATACAGTGCATTACAACATATGTGACTATTTACATGGCTACAGCACTCCTCGCTTCCAGCGACCATTCCAACTTCTTCAGTTGGGATAGATTCTGAAAAAGGGATACAATTTCTTCGTCAAAACCTCGGTCTTTTAACACATCGTAAATTTTCAGGACACTCTCAACAAAATATTGATACACAGATCTGGCTCCAGGATCGCAATGGCGATATGCCATGGCACTACGCCACACTGCATGCAAGCCAAGTAGAAAAATGGTGTCATATGGAGCTCCATCGTCTTCGACAGGCAGAAACCTAATGCCGTGCGGAGTGAGCGGCAAATTTTTATGGTTCGCTACAACACGTCCCAAAAGAAGATACAAAAACATGGTCAATTGTTTCCTCCTTCCTACACAGAAGGCAATGGGTGCCCCACGGGACGTACATGTCTCTTTCATGTAACCAGCTTTTAACAGGTAAGGTACCTGTGTGCAGCTGAACTCCGCCATGCCAGCTCGATGGTTTGGAATGAACAAAGGCGCGTCTGGTGAATACGGTGTCTTCGTTCACTCCCATCTTCCTCCCTTCCCGTTACGGCGAGGTTTCGGTGTCCACCGAGATATGAGAGACAGATACATTTCCTTTCTTCAAAAATCAATTTACCGACGAGCAAGGCGTATTTGTCCGCGTTTCAGATTGGTCCAAATTGTCGTGACATCACCGCGCGCGAATTTTGACGGGTGTCCACCGAAATATGTGAGACAGTTACTGCGCAACTTCCTTTCCTCAAATACAATTTTCCACTAGTGTCTACCGAGATATGTGTGAGAGTTAATGCTCAACTTCCTTTCCTCAAATACAATTTTCATTTTCTTCATTACGGCCACTCTTTCTTCTTTCACTCACACTTCCTCCCTTCCTGTACGGTGCGGCTCAGGTGTCCACCGAGATGACAGAGAATTACAGCCCCATTTCCTTTCCTCAAAAAGCGTTGCGCCGAACGAGTGGTGGTGTTCCGTAGAGTCCCTGGCAGTGCCACAACACGCTGTCGCGTTCCACTCCTAAAAGGCGAAGCTTAAGCGTCATTAATTGGCAGTTAATTATTGCACCAACAAAATATACAGTGAACAATCGCGTAGCAGAATGCAGCACTCAGGCTTTCGCCTTTCACCACTTCAGTCGCTAAAGTTCCTCGTAATTTTGCACTAAGGTATTTGTTTGGGCTAGTCGGTACATTGTTAAAACTGAAGGCACAGCGCACGAAAGACAGGACTAAGGTAGGGACAAACACGTCTTTCGTGCGCTTTGCCTTCAGTTTTAACAGACAAACAACTCCTGGAGTGCCAGGTCTTCCTGGTCACGCCAAGTTTAGGAAATTGGTTTGGTTTATTCGGGTTCAACGTCCCAAAGCGATTCAAGCAATGAGGGACGCCGCAGTGAAAGGTTCCGGAAATTTCGGCCACCTGGGGTTATTTAAAATTCATTGACATCGCACAGTACACGGGCCTCTAGAATTTTGTCTTCATCGAAATTCAAGTTGAGGAAATCGTCGTAGCAGCTACGTAATTCGTAAAACAGCGAATGGTCATGCCCCATGTACCCAGGATGTAAGCAAACCATGAAAAAAATGTCACTGCTCTTTTTTTTAAATAAACCCCATGCCGTTACTGGTCCCAGTTCAGCTCTGCAACGATTACACCAATATATTCTTTTTTTTTAACAGCATGCCGACTTCTTCAGACTAGCAGCACGGTGGACAAACCTGTTCCAAGGCGATGCCAGCATATGTATGAACAACACTGCCCTGCAGCAACCATTGAAATTTACAACCAGACCTGCCGGCAGCTGCTTGGACAAATTGTGGTGCCAAGGGGGTGAATTAATTGGCACTGTAGGTGGCTTTTTGCACTAGAAAATTTGCCAAAAATAAAAAGAACGGAGACACTGAAGAATTACCTCTTATTTTGCTTGAAAAGCCTGGTGCAGCTTCAACCTGTTTGCAGATGCCTACAGTGTTATCTATAGTTTTAGCTGCATTTCAAGGTACGGGCATAAATGTTAAAACCAACGAGAAAACATTCCGCGCACAGTACGCTGTACGCGATTTTTCTTTCTTTTCTACGAAATATTGGTTCTTTCCACGACAAACTGCGCTTGTCCGTGTCTTTTCTTTCCTTTGTCTTCGTTATTTTAAACACGCCTTGGGGTCAGGCACAAAAAGGTTCCTATTTGGAAAGAGATTAGAAAGTTTCGAAATTAAAAGTTTCGAAATTACATCAAGATTTCGCAACCAGGTAAAAGGGATTTGGGGCAATTCGTTAGAATTATAGGAGAAACGAATACACCAAGACAGCCATTTTCATTTAAAATGTGAGGAAGAATGAATGCGGACCTACAATGTCATAAGTCGATGCTGGATATATGTAATGAACACGGATATAAGGAATAATTGCTCATATCAAACTGTTACAAGATCAGCTTTGTTCCCACTATCAGAATCCCGTTCAGTGGAACCGTCGGTACACTCAACTGTACTGCACAGTCATGGAAGTGGCGCTTCTTTAATATAGCCCGCGATAACTTCGGTCGCGCTGACAGGTCAGTTGCGCGGCCTCGGGCACCTGCATGAAGTGCTGGCGCTGTGATACCACGTGACAAGGGCAATCGGGAGTGTGCTTAAGGGATACCTTCAGTCTTATAGACTTATTGCAACGCGACTTTGCCCTTTTAAGCAGGTGTTGACGCTCAATGCACTGCTTGGAATCCGGTGAATGGAGCTTCACTGCCCAAAGGCTGGTGGCAACTCTCCCATATCCTGCCTCTCTGCTGAATGCTTTTAATTTAGATGCTGTTACGTTTATTTTAAACCCATTAAATACTGCATCTGTTCTGATTGGCGGTGTTTGGTCCAAAGTAATGTCCGCTGCGTTTTCGATACAAAGCGTGCTAAGCCTAAGAGGCACAGCGAGCGGTGTGCTCCCGGTATGCCAGCGCACAGCACGTCGCTGCAAGAATCTCGAAGCCTGTCACCGTATTTTGTATATAGAATTATCGATAAAGCCGCCGCGGTAGCTAAGTAGTTATGGTGCTTGGCTGCTGGCCCGAAAGACGCAGGTTCGATCCCGGCCTCGGCGGTCGAATTTCGATGTAGGCGAAATTCTAGAAGCCCGTGTACTGTGCGATGTCAGGGAAGAATCCCAGGTGGTCGAAATTTCCGGAGCCCTTCACTGCGGCGTGCCTCATAGCCTGAGTCGCTTTGAGACGTTAAACCCGATGAACTAAACTAAACTGCATTATCTATAAATCGATCTATCTCGCGGTCTCCTTCGAGTCTGTTGCATCCGGCATAAACTGCATGTCATTGCTTGTTAGAAGGATTTAATTGTGAATAGTTCATATCTATTCTAAGTATTCTGCATATTTAGTTTATTGATGAAGTGATATATTATGCAGCTTTGTACTCAGACGTCCCAAGCAGCTTCGTAGCGGCTGCAGAGATGGAGGACAGGGCTGAAGATATAAGAATCAAGGTTAGGGAACGCCGCAGGGACGAGACACAAGAAACATTGAAAGGCACTACAGGCGTTGACTATCAAATGATTTTTATTTCGAAGTGTGGAGAATATATAGCGAAGAGAAAAAGAGGGGTACCTCGAAAAGTGGTTGCTCGGTCACCGAAATTCAGCGAATAGTCACGTCACTCATTAAAAACTTGCTTGTGAACGAAGTGGTAGCGAAAGACGATAAAAGAAAGGGGGGGGGGGTGCAGAGGCCCGTAGCGCAAACACCGCCAATTTTTTCGCAAACGAACACATGTTTTGCTCAACGACGGGACTATTCGCTAATTTCCGGTGACCGAGCAACCCTCTCTTGGATGCACTCCTCTTTTGCTTTTTGCTATATATTGCATGTACTTCGAAATAAAAATCAGTCGAGGGTCAGCGCCCGTGTGTTTCTTTGAATGTGCCTTGTGTCTCGTCCCTGCACTGTTCCCTAGCCATAAAAGGGAACTATCTAGCCTACCAATACGCTCTTCTAAAATTGAAGAACAGTTGAGCGCTACGTGAGATAGTGTGGTTTTGGTTTTATGAGGTTTTAGCATCCCAAAGCAACTCAGGCTATGACAGACGCTGTAATGAAGGGCTCCGGAAATTTCGACCACCTGGGGTCCTTTAACGTGCACTGACATCGCACAGTACACAGGCCACTAGAATTTCACCACCAACGAAATTCGACCGCCGCGATCTAACCTGCGTCATTCGGGTGAGCAGCCGAGCACCATAACCACGGAGCAGTGGGTTAGGCTGGTGCTGAGAGCATCCACTGCATTTTCGGCTTTTCCAAGACAGGTTCATCTGCAGCACGAGGCCAGTTTCAAAATAGCGGATGGTCGGTAAGCGAACTGAGACACGACTCCTCTTCTGCAGTCCCCAGAACGGCGAGATAGGCCGGTTGGTTTCAGTGACAGCTATTCCTATACTAAAAGGCGCTATCTAGGTTGGCCTGGCCTTCATTCATCTTTGTGAGTTGTTTCATGTGTAAGAGAGGTAGAAAATCTTCACTTGATTATCTCGTGCTGTTATCTGTTGTTTTTTTATGTGAAATGCAATCTGGCCTCCATGAAAATATGCTCGCCACATCTTAGGACCGTTGGTTATGCCCCATTTCTATGTGAGGCGATTCGATTTTTTTTCACTTGGCGAATATACAGCAGGTTCCTCTTTTCTGGAAGTAGTTTAGAGCCAGAGGTAAACAAGAGCTTTGAAGCGAAAAGCTTCACTACCCGCACCACAGCCGCGCTTCGCGTGAGCCGTCGGAACCAAGATTTGCCACAGCTGCGCATGCACGAAACTCAGTGACGTCACGAGCGGCGCAGGTGGCCGCAGCCGCCGCCGCGCCGACTCCGCCGCCTGACCTTTCGGTGCAGCCGCGCGCTACTGCGCATGTGCGCCGCCTCCTCATCGCCGCTACTACTGTGCGCTCGCCTCCTCGCCACTGTTTGACCTTTCGTTGCAGCCGCGTGTTTACCACAGTTACTACGCATGCGCAAGAAGGGCTATATAACGCACTTGCCTACACCGTTATCGTGGTGCTCCCAGTGGATTGTGCGCCAACTGCGACAGCCATGACGTCAAACCAAGCACAACTGCAGCTTTTCGCTTGTATATCCAGGCTTAACTAGAGCTAAGCCATTGCCAATTTTTTTGTTCGCATCCCACGTCCGCGTTACCAATTTATATGGGCAAGTTGAGTTTGGTGTTCGACACTAAATACCAGGTACCCAAAGCAAGTCATTTAGAACCAGGGTGTCGAACCGGAATTTTTTCGGGTTCGGTTCAGGTTCGGGTTCACGCCTTTCGGGTTCAGTTCCGGGTTCGGCTCCGGAGCGACATTCCGTTCCGGTTCGAACCGCTCCGGATAGCGTCGAACCGGTTCAAACGGGTTCAAACGGGTTCAGAATATAAAAAATTCTGAACGTAGGTTTTTATTCAACCTTGTTTTGTTGTTTACTTTTCTTTGTGATATCAGCGTGTAAAACCGCACTGTAAAATTTGCTGAATGCGAGATGTTTTACTGTCCGCGGCAAAAAGATTTAAATTTACGGAAGAGCCACGAAATCAAATGAACTCAGAATTAGTGTGCACCGGCTATGCATAATGCCGCGAATCTTTGTAGCGTTCGTTTGTAGTGTTTGTTTGTTCATGCTTCAAAGCTGCCGACACGCCGCTTTATCGCTTCGTTTGTGACGCAAGACGCGCCTAGATTTATCTCGATTGATCGCATCCGGACGGAGCCGATTCTAGTTTGCGCCAGAATGTTCTAGTAACTTCTAAAGCTTTATCTCGAATGTTCGCTATCAGCTTTAAAAAGAGCACGGCAGACAGCGGCGGTTATTCTGTTCGACGACCGCCGAGCACGCTTGTTGCTACGCCGCCGCCGAGTGATTCAGTTCTTTGCGGGCACAAGTTAGCCCAAATAAAGAGTTCCGTTTCGAAGACATCGTTGTTGTTTTCCTGTTCGCCGGACTGTAGTCACCACTACGTGACAATATATACTAGACTCTATCTGATGAGATACATAAAAAGAAAAGCTGACGGATTTTTCATCTACAAAACCTTTCAGCTTCAGCAGTTTCGGAGTCCCCGTCAGGCGAATAATAGGTCTCTCTTGAAGCCTGGGTCAATCGGGAATTTCTCCGGCGCAAAATGCTTAAGCGGGCGCCATCAGGACCGCTACATGAGCCCACTATGAGCGGAAGTTGTCTTGTATTTGCAGGTATATAAAGCCAAGACATCTTTCTATCACTTAGAAAGCGCTTGCCAGTCACCCCCCCCCCACACACACACACACTCTGGCATACCTGCAGCATACATGTAGAGAGTTTACCAAAATATTTTATTTTCATCTCCTGCTCTACATCGTCTTTGTAACTCGCATTATATGTCTCGACCACCTATAGCTCAGTTTCTTCAAAAACACAGCTAATCGTGGCTTGTCGCTTGTACAGTGTAAAATTGAGATTTCGGCCTATGCTGATGTCGTCTCCGTCTCTTGCTCGGATGAAAAGAGTATGATAACAAAGCAGGCTTGCATTGGTTGGGGGCACTTCGTGTCTGTACGGACACAAACTTGCGACGTCTTCGATGCGACGTTGCGTTGTGAATATGTTGCAATTGGTGCGTTGCAAGAGGACGATCGTAAATTCATTAAATAGAATTTTTGTTACTTTTCTGGGTCGCTTTCAAAGGGAGCCCATGCGTGGACAGAATTTCATGCTACCTTGATACAGTATGGTGAGTCTTTCGTGCAGTGTTCGTCCAGTAACCTGTTTCATGCTTTTTATTTTTCGAAACCGAAAACCATCACTTCCTGGCAGCTGGGCTTATTAGGTGACTAAATGCTCATTAGTCGTTAGGGAATTTTGTGCTGATATACTTGATTTCCTAAGTATTCGCTTTTCCTTAGAATACCTGTACGGCTTCTCCAGAAGGCAGCTGACAAAGGTTGTGATCGGTCATTACTTCCTCTACGTGCTGCCTTACCTGGCCTTTCTTGACGGCCTTATATAAGGCGAGTTCAGAGGATGTACATTCAATAGGCCCCAAAAACCTTTCTTAGACTTCAAACATCGACCTTACGTGTTAGGACATGCCATCGAGCCAAGCGGACGTTTGTGCCATGATCAGTGAATTGCTACATCTGCAAGCAAGGAGGAACTATTGAATAACGAAATTATTTGTGACGCTATGTTCGTTTGAGACATAGCTCACTTAAGCAGTCTCTTAAAAATTACATTGAGGTCATGCCTTACACTATAAGATTTGTGCCAGTAATGAAGGACACCGGAATTCCGCGTGAACTTTTCCTGTTAATAAGACTGCTTAGCGTGTGAAGAAGCTGTATGCTTGATAAACACGCACAATCGCCACTTTCGGCGAGGTCTCTGTTCAGAGAACAGTTCATTTTAGCTCAGAACGTATACGCTGCGAAAGTTCAACCTCCTGACTGATCGCCCTTCCTTGACGTGTGCGCCTTCAGGAATTTTTATGTGCGGGCAGAGCAAGGGAGTGACAGTGGCATGAGGCCGTATGCCGAGGTCGCAGAATTCGACCCAGTAAAGTAAGGCAACACGAGGTCAGGGAAGTTCCTGATATTCCATGCGGCAACAATAAAAAGAATTTTCGAAGATGGCCGAGTAAAGGCATCAGTAAACGAAGCTTCTCTGTTGCGCCCGCCGTCACTGGCACTATTCTCACTCAGGGTTAGAGTATTGTAGTAGGTTTCTTTACTGCGTCAGCAGTTTAGTCCCCTTTCTCAAAAATTCAAAAATATCTGTTTGTGTGTGTGTGCGTTGCGCGCGTGTGCGTGTCCGTGTGCGCGTGCGTGTGTGCGAGCGTGTGCGCGGATGTGTGCGCGTGTGTGTGCGCGTGCATAATCAGGTGGGCGCACATCCGGGCACTCACTGGCAAAAAAATTGACAGACGGTTGCAATTGTCGGTAATGCGAAGTTTAGTTTAAGCGCAACTCATCACACGCTACCTGGCATGTGGCGTATTATGCTGCTAGCCGCTCTTGGGGTCTTCCCATGGCAGCCACCTTCCAGGTGGCGTTTAATTCTCTCTGCTACTTGGACAACCGGTTACGACGACTACGACGCGGAACGCTGGAACGTGCGCATAATCATCATCATCAGCCTGACTACACCCACTGCAGGGCAAAGGCCTCTCCCATGTCTCTCCAATTAACCCTGTCCTTTGTCAGTTGCCGCCACTGTATCCCCGCAAACTTCTTAATCTCATCCGCCCACCTAACTTCCTGCCGTCCCCTGCTGCGTTTACTTTATAGTTTCGGTCTAAAATGCCCCATCTACCTGCAGCCGGTCTACCTGAGGTGGAATGCTGTGAATGCTGCACGTGTGTCATTGCAAAGTGTTCCACAAAAGAACGCGAAAACGCTAGCGAATCCTGACGCCGCGTTGCAATAACTTGTATTTGAGTCGTCGCGGTGGTGAACGGCGAGGTTTCAACAAGTTGGAAATTTTGGCTGGGACGCGCCGCTCAGTCGCCCATTCGCTTGCATGTGAACCAACCTTAAGCCTCTCGCCCCAGACACAAACAACCCGAAGCGAGGGTTCTCGCACAGCTTCTGCCCTCACCGTTCGACCACGTTTTTCATAGGGCACTCTCGGTAAAAGAAGACGCATTATGTTCGCTGCTATTGACAAGGGTGGCGCTGGTGAACACTCTGATGGTTCGGCTACACTACACCCCGGTTGCACCCCCGAAAGCCAAAAATATTAAACAGTTGTCGCCGCAGCGCGGAATTACACTCTTAGAACTAAAGGAGTGCAGAGGAGTGCCCAGAACACACTTTGAAGGAGTATTCGCTTGTCCCATATTCCACTCCTTTTTCCAGAATAAAATTACTCCCTCTGGACAAAGAGTGATCCAACACCTACTCAAGGAGTACTGTACTACTCCTGCAATAGAGTACAGGCACTCCTCCGAGGGAGTAAAGCTACCACATTGAAACAGCATCCTACTACTCTTTCAGGTAGAGTTCCAGGACTCCGTTTGTTCGAGTGACTATACTCCTTCAAGGAGTATCAGCCCAGATCTTATTTTACTCCTTTAAAAGGAGTTTCACATGTTTTCAATGTATCGTACTAATTTTCTTATTTCATATATTCTTCAGAGCAAGTTGGTCATATGTTTTGCAGGATCCACCTGTGCTACATCTACAAAAGAGTAATGAGCAAAAGGGATTATAATCTTTGAGTAGAATAATTTTTGCTCATACAACTACTTTATGGCTACACTACAGTTTGCACATTAGTATGGTGCTCTGTCTGCGTTGGGAATAACAATGGTTCAAGAAATAATGACACAAATGGACAACACTGATAACTTTTATTTCTCAAGTCATTGCTGTGATTGCTGTGGCTGCCCAAAACACGCTCGGGAGGCGCTCGCTAGGATCAAGCCCCATTAGTGTCTCAAGCAGCAGACAAGCCCGCTTTGTTTTTGGGGTGTACTTGACATTAAATGCCAAGAACACTGCCAAAAGCAAAGTAAACCTATCTACCAAATCCACCGCAGTGAGCTGTAAGCGCTCAAAAGAAACTAAGATGCTGGATGATGCCGTAGCTTGCTCGGCTGAGTGAAGGAGCTTTGGCTATGAGTGCATTTCACCGGGTGCCTGCAAACATGAATGAAAATAATGCAAGTAAGAGTCAATTCCAATGCCCTTTTCATACTATCCTGCATATAACCCCATGAAAAAAAAGAAAGAATACAACTAGAATGTACTGATCGTGTGTGTCATGTCGCCACTAGTGTGTACCTATATTGTGACCAAGTGCAGACACCTTTCATTGCAAACCTTCATTCAGAGCTACAATTTTATGAAGCCCAATACAATTATCACTATGCTAGTCCTTTCAAAAGCTGTGTGCATGTAAAACAAGCACATATTTACCAAATGAAAATTTTAACATGAGCAAGCTCTTCTGCAAGTATCATGATCAGCCTGACTACGCCCACTGCAAGGCAAAGGCCTCTCCCATGTTCTCCAATTAACCCTGTCCTTCGCCAGCTATGTCCACCGTGTTCCTGCAAACCTTCGCCCATGGGACATGTTGCTGCTTCCTGCTACGCCTGCCTTCTCTTGGAATCCACTCCGTTACCCTTAAGGACCAGCGATTATCTTGCCTTCGTCTTACATGCCCTGCCCAAGCACCCTTCTTTCTCCTGATTTCGACTAGGATGTCTCCAACCCGCGTTTGTTCCCTCACCCACTCCGCCCGCTTCCGATCTCTTAATGTTACGCCTATCATTTCTATTTCCATAGCTCGTTGCGTTGTCCTTAACTTAAGCTGAACCCTCTTCGTTAGCCTCCACGTTTCTGCCCCATAGGTGAATACCGGTAGGATACAGCTGTTGTATACTTTTCTCTTGAGGGGTATTGAAAAACTGCCATTCATATCTGAGAGAACCTGCCATATGCACTCCACCCCATTCATATTCCTCTAGTTATTACTCTTCATGATCCGGATCAGCGGTCACTACCTGCTCTAAGTAAATGTATTCCCTTATCACTTCCAGTCATTTCTAAAACCACACCTATTGTGCTTGACGGTTCTTGTCACATAATACATTGTGCAGTTTAAAATATAGGGTAACCTTGAATCGGGAAAACACTTAAACCAATGACAGTTTTCTTGCTGAAGAGAAATGGCTGTTGCAATTCCTGTTTCTCAGATACCATTCACTGACATTCATTATTACAGCGCAAAGACGGCACAGAACAAGAAGGGGACACAACAGCGCTGACTGTCAACTAAGATTTATTCGAGACCAGCAGGGTTTTTATACCACCTGGCGATCAGAACAGGAAAACAAACATACAAGAATAGCTGTAGGCACGCGCAAGGGTACAGTAACGGCGGTTATCCGGCACGCGTCAGATTTCACAATCAAGATACTTCATCTCTTTCTGGGACAATGCCACTGATGGTGCGCTTATGCACTCGTCCTGCAGTCTTATAATCATAGCAGCTTCTATTATTTCTCTTGTTAATGTGTCTCGGTGTTTCCCTATGACACTGCATTGCCTATACATCGGTTTACATTTATCGTTGCTATCATCTTCTGCGCTGCAGTCCCTGCAATGTTTGGCTACGTGGCCTGTGGTAGCCACACGTGCGACATTGTCACTGTGCTCTTTTAGCCTTTCGTTGAGACAGCGGCCAGTCTGCCCGATGTATAATAGAATATACTGCAGGACGAGTGCATAAGCGCACCATCAGTGGCATTGTCCCAGAAAGAGATGAAGTATCTTGATTGTGAAATCTGACACGTGCCGGATAACCGCCGTTACTGTACCCTTGCGCGTGCCTACAGCTATTCTTGTATGTTTGTTTTCCTGTTCTGATCGCCAGGTGGTATAAAAACCCTGCTGGTCTCGAATAAATCTTAGTTGACAGTCAGCGCTGTTGTGTCCCCTTCTTGTTCTGTGCCGTCTTTGCGCTGTAATAATGAATGTATGTAACCAACTCGCCCAAAATGTTGTATTATGGGACCATTAACTGAATTTCATGCTCTAAAATAGTGAAGGAAAAATTCAAAATTTCTCATCTCAAAGAGGCAGACAACAAATTTCAGTTTGGTTTGGGTTGGTTTATGGGGTTTAACGTCCCAAAGCGACCCAGGCTATGAGAGACGCCGTAGTGAAGGGCTCCGGAAATTTCGACCACCTGGGGTTCTTTAACGTGCACTGACATCGCACAGTACACGGGCCTCTAGAATTTCTCCTCCAAAGAAATTCCAGCCGCCGCGGCCGGGATCGAACCCGCGTCTTTTGGGTCAGCAGCCGAGCAAATTTCAGTTGCACATTTTTTTTTGTTTTTAATGATGCATAAGGCATTACTATGCACAGATAACCACACAGTATTTGCCTATGACTGCTAAATAATTTGTAATTAAATATCTTCTCTCTCCTGCTTCACTTTTAAAAACTGAGCGATGGCAATGGCATCAAAGGTCAGTATAAGCCAGGGGAGGCATGAGGAAAACTGCAATATAATTGCGGCTTCGTCATTCATTGTGATTCCGACTCTTAAGGCAGGCTGGCTTTAGCATTGTAAGAGGATTCTGGTGTGGGCTAGTTGGTTCATGCTTAATAAACAGATTCACAACAGCGCTACGGCACAAGGACAGAAGAAACACGAAAAACACAGGACGGGCGCTGACTACCGACTCTTTATTGCGTGAAAAACCAGCACAGATTTATACTATTTCCTTGACCACGTGATGCACTGTCAGCCACGGGACACAGCGAAGGAACGCTTCACACGTTTGGGGAGTCATCACACAGCTCGACAGAACTCATAAAACGTGCATGCACTATCAAAAACTATAGCATTACCAAGCTAATGATAAAGGGACTAACAGATACAAAGATGTGCATGGACCAGCTACAGCCAATGACAACTGCAGCTCAGATAGGCAAGAAAATGAGTACTTCAAAGCAAAGCGGAATCTTTGGGCTACGTAAAAACATTCAAGAGAGCGAGAAGGCGTAAAAGCATGAGAAAAGCATGAGCAAAATGGCGATGAAAAAAAGTAAAAGTTGCTAGGCAATAGGCACAGTCAGCAGGCTAAAAGCGAAAACAAGAAACCAACACCAACAAATAACCCGGTAAAAGTAACAATCGTTAAAAAGGGAAACTAAAAGAAAGAACAAAAACATGAACCACCACCGGCCAAGCAATGAAGACGGTAAAACAACTAAAAGTCTTTAAAAGACAGAGGAGCAAAGTTCCGCATAAGGTCAACAAACAAAACAACGCAAAATAAAACACTATAAGGTGAGATGCAGGAAAAACCGTTTGTCAGGATGTCTAGCAGTTAAAACGCAAGAATCGCGTCCGTTCAAGAAAGGTCCTTTCTTTCTCCTGTAAACAGACAGATGAGCTGCTGATGCACTCGTCCCCAGCCTTTTCAATCAAAAAACCTTCAATAATCTCCCTTTCTATTCTACTCCTCGCGGTCGCCAGAAACTTGGTGTCTGAAAACATAGGTCGACAATCGTGACGGGGTTGGTTACAATGTAGTGCCATGTGGCTCCCAGACTTGTTTTTTACGTTCAGGAAGTGTTCGCTTGCTCTGTCATTGAAGCAGCGTCCGGTCTGGCCGATGTATACTTTTCCACAAGTGAGGGGAATCTGGTAGACAACTGCGGATCGACATTCGGTGTACTGACGGGAATGTTTTACTGAGCAGGTCGCCCGCTTCTTCCGGTTTACCATCGGACACACTCTTGCCAACTTACATGGGGCAGAAAACACAACGTTCACATCGTACCTGGCTGCAACCTTCTTAACATTGTGCGATAGCTTATGGATATAAGGAATTACGGCAACACGTTTCCTTTCCCTGGGCTCTCTCCTTCCCTCTCCTAGCTTCATTTTCTGTAGTAAGGCTTCGGACAGGCCTGCTATGAGGAAAGGTGAGTAGCCAGCTAAAAGAAGGCGTTCAACCAGGTTATCAAAGCTGTAATCAGCCATGTGCTCGCAACTTTTTGTTAGTGACGCATGAAGTGCGCTAGTTGCGACTGCCCGCTTGACAAGTTTGGAATGCGCACTGTCGAAGGGGAGTAAACCTTTCTTCGATCTAACGTTGTACGACCAACACACTCGCTTACCACTAAAAACCAGCAACAGATCTAAAAACTGGATCCTGTTCTCTTTTGGCATTTCCCACGTGAAATTCATTCCACCAGAATAGTCCTTGAACACTCCGACGATGTCCCTGACGGCTTGTGGCATGTCAATAGCAGCAGCACAAGCCGTCAGGGACATCGTCGGAGTGTTCAAGGACTATTCTGGTGGAATGAACTTCACGTGGGAAATGCCAAAAGAGAACAGGATCCAGTTTTTAGATCTGTTGCTGGTTTTTAGTGGTAAGCGAGTGTGTTGGTCGTACAACGTTAGATCGAAGAAAGGTTTACTCCCCTTCGACAGTGCGCATTCCAAACTTGTCAAGCGGGCAGTCGCAACTAGCGCACTTCATGCGTCACTAACAAAAAGTTGCGAGCACATGGCTGATTACAGCTTTGATAACCAGGTTGAACGCCTTCTTTTAGCTGGCTACTCACCTTTCCTCATAGCAGGCCTGTGCGAAGCCTTACTACAGAAAATGAAGCTAGGAGAGGGAAGGAGAGAGCCCAGGGAAAGGAAACGTGTTGCCGTAATTCCTTATATCCATAAGCTATCGCACAATGTTAAGAAGGTTGCAGCCAGGTACAATGTGAACGTTGTGTTTTCTGCCCCATGTAAGTTGGCAAGAGTGTGTCCGATGGTAAACCGGAAGAAGCGGGCGACCTGCTCAGTAAAACATTCCCGTCAGTACACCGAATGTCGATCCGCAGTTGTCTACCAGATTCCCCTCACTTGTGGAAAAGTATACATCGGCCAGACCGGACGCTGCTTCAATGACAGAGCAAGCGAACACTTCCTGAACGTAAAAAACAAGTCTGGGAGCCACATGGCACTACATTGTAACCAACCCCGTCACGATTGTCGACCTATGTTTTCAGACACCATGTTTCTGGCGACCGCAAGGAGTAGAATAGAAAGGGAGATTATTGAAGGTTTTTTGATTGAAAACGCTGGGGACGAGTGCATCAGCAGCTCATCTGTCTGTTTACAGGAGAAAGAAAGGACCTTTCTTGAACGGACGCGATTCTTGCGTTTTAACTGCTAGACATCCTGACAAACGGTTTTTCCTGCACCTCACCTTATAGTGTTTTATTTTGCGTTGTTTTGTTTGTTGACCTTATGCGGAACTTTGCTCCTCTGTCTTTTAAAGACTTTTAGTTGTTTTACCGTCTTCATTGCTTGGCCGGTGGTGGTTCATGTTTTTGTTCTTTCTTTTAGTTTCCCTTTTTAACGATTGTTACTTTTACCGTGTTATTTGTTGGTGTCGGTTTCTTGTTTTCGCTTTTAGCCTGCTGACTGTGCCTATTGCCTAGCAACTTTTACTTTTTTTCATCGCCATTTTGCTCATGCTTTTCTCATGCTTTTACGCCTTCTCGCTCTCTTGAATGTTTTTTACGTAGCCCAAAGATTCCGCTTTGCTTTGAAGTACTCATTTTCTTGCCTATCTGAGCTGCAGTTGTCATTGGCTGTAGCTGGTCCATGCACATCTTTGTATCTGTTAGTCCCTTTATCATTAGCTTGGTAATGCTATAGTTTTTGATAGTGCATGCACGTTTTATGAGTTCTGTCGAGCTGTGTGATGACTCCCCAAACGTGTGAAGCGTTCCTTCGCTGTGTCCCGTGGCTGACAGTGCATCACGTGGTCAAGGAAATAGTATAAATCTGTGCTGGTTTTTCACGCAATAAAGAGTTGGTAGTCAGCGCCCGTCCTGTGTTTTTCGTGTTTCTTCTGTCCTTGTGCCGTAGCGCTGTTGTGAATCTGTTTATTTAGCATTGTAACTAATTAAAACGATGAAGTAGCGATATCGTAGCTTTTTTGTGCCTTCCATAACCTATACTGAACATTGATGTCATAGCAATTGCTATGCTATTGAAACAGGGAAGAAAAGAAATCTGGTTGTAATTATTTAGCGATTGGAGACGAATACTATGCAACAATTCTATGTATACGAATGCCCAGCACGTCACTACAAAGAACACACATAACCAAAAATTTGGTGTTTATACTCATTTAAGGTAATACTACTTCCCACGCAAGAACACGACAGCCATGTGTAAACTTTTTGCTTTCATAGTAATAGAATCTATCCAACGACAAGTTAGGCGCAGCATGCCTGCTCTTTATAAATATGCAATACTGACAATGTTTGACACTAGCATTTGGCATGAACGAGATAACTGTGATTACTTCGCACATTACGTGCCAGTCCATACTATTATGCACAATTTAGATTTGCAAATGTAATGTGTAATTCTCTATGACTGCCACGTTAGTGCACTGCAAACCAATGAAGTTGTCTTGCATTTGCAATGTTCTCGCTACTTTTATGCAACACTGATCACTTCAGTATATCTGCATCGTTCTGTTAGACGGCCACGGGATAGCTAGAATTAAGGCTATTTTATGTGATGGAAACCATTGACTAGACAACAAAGAAGAAAAGCCTCAACTACTGTCCTGGTGCTGGGACGTCTAATAAGAGCTCAGAAAGACTCGGTTTCAATACGCCAAACCCTCCGCATAACATTACCCTGTGCGAAAATACCCCACCCCACCCTAGCTTAATTTCTGTCCACATGCACCAAGGCTCACTGCACCTGTTATAAATATTGCCCTAAATATTGCAATCAAGCTGCCCGTGTATGCATAGGCTATCTGTGCATCGAGAAAGAAAGAAGTTGTTAGGAATGTTTCACACCAAAAACAGAAAAAAAGGCAGCCTGTTTCTCAGAAACAGCTAAGAGCATGAAATGGTGTGTCCAAAAAGATTAGGCTGCTTTGTACTTATTTATGACAACGAGAACTGTCAGAGCTGCGCTTTCAAAAACTCAGGAGCTTTGTGCACAAACGTAGCTTCCGTATGCACGTCTTGCAGCACCAACGCTTCCGAATTGAAACGACCGATGAATATGCACAGGAAAAAGCAAATAGAGAGCGCTTGAATTTAAAAGAAAAGCTACCTTGCACAATCAGAAATTTCACGACAGAACCTTCCAAACAGTGACGTGTACTGGTTGCGGTATACCGAATATATACCTAGCAAATAAGTGTGCGCTTTGTTAACGAGCGGGATTCTGTGGCGGCAATGCTACAGCTCCAATTCCGAAAACCTAATGCTGCAAAAATTGAGTTTTCAAAATACGTGCGAATGCACGATACACTTTTGCACGCATTTAGAACTTTCAGTTGTGAAACACAGACAACGAATCTTGTGTATGCGTCTTCCTTGGCTGGTAAAAAAATTCTATAAGTCTCCAGTTTGCCTGTGTACTCCACAAATTCTAGGATCCCTGTCCGCTACATGTCAAATTTCACTGAAGCGAAAGTAATACAACCGACAGCTGATGATCTGCTAGGGCAACAGGATTTCAAAAGTTTGAGAAGGGCAGTGGGAGTCCAATCCAGGTGGAGTAGTGAAATTTGACTAGTAACAGACAGGGATCCTCCAATCTGTGGAGGACACAGCATACATTTTATAACATGCTTAACGAATTTTTGGGAGCAGCATGCTTTTACCCTTCTACTATTTGTTGCTACTGAATCAGTTTGGCGTTGACAAAAGATCTGTAATAAGGAGTAATTACTCATTGACATCCACTCGAGCACAGCCAAATGGCTACAAAGGAAAGCTATACAGCTTTCACAGAAACTTCGTAGTTAAAGAAAGATTCGTCCTGGTCCGGTGTTCGAACTCAGAACCACCACTTCACTGGAGCAGTCGCTCTATCAATTTGTCCAACCTGGACGGCAAGCTTATGGTAGGGCGAGAGCGAAGTGATCAATAACTCGAGTGGGAACTGTGCTGGTCCAATGTTTTAGGACCCCTAAAACATTGGACAAACTCAGTTCCCGCTTCATGTTACCTCTAAAACATTGGACAAACTGAGTTCCCGCTTCATGTTACAATACTGAGTGACATTTTGGTCTATACACCAGAAATACCGGTAAAGCATCATGATAGAACACAATATTTTTTAAAGGGATAAAGGAATATGTTCGCCCTTTCAGAGGGCACATATGCATAAGAGGCAACATGTGTGAAATAGTCTCTGCACCTGAAGCAGTGTAAATTCCATTATGTTAACAGCAGCAGTCAAAAGCTTCATGAGCGACTATTTCATACAGATCATGTAATTACATTCATGTAATTCAGGATCAGATTCATGTGATTATACAGGGAGGTACTGCTGCTAAGTGCACGTAGAGCTCTGCATGCATTTCTAAACCCGGCTGTGAGCCTATGTCTACGAAATTTTTCTAAATAGGCAGGTAAGGTATGCATCACTGGAAAACAATACCTACCACAAACAGCTGAGGAGAGATAGCACAGCCAAAAGCTGGAAGCACGAATGGCCCAGTAGATACTGGCAGCTGACAACTGCAAATAAATATGTCAGAGCAACTGTTGTCAGTGGCCGCAACAATGTCATGAATGACAAGAGAAGAAATTGTCTACTGCTTCATAAATTAGAATAAGGTAGTAACATAGGAACACAAAAAGCAATGAGAGGGCCCATGACAAAAGAAATGAACAGATTGTATGTGATGCACCGATATACATTTTTTCAGTAGATTTACATGACTGTCACACCCGCATAGAAAGATGAGCAGGCTGGAATACCACTATTTTTATGCATGATGAAAAGAGCGTAACTATTCGAATATAGCATGCACAGGATTTTATTACTACTAGGGTGCTTTGCAGCAGCACCGAAGGTATTTTTAAATTGAACGTAGCGACCAGTAGACCCGTCTGCTTTGCACAAATGATGAGAGGATGGAAAAGGCATGCATTCATTAGCAAGAAGCACGATATCTCACATCACAGCATGAAACGAAAATTGGTATTGCATTTAACAAATCTGCACAGAAATAAAAACTGCCTAGTGGCAATGCAAGTAAGAGCATGGGAAAAAAATACCGAAGAAAACTGGTGAGTGTGGTGCAGGGAGGTCTGTGGGTAGGGTCTCGTGCCTGGGAATAGTTCCGAGCGCGGAGAATCGCCGGCAGCACAGCTGGTGGCAGTCAACCAAGAATAAATAAGAGAAAGTGAAAATCAATAACAAACCATCACCGATATAGCGAACGACTTGAAAGCGGGCCGCACAAACGAGGGATATAGCAAAAAGCTTGAAATCCTAAATAAGTGCGCAGTTGCATCCCAAACAGTTCTCAAAATCTGAAGGCGAGGAAGCATCGACACCTACACCTCAGGGCAGACGCAAGAACGATCTAACTCTGACATAATACTGTGTCAAATTCTGTTCCATGGGGAAGCACAGATAAAAATTTACAAATGACTAGGCAAGGGATATGCCCCAGCCTTTTACACGCGATCATTGTCCCCGAAAAAATTGTATGACAAATATTAAGGCGTAAGCACTAATCCCACGAGTACACACACTGAGCACTGTCTGTTGGCAGCTGGCCTAGCGCGAGTGCTCTGTCGCGCGGCACTGCCGCTCATCGTCATCTTCTAAGTAGCACAAATCAATCCGACGGGCACCAGCCGCGAGGCAACTCGACCGTTGTCAGTTCTCTTGTCTGTCCGCGGCTGGCCTAGCAAGAGCGCTCTCTAACGTGGCACTGCACGCTCATCATCCTCTCCTATGTAGCACAAATCTATGCTATTGGAATGTAATTGTCTGTTGTTTTTCGCAGCGCTAGCAAGCGACCGCATAACTCTGTTATGATAACTGGTGGCATTTTTATTTACCGCGGCACCCGAGTACTAAACGCAGATAGAGACTATGGAGCAACAGTTGCCATGCGGCCTTTACGCCCGTTCTTTTCTGGTAAAGGCCGATTCACACGATTTTCCGTTCGCCCGCTGCCGCGGCCGACAGCGCGCCTCTCAATGTGGTGACGCATGAATACGTAGTGCGCGGGCCGCGGGCGAACGGACCGTCGTGTGAATCGGCGTTAACGCATTATAGCTGAGGCAACCGCACGCAGACTGCCTGCACTGCCATCCCTATATAAGCGCACACTAATAACGCGTGCGAATAGAGATCAGAAGTAAAGAAACGTACACGGGACTCACCGTTCAGACGGCTCATCAAGGCTTAGCAAAACCGCACATTCTTCTTCGTTGCCTCTCCAGATGACAAGAAGTCGTAGCGCTACCTTTCTTCAGGGCTTTACCCATTGAAAATCACCAGTGTTGACAGGGCGTAATTCTCATCGTTGGTTTCCAAAACACACTTGTGTTCTTCATACACGTCCACCGCACGAGCACTCAAACAATGCTACGAAAACCCAAATAACACAAAACGTGACGACGGCTGCAGTTTTGCTTCGTTGAAAAAACCTACAAATGCGCTTTTTTTATTACTAATATTTGAATTGTGTTCGCAACAAAAACAAATTATATTTTTTTCATTTTATTTCTTTATTAAATGCGAATACCAAAGCGCTTTTAGATACTTTTGCTGACATGTCGTTTGTAGAAGCTGCGATCCTGTGATCCCATCCCCGGGTGTCCTAGCAGACGACGGCGCAGACGACGCTGTTGACGGAATGCAATTTCGATTGACGGCAGCGAAAATCCCTTAAATGCGACAAAAAAGGCAAAGAAACGCACCGTATCGCAAACTGGTCCATATCAAGGATATGTTCGACGCGAGCGGTAGGACAAAGAGCAGCTGCGATGCATTACTCTACGCGACACTGGCATGGTCGACGGAGATCTACATGAAACAGAGCTTAAATGTGACCCGTACAAGCGGATTACTGTGATATCAACTGCGTTACGGAACTACGACGATACTTGCTTCACACTTTAGCTTATATGCAACAGCGGCCCGCACTCGCCGCATCCTGTTCGAGTGTACTTTCACTAGCAAGAGCCCACATGCATGGAAGCCGACAGAAGCAACTGTCTTTTCGAGTTCAGATTGTTCCGAGAAATACGAGCAGCTTACTTTAGCACGTACTAGAATTCAAGTTCTCAGCCTGTGTGTCACGTACGGTGACGATGG
Source organism: Amblyomma mixtum (assembly GCF_055824585.1). NCBI lineage: Eukaryota > Metazoa > Arthropoda > Arachnida > Ixodida > Ixodidae > Amblyomma > Amblyomma mixtum. The sequence goes on from NC_143020.1 coordinate 1,600,520, forward strand.
CGTCGAGGACGAGCTTAAGAATCGCCTTAACGTGGCCGCAACGCAGCCGGTATCCCAAGCATTCGTGCGCTAATTGTTGTTCACCTGTACTGCGAACGTGCGCTCAGTCGCAGGCCAGCCGCTAGCTGCTCGATTTGCCAGCCTTGCGAGTACAATTCGCAAGTTTCTGAGCCAATCTTTGAGCGAGCCGAGCTTTCAGCTATGACGCTGCTCGCGAGCGCGCCGCGCGACGAGCTTCGGCCTGCTCCCTGGCTGCCGTATTCGTAGCTAAGCCTAGGAGGTTTCACTTCGATGCCAGAGCTGAGAGCGCTTTGAAACTGGCTAGCGCTGAGGTGCTACTCTTTGCATTGTAAGTACGTTTTATTGTGAACTATGTCTCGTAGTGAAATAAAGATATGTTCGGGTCCACCCGAACGGTGATGATGGCGTCGAGGACGAGCTTAAGAATCGCCGCAACGCCGCCGATATTCCATGCATGCATGTGTGCTAAATTTGTTCACCTGTGCTGCAAACGTGGGCATAAAGGCTCGCTCAATCGCAGGCCAGTCGCTGCTCGATTTTCCAGCCTTGCGTGCGCGATTCGCAAGCTACGGAGCGAATCATTGAGCGAGCCGAGCTTTCGGCAACGACGGCGCCCGCGATCGCGCCGGGCGACGAACTGTGCGCTGCTCGCTGGCTGCCCTTGTCGTCGCTAAACCTAGCCGATTTCACATAGATGCTGTAGCTGAATGCACTTCGAAACTGGCCAGCACTTAGGTGCTACCCTCGGCACCGTTTTACTCTGAACCCCGCGTCATAGGGAAATAAATATATGCTCGGTTTCCGCGACCCCTTCAGGAGCGGAGCTATAGCAGCTGCCAGGCGAACTCCAGAGCAGCAGCAAAGCGGCTATGGGAGGAAATTTGTATGGCTGTTATCGCTTCTACCAACAACTCGACATTGGCTAATGATACTCTATCCCAGAGCTTTGGTCGTGAACAAACAATACCAGTGCATTTTTCTGACGCCGCCATCCAGGCTGGCAGGCCGGCCCCGAGAAGCTAGCGCGCCCTTACGATTGTATGGCCGTAAGGGCGGAGGAGTAAAACAAGCACTGAACTCCCTTGGGGTATGCAGGAGTGGAAATGCCATTTTACTCTTTTGTCAAGAGGAGTGAACAGGACCTTTCACTCTTTCTCGTTTGTAGAGAGAGTAGATTGAGACCTGCAGGAGTAGCGAGGCTCTTTTACTCTTAATGCAGGAGTAGCAGTTCTTAGAGTGTAGCGGACACCTTAAATCTCCTCGCTGTGAGCTTTTCTTTAGACTACCTGATGTTGAGGACGAGGTTCGGGGTCGCGGCTCGACGGATCCACGGTCAGCACGACGCCCGTTTCCACCTCCAGGCCAAGGACAGGAATGCCGCTGAGCGACGGAGTTACAAGGTGGCGGAAGAAGACTTGAATTTATTTACATATTTACAACAGAAAATGCGACTGTGACTACATATTGACAAGAGTCCGGAACAGGAAGAAGTGTCTGCGACTGCTTTCGCCGCCGAGTTTTATGCGATCCGTCTTCCCTAGCCTCCCCAGGATGATGTTGTCAACTCCAGGCCAGGAGAGGCCAGAAACTCTCACTCGCGCGCACAAACCTCCGCCCCCGCACCTGTGGACACTGGTCACGCACGTCACGTCACGCGTTGAGCCGGGGAGACAAGGATGCCTTTGAGGTAAAGTTGATTCCAGGATGCAAGGTTCTCGGATGCGCCGAAGGTTCCCCGGGCTGTCAACACCTGTCCGTCAGAAGACATCACTCACGAAGGGTCGGAATGCGAGACCATGAAAAGGGCGGAAGTGGGCCTTTGTCCCTTGAGGACGTTCTTGAATGTTGTGGAAGTCCCCCGCCAGCCCGCCGCGATGCTCGATACTCAGAAGAGCCACGGTGACGAGGGCCCTTGACATGCCCTTGACATGTTTACTGCGAAATGGGAGAGGCAGTACGTGTCCACCTGGGCGCTCTGTGTCCAGCTGTTCTTGTGGGTCCTGCCCGGAGACGCAGAACAGTACGTCGCCCTTGCCTCGTGGTGAATCCGGAACGACTTGAGGCAAGCGTCGCTGAGTTGACAGGGGTTTCTCGGAACCGTCCAGGCGACACTTGGGTGCTGGTTTCTTCCTGCTAACGCCGATCTTAACAGCTCCTCCGCGGCCAGGAAAATCTCGATCGGCCAGTGGTCACAATCACTGGTCGAGGAGAGATGGGCTTGGGTTGTAGCGTGGGATGCCTTTCTTGAGATTCTCTGCGAGCACACAACAGAGTCCTAATCCTCGCACAATGGAGGCATTAGTAGAAACCGACCACCCAACACAGCGCCACTCCCCAGGCAGTGCCCGAGATTCACCCGAGATCCGCCAGGCTGCTATGCAATACAATTCGTTGTCGGCATAAAATTGAACTGAAAATTTTGCAGTTGACAGCAATAGTCGTGGCCATAAAGCGAGACTACATGCAACCTCATGACCGCCAAAGTCAACCTGCCACGCAGCACGAATTAGACGTTGTCTCTCAGAGGATTATCTCACAGCTAAAACTTCGATGAAAACCGTAAAGCTGAGATCACCCAATACCCTCTGTCAACGAAAAGACTTCGTCTTAGCTCAAAATTTTGCCCCACTTATCCTTACACGATCTTTGCGAGGAAACTGTCGGGAAAGCTTGCCCTCTCGAAGTAGAGACTGCACCGAAATTTGCAGAAATAATTCTGCGTCCTGTAAATCAAGCCACGTGCCCGTACACGATGCTCCGCCGGAGTTCTTCTGTTAGACTCTAAGAACACTATCGGCTAACTAAACAAAAAAACACTGTGCAAAATCACACCTTAAATTCCCTCAACCGACACATTTTATTGTCAGTTACCATTAATTGCCCAAATATCACAGTCTGTCCTAACGTGATATTTCCCTACTCACTTGGCAAATTGAACTAACCTTAATTTTCCCTGTTTGCCTTTCTTCCTAAAGGAAAACCATAAACAGAACAACTAAAAAGAAAGCTCCTGGTCCTAACAATTTACTCTCTAGGACCCTGCAGAAACTTTTGCTGAGCTGTAGCTTGTCATCGCGTATTCAAACCCTACAACCAACTTTCTCAAAATGCTAACAAAAAATAAAACGAAAAGCACATGTTCCCTCTCTCTTGCGTTCAGGGATTCATTTCAGCCGCGCCCTTCGGGGTCGCGTCCGTCTGACCTTTCTTCCAGCTGCAGAAGCGTGACGAATGACGTCACCCCAGGCCTTAGTCATTCCCTGAACCCTGTCTCGGTCTTTGTGCCTCGTCCAGAGGCTGGGGAAACCTCGGCAGCGCGTGTAGTGCCGGACCCTACTACACAACAATGGTCTTCCAGTAAGGGGATTGCCTTTCCGCCCTTCACACTTGGCGCCAGCTACACTATTCCCCCTCTGACAGGTTTGCCGACACCGCAGACACAAACGAGTTCCTCGTACCTTTCTCTGTAGCCTGGCTCTACAAACCTGCTCTGCTGGCTTACAACGCCGTCTTTTTCTTCTGGCGATCATTCCCTGCACTTTCAAGGAATCGCGTGGTCGGATGTTTCTGCAGTCTGAGCGCGTTACTTCTACTTTTATTCTCCTTTTTCGAGAAACTGGTGCTCTGTTGCCAGCAGGACGACTCACTATCATGCTGACTGCCATTGTCTTGCGACAGCACGGTTCTGCCACTTTCGCACGTGGTCTTTTTGTTAGCGTACTGCCGCTTTCACCTTTGGAAGATTTCGTGGCACTTTTCGGGAGTTTTTTCTCTGGCCTATCCGCACGCGTCGCACGATCAGAATTTGCTTTCTGACACGCAATGCGGTTCTCTTCTCTAGGCTTTAAAACAACCCCATCTTCCTTCACCTCAGTGACCCTGCGCACTGTTAACTCTGGACAGGAGCCTTTCATCTATTTTTGTTCTGGCAGTGGTGCGCTCTTTTCTCCTTGCTGCGAGCCTCCCACGTGCACCTCGGGATCAACCACCCACTCTTTAGGCTGCCCATACACACTGAGGACTCCGCGTTGACGAGCAACTATCTCGCTGGCGTCGCAGCTCCGCACTACCTCTACGCAATCGACCGGCGGACAATTCACTGCCTCTGGGCTAGGCGACTCACTCCCCTGAGTATTGTCCTCTCTCGTTTGCGCGTCTTCTTCACTGCCTTCGAGCCCGCCTGGCTCATCCCTGTCACACACCTTGCGGTGGCACCGCTCTGCACTGTTTTGTGCACACTCTTTGAGGCTGCCCTCAATTTCACTTTGCGAACTTGTAGAGTCGGGCACCTCTACCTTTTCCTTAAGCCGTCGGGGTGGGTGTTCCCCTTTTCCGGCTTTACCACTTTGCCGGTCACACATTTGCACTAACTCCTGTTTCTTGTCAACGCGGTGACCCGGCTCGGCAACCGTTTCACGTGCCTTACCTTTAAACTCGGGTGCCAGGTGTTCCCCTTTTCCTCCTGCACCTTCGTTCCGACCAGACGCGTGCATGGGTCCCTCTATCCTAGCGTTGCGTCGGTCCCGCTCGGCAACGGTCTCTCTAACCTCTTCGGAACTTCTCTTTAGAGTTGTCGCGTTTCGATCCCACACGTGCCGATAACGCGCCTGTTTCTTATTCGCAGTGTTGAGACCTTTACTCTCCGCAACAGTCTTAAGCATTGCGGGTTTCGTCTGGACAGAAGCGGTATCGTACTTAAATGGCTCTCTCACTTTACCGTTCAAGTTCATCCGGCCGCTTACGAATTCTGTCCAAACTCCAAAGTGGCGGAATAAAGCTGCCTTGGCTGTTCCGTAGTCTTCCAACTCCTCATCGGACAGGCTCAGTACTACATTAGCAGGCTGAGGCGGCAAAAGAGACACTAACATGTGGCTCCAAATCTCATTGTCTAATTTAGACTTCTCACAGCTATTTTCAAATTTGTCAAGAAATTTTGAAATGCTTTCTCCTCTCTTGAATACTCGCAGCTGAGATCGCGTCAGATCCCAGTTTCCCTCGGCAATGCTCTGGTCGACTTTTGCTATTATGCGCTTGTGCTCTGCCTGTTGCGCCTTTTCGCAGCGTTTAAAACTACCTTCTTCTTGTGCATGTTCTTGGCACTCTGATTCCCCACTCTCCGCTTTTGTCGAAGTTCTGCTTCCTTCATTTTTGACTGCGCCTCGTAGCATCTCAACTCTAAGCTGCATTATTTTCAACTCTCGTTCCTGTTCCTCTATTTCTCGCTCTTGTTTCTCTATATACCGCTTCCGTTGCTCTGCCGCTAACCGTTGCTCTTCTACTCTTTTCCGCTTATCCTCTGCTTTCTTCAGCTCGGGTTTGAGTGGTTCCCAAGTAAACTCAATTGTTTCCTCGTCAGCGGATCTAAGAGCGACTTACAAATATCGGCTTTCTCCATCTCCTCCTTTACTACCGCACCCAACTCCTCGCACAGCGCTAGCAAATCTGCCTCCGGCCATGTCATGAGATCCATGCTTGCTGCTTCTAGCCCCGGCTTTGCTGTTCAACTGTTGTCGTGAGGTTAACACACCTCACCGAACAACTTCCCTCGATTCCCAGCAGTTCAAAAGTATTAACCCAAACATTTGAAGCCTGGCAAATCTCAAGCAAAGTCCGTGCACTCGCCCAAAGAAGCAACATCACGAAGCATGGTCGATCCAACCGCTGCCAACCAGTTGTTGAGGACGAGGTTCGGGGTCGCGGCTCGACGGATCCACGGTCAGCACGACCCCCGTTTCCACCTCCAGGCCAAGGACAGGAATGCCGCTGAGCGACGGAGTTAGAAGGTGGCAGAAGAAGACTTGAATTTATTTACATATTTACAACAGAAAATGCGACTGTGACTACATATTGACAAGAGTCCTGAACAGGAAGAAGTGTCTGCGACTGCTTTCGCCGCCGAGTTTTATGCGATCCGTCTTCCCTAGCCTCCCCAGGATGATGTTGTCAACTCCAGGCCAGGAGAGGCCAGAAACTCTCACTCGCGCGCACAAACCTCCGCCCCCGCACCTGTGGACACTGGTCACGCACGTCACGTCACGCGTTGAGCCGGGGAGACAAGGATGCCTTTGAGGTAAAGTTGATTCCAGGATGCAAGGTTCTCGGATGCGCCGAAGGTTCCCCGGGCTGTCAACACCTGTCCGTCAGAAGACATCACTCACGAAGGGTCGGAATGCGAGACCATGAAAAGGTCGGAAGTGGGCCTTGTCCCTTGAGGACGTTCTTGAATGTTGTGGAAGTCCCCCGCCAGCCCGCCGCGATGCTCGATACTCAGAAGAGCCACGGTGACGAGGGCCCTTGACATGCCCTTGACATGTTTACTGCGAAATGGGAGAGGCAGTACGTGTCCACCTGGGCGCTTTGTGTCCAGCTGTTCTTGTGGGTCCTGCCCGGAGACGCAGAACAGTACGTCGCCCTTGCCTCGTGGTGAATCCGGAACGACTTGAGCCAAGCGTCGCTGAGTTGACAGGGGTTTCTCGGAACCGTCCAGGCGACACGTGGGTGCTGGTTTCTTCCTGCTAACGCCGATCTTAACACTGTATAGCCTCTCCAGAAGGCACACGACTCGCGTACTTACAGGGTATTTTTTCTCAGTACTGTTGTGTCGGCAACCTTTTCTGGAGTTCCTTAACACCAGTGCTTCAAAACGTGTAACGCGAATGTACATTTATTTCTTCTGCTGCAAAAGCGTTCTTCTCTAAAATTCACACACCGACGCTTCCTGTCAAGGCATTACTTCATGCTGAGAAGATGTTTGTGTCATGGACGGTAAATTGCCGCCTGCGCTATGCGCCAAAGACTATTGACCATTGTTTTATTCTGTGCAATGATGCTACGTTCTTCTGGGACATTACGGCGAACGTGCACCTGAGAAGGACATTGAAATCACACGGATTAGTACCCGTTTTTTTTCCAGTGGAGAAAAACTGTGTTGTGCCGTGTGATCTATTTGTGTTGCTGTGACTGTTTAGTGTCAAGAGCCGTATGATGGACCGCCGCCGAATCACAGGGGTCATCGAAATCTTTGTTCCTTGAGCAGTGAGCTTTGGGGCCCTGGAAGGGCCGCCTTGCTGGCTCCCCTATCTAGATGCATGGGTGTGCCTCTCAGACTTCTGATGTTTCGGGAGGTGGGGATTTGCAGGGGTATGGCGGGCTCGTATTGCACAGCCTGATGTCCTGTGGCATGGGCTTACTCCGATTTTCCTTTTCGGCGCTATTTTCATGCAGTAAAGAAAAAAATAATCGCCGTAGCTCAGTTGGTAGAACACCAGACGCAAAATTCGAAGGTCAAGGGTTCGGATCCTATTTGCGGGATGTTTTTTTTTCTGTTTAATCAATTACCGTTAAAACTAATTACTCGTTAAGCTCCTATTGATGAACACCACAAATTACTTTTAAAAAAGTACATCCCCTATGCTGCTTGGTTTCGGTTAATAGTTGGCTTCCCGCATGTGCGGCAGAGAGGCTGATATAAGCCGCCCGTCAGAGTATTCAAGATACAGCAATCTGAGAACAGCGTGACGAAGCTGCACGCTAGCGATTGGCATTTTTTTTCATATAAGCAGAACAATTTCAATGCATCGACATAAACAAAAATCACTTCATCGCAGTTACATTTCATTTCATCAGTGACTGTGGTGCTCGGCTGCTGGCCCGAAAGACGCGGGTTCGATCCCGGCCGCGGCGGCTGAATTTCTTCGGAGGAGAAATTCGAGGCCCGTGTACTGTGCGATGTCAATGCACGTTAAAGAACCCCAGGTGGTCGAAATATCCGGAGCCCTCCACTACGGCGTCTCTCATAGCCTTAGTCGCTTTGGGACGTTAAACCCCATAAACCAAACCAACATTTCATTTCAGTAGCACCTTTCCAGGCGTTTTTCACATCTCAGCGACCGCATGTATTTCCGCATTGCCTCTTTGTGTAATCACTATTTTTTTTTAAGTATCGTACCGCTGCTACATGCCCGCTTTTCATTGTTTATTTTCGTCGCGTGCAACAAATAATGTTCGGATTCTTTAACAAGAAAACAGATACGTATATTTCTTTGTTTTGTAATAATAGTATCATGTGTGTTCTAACGCGTCAAAGCGGCGCGGAGTCTATCAGGAACGCTGTAGTGGAGGACTCCAGATTAGCGTAGACCAGCTGGGGTTCTTCAGAGTGCACTCACATCGCACAGCACACACGCATTTTTGCATTTCGTCGCTAACAAAATGCGACCTCGCCACCGGTATCAAACCCGCTACCTTGGCATTAGCAGCCGAGCACCACAGCCACTGAGCCATCGGGAGGGGTCTTATTCATTATCTGCTATCTGAGACAAGGAATGCCTCAGAAAGGAAACGTTTCACAACGTGATTGGGTCATTGCGCCTACGATTCACATATTTATGGTACTCGACACAAAGAAAAGGAAACCATTCTCACTCAGTGCTTTACGAGTTAAAGCAGTGTTAACAATTCGAGTAAAGCTGTACGTAAGCATGTGAAAGGGGGGTACTATAAAATCCAACATTTCACGTCAATCTGATTTAAAATCCTTTGAATTACCAAAATCACATTGCAGAAACGCCAATTAGCTTTCTTCCTAGGCACGAGACTTCTTTCAATTTTGTTGTTCACCTGGATGCCATTTCGACTGGATGCCAATTTCGCACTCCATAGCGCCGACAGCTTTCGCTGGGTAAATCTACGAGCTGGCATTCGCCATTTGGTCTGAAAAAAAGAAAAAGAAAGTATGCCGTGTTGCACAAAATGGGCGGCTGAACCGACTCCCGAACCGGTTCGGAACGGTTCCTTTGAATCGCTCCGGTTCGGGTTCAGTTCCAAGATGGCAAAAAAAATTTGGGTTCGGTTCGGTTCCAGTTCCGGGCAAAAATTCGGGTTCGGTTCCGGTTTCGGGTTCAGGTTCGGTTCCGGTTCGACACCCTGTTTAGAACACTCTGAGCGGCCATGGGCTTGTGTGATGCGAGCGCAACGAGGTGTACACTTTATCTGTAGATAGGGTAGGGTGATGGGAAGGGATGATAGAAATCGTGTGGGAGGCAGCTCGGCAGTTATGTGGCATTTGGGCCTAAATTCCACCGATGTGGCGATAACCGTAGTCGTTGTATACGGGGCAGTTGTCTGCAGCTTTGTAGCCCATTACACGAACATGATTTGCGTAGACTACGTTTGCTTGCTGCGTTGAAGGGCCTGCATGCCGGCCATTACGAAGTATCCGACTCGCTTCTTTTTAACGCGAAAACGTTAAGGATCTTGTGTCGCATAAAATCCGGTGAGGTCGGTAACGTCAGCGCTGTGACCGTGAGCGAAAAATTCACGAAAAATCTCCAGAGAAGTAACCTAGGAGGCAGGTGTGCAACCGAGGTTGGGTAACTTGTGGCGTCATCACAACCTGTCCGCCAGGTTGAGAGCAAACTGCGCAGTGTCGCAGGTGGCAGTTAAATTATTCATTGGTCTCTAGAGGTCTAAGCTGCGTAGCGCAAACCTCACCGCTGGCTGCGTATGCCATTGCAGGGCAGTGGCGTATCGCTTAACTACTGCATCACTTCGCCTGGAGTGGTGTGCTGGCTCCCAATAATCTAGGAACGCTAAGTAGAGGATGCCCAGTTCTGCATATATGGGCGTTAACCAATTAACCTATCACGTCAGTCTCTTCAAGCAGACAGTAAGTGGCCAACAACTTTTGCTCCCCGCTTCCCTGTAGCGGTGGGGATCTTTTGCCGTGTTGAGCAAATATACGGCTCATTTACAAACGCGGCGGAGTCCGCCTCCGTTAGGTGGCTATAAGGCGGGCAAGCAACGTTTCCTCTACTGTTCTAATTTAACCGCACGACAGAGCCCTCCTTACAACACTTCAGTGGGATTGGCATTGTGGCATTTTCAATGTCATTGTTCATTGTAGTGACGCTAATAATGGAACAGCGGCTCCACGGGGACGATTCCACTGCGCCACGATGATTTTGTTTTTCAAAATATTATTTTTTATAATGATGGCATGTTTTATGTACATGATCTGTCAACAAACATTAAGAAAACAGTGGCTTGTCAACAAACATAAGCAATGAAGCACGAGAGAAGAGTCAATCAAAGCAGACATTTGGGCTAGTTGGTGTGAATTCTTGGTGGAAAAAAACAGCGCAAAATAAGACAGAATCTTAGTTTGCGCGGTTTTTTTCCACCAGAAGAGTCAATGCAGTGGACATAACTAATCCATCACAAGCACGAGAAAGGAGTCAATTCGAAAAACATAGCTCATACATTATAAGACGACCACACGACACATCTAAACAACAAAGAGCTAGAACAAAAAAGCAATGAACAAAACAGCACTAACAGTGAGTGCCACTCCGCTTCAAACTCGTTCTGGGCATTTAATTCTTTTAGGTTCACAGTAATTCTATAGAACTGGCCTTTAGCAGAAACAACAGATTCACAATGTCGATCCACCTGCGTGTTTTTCACAGGCTGTTTAATCGCACTGAAAGAACCTATCTAAAGCTTCATCAACAAATGGCAGTGCAGTGAGAAATTATATAGAATGCGGCGTCAAATTATCTTTTTTTTTAATGTCCGTTGCATGATGTCCGAGAAGATTATTGTATGTGTACAATAATTGAAACAATGCTCAATTGTTTCAGGAGCATCATAAAGTGCCAGTTCACCGTAGACTCGCACAATACCCTTTTTCTGTAGCCACGTTCTAACTGGCATTGTCTGAGTTTGTTGCTTACAGAAAAATACGAGGGGGTACCCAAAAGAAACCGGACTTATTTTCGTTTGAACTTATTTGTTCACATTTTAAGCACAGACCTTCAATCTCCTTCAAAGTATTCCCCACTTCCAATGATACGCATGTCGAATCTTTCATTCCATTTTTCAAAACATTCTTTAAATTAATCTTTTGTGATGCTTGACAGTGCCTCTATCGTTTTTGTTTACACCTCAGCAACATCAGCGAAACGCTTTCCATTCACCTATTTTTTCATTCTAGGAAAGAAAGTAGCACGGAGCAAGGTCGGGAGAGTATCAGGGTTGAGGAATAGGGGTCATGCCATTTTTGGTCCAAAATTGTCGTAGAGACAGGGCCGTGTGAGCAGGGGCATTGCCATGATGGAAAAACCAGTCACCCGACCGCCACAAATCTGGCCGCTTCCACCGCACACTGTTGCCCAATCTTTTCAAAACATCCAAGTAGAAAGCCTGGCTAACTGTCTGACCCTGCGGAACAAATTCTCAATGGACGACTCCTCTCACGTCGAAAAAACAAATCAGCATTGTTTTAGGTTTGGTTTCACCTGACGAGCTTTCTTGAGGCGAGGTGAATTTGAAGTTTTCCATTGGCATGATTGTTGCTTTGATTCAGGATTCGATTCAGGAACACTTGAGTTGTCCCCATAGCATCGTCCTTGTACGTCTTTCTTAATATTTCAAGAGTTTCCATTCAACTTTTCCAAGCAAAAATCAGAATTTCACGGGCGCACGCTGCTCACGAAAATCAGCCATTGCAAAAACGACATTCACACAAAACAGTCGTCCCTCTAAACCTCTGCCTGAACTAGTCTGACCTCCTTCAACGACGGCACTCGGCTTACTGACTCTGGAATGTTCGTTCTATGCGCTCCTAGTGGCAAAACGCGGTACCACAGAAGCTTTGACGACCAAAAAATTTAGTCTGGTTTCTTTTGGGTACCCCCTCGTATATGTTATTGATTGCACAAGACTTCATATCATACGTTATCACAGATGTTTCGCAGGCTTTGTGTGGGATTTGTATTTTTAATGAATGCGGCGTAATAACCTTTCCTGGCGCTGGTGGCCTCGGTTTAGTCGACCTGTATGTTCGACAGATGGTTTCACGTTTCATGTGTTTCCGGAACACTATAGACCCAGTAATGCGTGAATTCCTGCTAGTAAATATAGTTGATGCTTTACGAAGCATAGTTGTGTGTTCTAATGTTTCTCATCGTCCGTGTTTGTGGGGACCCATGCATGAGGTGTATCTGTCTATACGTTTGCTACATTTCATTTTTCCCCCTGAGTTCCTTATTTCGGTGTCGAAAAAACCGTTGTACGAAGACAATCTGTATGCTCTTTCCTACACAAATGTATCGCTCTGTGTATTTTGGCTTGCGGGGACATGACGCACTCAAGAGAGTTCGTAAAATGCCCCTCTAGGCATGTAATGGAATGTTTTTGTGAGCCATGACGGTTCGCCGTTTGCAGTTGAATGAAGGCGCGCCTAGTGATTGCAGAGTTGATTCAGAAGCGTACATGACTAATCTTGAGCATATAAAGTACAGATCACGCAATTTACCGAGTACAAAATTACGTGTCCGGTACGTTTACTGCTTGCTTGGCGTGTGGTAACGCCAACCACTTTACATCGCCGCCCCAGCAGGTATGCAAGTAAAAATGCTTTCGCACTACCGCATGTAATTGTCTTAAGTGCCGCCTTGAATTTTTACAATGAGAACTGAAGAGTGCGTCGGAATATTTCTTGCACAAAAAACGCTCGACAGTGCACCTTTAAGTACAGAGGGCAAAACACATGTCTAGAACGACCAAAATGTGCGTTTCGCAAATCCCAAACCGCCGATACCAGGCAAGCAAAAAATGAAGATGAAATCCTATGATTTTAGCTGCACATGCTTACATCCAGACCATTTTTAACCAAAGGCTATTGTTAGATATCGCGTGTTCAGACCGAAACACGCCCAGAACGTGTTCTAGGCAAGCATGTTGCCCTCTTTACATCTTAAAGGTTTGAACGTTTCGCATGTTGACCACGCAAAAATCTGCGGCCTCAGGGAGAGATATTTATTAACAGTGCCTTTTTTCCTGCTCGTGCAACAATATAATACAACCAAAGCTTTTAAAACGTTTCTCAGAATCTTGCCGAAAATTATATTCCAAAGGACCTATTAAATGCTTCACGGATAACTTGGGTTATTGGGTTGTGCTGCTGTTTCATTTGAGCGCCTATAACCCTAGCAAGCATTCTTGCGCACAGGCTTTAGCATTTTTCTTGATAGCTGTAGATAAACCACCACAACGCAAATTCTTCACCTTTGACAGGATATGTTACAAAAATGTTCCGCGACCCTCCTTCCGGCACCGAAGAGTGAAAAAAGAAGAAAATGGTGTAGACTAAGTTAACAAGGAGCTAGAGGTATAATACACCTATGTCTTTGAAACAGAGAAAAGCCAATTGTCACAAGAGCTTTGCGAATTAGGAGCTGGCCTTTCTGCCCCCTTATTATAGTTGCTGCCTAACGTATTTCAATGTGGCTCACTTTTTGATTTTTTTTTCACAATGAGAACAGATTACTAGACACGCGTTATTTAGGACAACATGCAGGAGCGCGAAACCAAATTACCACTCAGAATTCTAGGATACAGCTTTGCCATCAATTTTTATTTGACTCATTTATTTAAATGCGAACACTTCTTAAAAATTAGCCTACAGAAAGTTGTTCACAAAGCTAGCCTCACCATCAAGTAAAATTCAGGGACTACAGGCAGCCTGAATGAAACAAGCTTTTTTAATTTGCATTGTTGAGATTCATTATTGTTTAAAAGCATACCCTGGTTCGATAATTGGTTTCTCTGAAACTTGTACACTTGGTGGTATAGTCACAGTATTTATTAAGACTCAGAATGCAAAATATTTCAGTGAGAGCTTGGTGAATGACTAATCATAAGGAAATTCAGATCATTTCAACAAACAGAATGCTTGCATACGCAGAATTTAGACTGACCTTTCTTAAATACAACTACTTGAGCGTTGCCTTCGGCGGTGACTAGAAAAAGCACTTCAATAGCCATTTGTAACATGTATGCGCGTATCTACAATATAGCGCCACAGAGCCAGGCTGGGGACCAAAACAACATCTGCCATGTCATCTACATTAGCGAAATGATGTTCATAGACCCACGGTCTTGGCTCTCGCAAAGCCATCATTCCTCAAAAATTTTTACGCGTCACTTAGAAGAGTGTACTGAAAAATGAGGACCCTATTGTATAAAAGGTTCCAAATGCACATGATTTCTCCTTTGTTCATTAAAGTCTCTCTCTCCGCCACTTACTGCCGAGCATTTCGCGCCGCATTACAGCGCGAAAGATCAAAGTATGCTCGCTATCCTAATATACTGCTCTATACTAGCTGCAAGGAGCCGCATTTCAGCTGCTGTGCCCTATGAAGATGATCCGCAACATTTCAGGCAGCAGCATGCACAAGACGTAAGTGAACTAAGTATTACAATCATATACCTCTCAATCAACGCCTTTAGCGCACTTGGATGAATTGTAATGGTGCGCTAGGGATCTACCTGGACAGTCTTTTTGAGGAATAATACTCGCAATCACTGCAGCACGTACCACTCTTACACGCGCACATGTACTCCGGTAACTGAAAATGTAGTAACGGGCAGATTTTCTTCAAAGGGTTTTCTAACAAGCAACCAATGATGGGAGATTGATTGATTGATTGAAAACATCTTTATTTATTCAGTATTTTCAGAACATGGCGTTTCAAGGCGTGAAGTAGAACCGGCTTCATGCGCCAGTACTTCACAACAGTCTAAGCAAAAACTCTCTAAGCTTTAGAGCAAACAAAATGCCAAGAAATGTGGTGCCTGTACGTATGTGGCTTTAGTCTCTATGAATTGTTGTTCCGACTCCAGGTTTGATATAGAGTTTCAAAGGTACGAAAGACCGCGAATGTGGCATGTTCACTAAACATTCGGCAGAGGCTGAGCTTGGTTAAGCCTGGTAAGTTGCGAAAGGAATAGCCCTGGCTGCGCCTGGTTTGCCTGGAGGTGTGTCTTGGTAGTGCTCTTAGTAAAGCTTATTTATGAAAGTTTTGCCCAATCGTTTTACATGGCATTATACTCACCACACGAGGGCCCCCACGTGCTGGGAGATTTATGCGTGCCTCGGTCGCCAAAACGAGCGGCTGACGCTAATGGATGATTGTCTAGAAGCTTTCCTCTTCTTTCACTCCCACTTCCTCCCTTACTGTACGGTGCGGTTCGGGGTCCACCGAGATGACAGAGAATTTCCTTTCCTCAAAAAGCGTTGCATTCAAAGGGCAAGGCATCGCGCCGAACGGGTGGTGACGTTCCTCCCTTCCTGTGGTTCGGGTGTCCACCGAGATGACAGAGGAGGAGGAGGATAAACTTTATTTCCGTCGACAAATGTATCTGACGGTGTGGGGTTACAGCCCCATCAAGTGGCCATGAGCCCGTGGCGTTCGGCGACTTCTAGGGCTCTTGTCACAACCCGGACCTGTGTGTACGAGTCGGAATTGAGCAATGCGGCCTCCCACTGGTCTGGATTCGAGAGCTGCAAGCCTCGAGGGGGGTAGTCCCGAGGGCAAGCCCAGAGTATGTGGAATAGAGTGGCATGTTGGCCACACAGTTTACAGAGAATTACTGCGCCATGCCTTGCCCTTTGAACGCAACGCTTTTTCAGGAAAGAAAATGGCGCAGTAATTCTCTGTCATCTCGGCGGACACCCGAACCGACCGCTAAGCGCGCCGCGCGTGGCAGGAGCAGGAGTTAGGCCGCGCTTGGTAGCTACTGGCCTCGCCACGCGACGGGCTGAAAGTGCAAGCAGTATCGCTTTCGCAATAAAAATGTCCATTTATACCGTCAAGTAGACGGACGCTGCAGGGCTTTGCGCCTGTCAAGCAGGAAGATTCCGTCCACTGCGCGCGTGCTAGACTAACGTTCTTACCTCTCGTTGACAACTTCGCCCGAGACGCGCCATAAACCTTAACGGAATGCGCGCCCCCGTTTGGGCGCTTCGCATCTTGTAGCTTCGGCCCATGAGGAGCTTAGAGCTTAGAATGCGTTTTCATGCAGCTTGATGTCCATGACGTTTCTAATCCCATGTGGCAACTAAAGGCTAGAGTATACGCATCGGGCAGCGAAAGGACGCAGCTCTTCGAGGAACAAGGTGGCTATAAAAATGCTCATGCGTTGAAGAGAGAGGCGTTCTAATGTTCCCGTCAGTCCGAAGCCCGTTGTTGCTAAAAAAATATCTAATACATTTGGGATCGCCGGAGCAGCGTCGTATCTCCACTTGACCTATGTCTGCCTCCCCGTAACAGTTTCTTCGCGTGCAGCTGCAGCGCCGAGCAAATATATACATTGCACGCTGTATAAAAA
The DNA here is from genome assembly GCF_055824585.1 of Amblyomma mixtum. Lineage (NCBI taxonomy): Eukaryota > Metazoa > Arthropoda > Arachnida > Ixodida > Ixodidae > Amblyomma > Amblyomma mixtum. The sequence continues at coordinate 1,616,714 of NC_143020.1, forward strand.
CTAAAATTGCGACACAGTGTTTTCGTCATGACTCCACGAATGACAGCAGAAGAAAAGGGATTAATATAGCTACAGCAGTATCCCATAAAGCAATACGATGCGCAACATGGCGGCTTATGGCAGCCATAAATACATTTTCGACGGCCGCCGCGGTGGCTCAGTGGTTATGGTGCTCGGCTGCTGACCCGGAAGACGCGGGTTCGATTCCGGCCGCGGCGGTTGAATTTCTTTGGAGGAGAAATTCCAGAGGCTCGTGTACTGTGCGATGTCAGTGCACGTTAACGAACCCCAGGTGGTCGAAATTTCCGGAGCTCTCCACTACGGCGTCTCTCATAGCCTTAGTCGCTTTGGGACGTTAAACCCCATAAACCAAACCAAACCAAACATTTACCACGTGAGAAATGGACGCTGTTAAAGTGCAGCATATATTTGCTACCTCCTACAAGTCCTCCCATTTTCGTTTCACGCCACCACTCCATTAATGTCCTAATGATATTGTTCTGTTTACAATTTTAGTGCAATGCCTGCGTTTAAACGCAGTATATTTATTTTATTTTGTTTTGTTTCCATTATCTAATAAAATAGCAAATCATGTAAATTTCTGGAACCAAAAAGCCACTACACCGTTTGCGCACGTAACTACGTTTCCTTTCTCATCGTGCGTTCGAAAATATAATACAATGTATAAAATTCAATTAATGCAGATTAACTAGTGATATGCTCTACTTGTTCTTTAGCTTGCTGACTTTCAACAAATGTGGCCGCGTTAATAAACAAGGAGATATTTCCACGCCGAGGAATTTCACTCGTGTATGAGCAAACGACAGCACGCCCCTTCTGTTGATTATGTAAGACGTTCACTTTCATTGATCAATCTCGTCGAATACCATCGAGTTCTGAGAAAATGGTGTTCTGCCACAGCACAATGAGATATACTCTCAAGCGCTCTTTTCTTTGAGCTTTTCTTCATGCCACAGGCCGCTATTTTTACGGTTCAATATGTTACATGCAGTGTAGCTCACTGAGGCAGTTCTTCTCTTCGAAAATAGACCAGTGTATTTCCATACCAACCGCTTCAGTGCCTTCAATACCTCCCAGATTTATAATAATTTGTGTACACGCCCCTCTTGGTCTATTGTTTCCTCCTCCTTGCTTCATGTCCTGCTTGAATAACTCGCCTAGGAATGTGCTAGTAGCATGCTGCCTTACTATTCTGAGACAGTGGTACAAATACCAGACCCACACACACTCTAACACACACAAATATACAGCATACAGCGGTAGGAAAGTTGAGAAGCTCGTAATGTACTACATATTCAGGAAGGGATCAGTCAATGAAACCGAGGGAAGCGCGGAAGAATGTTTTAATCTTTTTTATCAATATTATAGAAAATAAGTACAAGTAATTATTATATAGGTGAAAGATAACTACTGGACAGGATCAAACAAATTAGTAGAGCTAGGCTTACAGACATAGAGCAAGAATCATTCAAAGCTACTGTAGCTTTTGCTCGGCCCTGTGGCACTGTATTCGGCCTTGGAAGCACCATCACCTTGCCCATTCCGTTGTCTTCGACATCGCCTTCTCCTTCCAAGCAGCCACTTTAAGATTGCTTTCATGGCAGCAACCTTTCTGGTGCGCATTCCTCCACTCCTGCCTTAACCTCCCTAGGCACTAGGCCACCGCCGCATACCGCCATCTGACCGCCGCGGGTTCCATCCCGGCTGCGGCGGTTGAATTTCTTTGGAGGAGAAATTCTAGAGGCCCGAGTACTGTGCGATATCAGTGCACGTTAAAGAACCCCAGGTGGTCGAAATTTCCGGGGCCCTCCACTACGGCGTCTCTCATAGCCTTAGTCGCTTTGGGACGTTTAACCACATAAACCAAACCAAACCAAACATACCCCCATCTCTCTATTCCCTCTCTTCTTTTCCTCTCTCTTTCTCCTTTCCACGTAGCAAGCAACCAATCGCGGCAAGTGGCTGCCGTCTGCCAGGGCTGGGAGGTGGAAGTTTATTTTTATTTTTTTTAAACGAAAATAAAACTAAAGTCATTGGTAATGTAAATATAATAAATATTTCGCTGACTATTTACCAACTAATGAATGACCCTGTAGACTTCACGGAAGAACATGGTGCTCGAGGTCTAAACGAAGTCTAGAACAGTTTCAGCGGTTCACTCTTCAACATGCCGCCGTTTCGATTCGAACAGACCATCTCCATATGTTGCGTATGTGGCGCTACAAACTTAGTTATGCTGGCGGCTTGCAGTGTTCGTATGGGGCAATTTTGTTTTCATATTACCTAACGTAGAGCGAGTGCTTCGCAGCAATCATCGTCCTTAGGAGTGGACATAAAACATCGGGTATTGCAGTGAGCACAACGTGAAAACTTACTTGTTCCCACGGTGGGCGCATCTGGTTTGCGAGGACACTGACGTGCTACTCATTGCGTAAACACAATCAAAGCGCAGCTCTTCAATAAGCTATTGAGCACACAAGAGCACAGAACAGTTTAGGAGTTCGGCTGGCCCGCCTTGAACACAGAAAAAAATTACGGACTGATTAGACACCTGGTACGAGAATTACGGGAAAGCTGCTGGGTTACTCCTGCAGAATAATTTTGATGGTTATACCCTAAGGACGCTTTTAAGTCGAGTCTTCTGAGATGCGGAAAAACATTCTGGGTGGTGAATGGGATCTGAGGTCCGCGAGTAGGTGAATGAGTAGGTATTGAGTCCGCAGTAGTAGAAAAGTGACGTGTTTGTTGCGACACACGTATTAAGATAGGCAAGAGTCTTCGAATCCAAGGAAAGCTCAGCGCACTTTCACTGGTCAGAGGAATTCCCTTTCTTATCAATTATGTGTCACCCCAAAAATGAACACACTAATATTACTGTTTGGTCAATGCTACAAAGAGCAAAAAAAAAGTTCGTTTCCTTTATATGTATGTAGTAACAAGCCCCTGAATCCCCTGCCCTTTCAGCTCTATAGCACTATGAGGGCCTCGGTTGTTGCATTCTGATGCCTTGTGTAAGATTACAAGGTTTAGGCACACCTGCGATAATCACGGTTCGATCAAGATATACGTGACATTCATGGTTAAACAGAACGTACTACGTCCGCCATTGTAAACTAGGATAGCGCTGCCGAAAACGTTGAATATTAGGTTACAAAGCATGAATACCCCCGAAAGTAGAAGATTTCAATGTCGCCGCCATAGCTCAGTTTATAGAGCACGATAAGCGACATTCGGTGGTCGAAACTTAGTTATTTCAGGTGCTGCATAAAACGATAGCAAAACGTGGTTGCCGTCCGAGCAGAAGCGCGATGACAGAACAGCCTTATTGCGATGTGATGAGCCCAGGATCGTCCTATGTTCTAGGTTTACCAGGTGAAGGGTCGCAACACTTGTCTCTAGTTTGGGGACGCCTGATCGGGCGCGAAAATGAAGACGCTTATACAGTGGCTGCAGTCATCTTCTCTATGTCGAGTAATGTATTGTACAGTTGGCCTTGCTGGTGGCGGCCCCATTTTCTTGTTTGTGAGGTACTTATGTTGCGTTTAACCTAACGGTAACAGTGTTCACCAGCGCCACTCTCGTTTCTACCGCCGGATATAGCGAGTTCCCCACTAACGCACGCGCCAAATAAGACGCGAGCGAGCGGTTGGGGCGACATCTGTGTGGAAAGCGTGTTGTGCTGTATATGTCAATACTGTCAGTACCGAGGCCGTCGCAAAACTATTAAACAGAGAAACATTGGTAACGAAAGGAGGGGCTCCTCATGACATACATATCAAGGAATCTGTCTCTGTAGCCATTTAAAGTATAGAGGAACACGTTTTTTTTTTCAGCCCGAAACGCTTTTAAGTCCATTTTTGAGCGCTCCGTGGCTTACCTTCCTGACAGAATGGAGGGAAAGCACGGTGCCTAATCGAGGAGGCGATATGGAAGAACACCTAAATCAAGTTTGGCAGAACTTTTAGTCAACACGCGCTGCTTCCGAGCTGCTCTGCTACCAAGGCAGCGCATATGGCAGTGCCAGCGTGTTTAGAATATGCTGCGCCGGCTACTGCGCCCATGTGAGCCGCGTAGCTCTCCGCAGTATGGGCACGGAAAGAAATCAGCGTCGCAGCAACCACATTCCCCTAGCGATTGAAGCAGCAACAGACGGTCCAAATATTTTACCGTTACGGACATGCAGGTCAAATAAGCTGATGCCATATAAGCTGATGATATAAGCTGATGGGGGAAGGGGGGCACTTGTTGGTGTCCTAGATAGCCACTCGTAAGCATTCCAATAACATTAATAGCAATTCGAAAAAAAGCACTTAGATTAAAGCAAATCATTTTGAATGAACGAACGAAACCTTCATTATTATATAAGTATTAATCATAACTGTACCAATCCCGTGCAAAATCGTCCGTCTTTTGCTTGTTCGCGTTGTTACCTCAGTAAACATGGGCTGTCTGTTCGCCTAGTGCGAGCGCTAAATCTCGCGGCACTGCCCACTCTACGTCGTCTTCTATGTGGCAGCAATTCTGTAGTGCGCACTCGAGAATAACTCGTGTCTCTGTTGTGGCCCAACAGCTGGCCTACTACGAGCGCTCCGTCCCTCGGCACTGGCCACTCACAATCGTCTTATACGTAGCAAAAATCCGTCGTTTCGCACTAATTAGAACGTAGTGAACATGCTCTGCAGTTTCTGCAAGGGAGGGAGGGTAGCGAAAATTCATGGGTGCTCAGATCCGTGGGCGCTCAGCTACTTCTAAGTTTTTCACGTCAGTGCAATACCCTGTGGCGGAACGAAGGTCCATTATGGGCTGCATGTTGCGAAGCATTCAAAGCGCAAGTCAAGTGGCCAGTCCCTCTAGCATGGGAAGAATCCTTCGATGAAAATTGCCCTTTGCTGTTTGTGCTGCAATGGCTTCGATATGATCTAATGCAAAAGACTCTTCGTCTGAAGACTTCTGACAAAGATTATACAGAGCGACGAACTTGCATAGTTGGCAACAGCATCCTTATTCCTACACTTTGACGGGACAGGTGGTTACATTGAAGCAGAATAAGTAATAATTATTTCCCAATGGCGAGGAGGCATTATGAACGGTTCGTTTTAAAGCTTTCACAACAGGCAGTTGCGCATTGTTATCTACGTGCAACCTAACTGGTATGCAAATGCACGCAGTGCAGTACGATTTCTTGATCACCCCTGTTTGCAGTTTATCACTGCAAACAGGGGTGATCAAGAAATCGTACTGCACTGCAACATCGATGAGATGTTGCTGAAATCCTTTTTGTAAAGAAGCAGAGCGTTACTCCGGTTTTGTACCCTGCCGCCAAATGCCAGGCGATGAAAAGAATGCGCCATCTTCGTGGGGGCACCTACAAGTACAGAGGGCAAAACGCATGCCTAGAACAACCAAACTGTGTGTTCCAGAGCTCCCATAGCCGCTGCGACCAAGAAAGCCAAAAATGACGATGAAATTCTATGAGTTTAATAGCACATGTTTACATCCAGACCATTTTTAACCAAATCTTATGGCTAGTTATCGCGTGTTACGCCCGAAACACGCTCACAGCGTGTTCTAGACATGCGTTTTGCCCTCTGTACATGTTGTACTACACGATTCCACAGAGAAAGAATTCACTGTGAGTGCAAAATACCATCTTTTTTAAATTCGATTGATTTGAACGCTTAGCCGGTCAAACGCCCGTGGGTGTCCCTCAGTCGGCAACCACGCTCCGAGAAAACAGAAGCATAGAAGCCATATTTTAAAAACCTGCCGCGGCGCAAACAGATCGCTTCCTTTGCCGCTGCTTTCGACTGCTGAACTACTGGCACAGCCTTTCTATCTTTGCGTGCAAATGGGAGCCTTTCGCGCTGTGCTCTGGAAATCCTCTTATTAATTTTTAAGGCAGAAGCCTTTAATGTCTCATCGTTGTAAGCAGCAGTTGTCGACAGAAAATGTCACGCTTTTCAATTGGTGGAAATGGTCGTGACGTCACAGTGCGCGAATTTCAAACGGGGCCAATTGCACTTTGGCTAGTAACCATACAACCAATTGAAGGGATCGTATAGTGATCCTCCAAGTAAGTGGGACTGAGCTTAGTTAATTGCTTAATTACCCAATTAGCTTTACTAGTCAGGCCATATAAATAAATAAAAGCGATTAAGATATTAAGGCGAAAGCCTTTAATGTCTCATCGTTGTAAGCAGCAGTTGTCGACAGAGAATGTCACGCTTTTCAGTTGGTCGAAACGGTCGTGATGTCACAGTGTGCCAATTTCAAACGGGGCCAATTGTACTTTGGCTAGTAACCATGCAACCAATTGAAGGGACCATATAGTGATCCTCCAAGTAAGTGGGACTGAGCTTAGTTAATTGCTTAATTACCCAATTAGCTTTACTAGTCAGGCCATATAAATAAATAAAAGCGATTAAGATATTAAGGCGAAAGCCTTTAATGTCTCATCGTTGTAAGCAGCAGTTGTCGACAGAGAATGTCACGCTTTTCAGTTGGTCGAAACGGTCGTGATGTCACAGTGTGCCAATTTCAAACGGGGCCAATTGTACTTTGGCTAGTAACCATGCAACCAATTGAAGGGACCATATAGTGATCCTCCAAGTAAGTGGGACTGAGCTTAGTTAATTGCTTAATTACTCAATTAGCCTAATTAACTTTCCTAGTCAGGCCATATAAATACATAAAACGTAGTAAGAAATTGGTCGAGCTCGGGAATCCAACCCCGGTCTTCGGAGTGCGAGACGAGCATGCTATCAACTCCGGCATGCCAGCTCGATGGTTTGGAATGAACAAAGGCACGTCTAGTGAATACGGTGTCTTCGCTCCCTGCCATCCTTCTCCCTTCCCTTCCGGCGAGGTTTAGGTGTCCACCGAGATATGAGAGAGAATTACATTTCCTTTCCTCAAAAACCAATTTACCGACGAGCGAGGCGTAGAACTGAATGGGCGATGGCGTTCTATGGACTCCCTGGCAGCGTTGCAAGACGCTCTCGCGTTCCACTCTTAGAGGCGAAGCTTAACATCTTAACCACACATCAGTGACCACACTTTAGGTCAAAAAAGTGCCCCCCCCCCCCCTGAATTTTGACGGGTGTCCGCCGAGATATCTGAGACAGTTACTGCGTAATTTTCTTTCCTCAAATACGATTTTCATTTTCTTCATTACGGGCCATCTTCGTCTTTCTTCTTTCACTCCCACTTCCTCCGTTCCTCTACGGTGCGGTTCAGGTGTCCACCGAGATGACAGAGATTTACTGCGCCATTTCCTTTCCTGAAAAACCGTTGCGTTGAAACGGCAAGGCATCGCGCCGAACGGGTGGTGGCGTTCCGTGGACTCCCTGGCAGCGCTACAACACGCTGTCGCGTTCCACTCCTAAAGGCGAAGCTTAACCTTAAGCTTAATTAGCAGTTAATTAGTATTCAGGCATTAATCAATAATTAACCATTAATTAGTGATTTGTCATCACTTAGTAATTAGTATTCAATTACATGTGACGCCACCAGTGCGACAGAAGCACTGAAAGTGGTGCGGAAAACGCTTTCGCCTCTACGCACTTTAGACAATCAAAGTGCCCCCTGAATTTTGGTCGAGCTCAGGAATCGAACCCCGGTCTTCGGCGTGAGAGACGAGCACGCTATCCACTCCGCCATGCCAGCTCGATGGTTTGGAATGAACAAAAGCGCGTCTAGTGAATACGGTGTCTTCACATACTGCCATCCTCCTCCCTTCCCTTCCTGCGAGGTTTAGGTGTCCACCGAGATATGAGAGACAGATACATTTCCTTTCCTCAAAAACCAATTTACCGACGAGTGAGGCGTACAACCGAATGGGCGATGGCGTTCTATGGACTCCTTGGCAGCGTTCCAAGACGCTGTCGCGTTCCACTCTTAGGGGCGAAGCATAAAATCTTAACCACACATCACTGACCACACTTTAGGTCAAAAAAGTGCCCCCCTGAATTTTGACGGGTGTCCACCGAGATATGTGAGACAGTTACTGCGTAATTTCCTTTCCTCAAATACAATTTTCATTTTCTTCATTACGGCTCCTCTTTATCTATCTTCTTTCAATCCCACCTCCCTTTCTCTACGGTGCGGTTCAGGTGTCCACCGAGATGAGAGAGAATTACTGCGCCATTTCCTTTCCTCAAAAAGCGTTGCGTTCAAAGGGCAAGGCATCGCGCCTAACGGGTGGTGGCGTTCCGTGGACTCCCTGGCAGCGCTACAACGCGCTGTCGCGTTCCACTCCTAAAGGCGAAGCTTAAGCGTCATTAATTAGCAGTTAATTAGTATTCTGGCATTAATCAGTAATTAACAAATAATTAGTGATTTGCAATCACTTAGTAATTAGTACTCAAGTATATGTGACGCCACCAGTGCCACAGAAACATCGAAGGTGGTGCGGAAAACGCTTCCGCCTCTACCCACTTTAGACAGGCAAAGTGCCCCCTGAATTTTTGTTTTCTTTCATGGTATTTATTCTACAACTTTATGTGCAAAAGGATATATGTACATATATATATGTAAGTATACACAATAAAACTATTTACATAACACCTAGGTAGGCGCTACATGGCACAAACATAGTTCTGATATGTTTTCTATCAACATTCTTTCATGTGTAGAAATGCGACAGCACGCGAGCGGTTACACATGCCTCCCAGAATTTGAATCCATGGCTGGAGTTTTGCGATCTCATAAAAAGGCAAGCACTTGTACACGTGAACAGAAGTTTGGACGCATCCGGGCACATTTGGCGCGTTCTGCACTGGCCTGGCCTCAGCAACGCAGTAGATGGTGTCGAGATCTAATGAACAGTGGATCGGTTTGTTCTACGAGTCGTCTGGACGAAACGGTTAACATAAATGGCCGCGGTTAATCGATCGCGGCGTGCAGCAGACACAGAAGAATAGAGCAAGCGGCGTTCCTGCGCCAGACATGCGTGACCTCCTCTAAAGGACAAGTAAAGAGATACGTGAAAGACAAGTAGATATTAATAAGACGTTGTGTCGTGCGGTAAACAGGAGATCTCGTATGTATTGAAAAAAGTAGTTGCCTTATCTTTGTCATAGTGCAAAGGACTTGTCGGTCTTGTGTGCGTAGAGAGTGGAATGATGTGTTGTATGTGGGGGGAATTACTGCAAACTGTGACAATCTCCATGTAAAATTTATTTTGATTAAATCCCTATGTTTCGCAGCCTGCTTGGCTACTACTTCATGGGTTAGGTGGTCTGTGGCTTGCGTCCTTGAGCATACATAGTGGGGAAGAAAGAAGACTCTAGCGACTTGAAGTGCGTGAGCTGGGGGCGGTAGGCGGAGAGGAAGAGGAGGAGAAAACATCTATTACAGCACTGTACTGAGTTGGGAAAGTGAGGTGGGGATGGTCGTTGCACTGGGTGGCAGTCCGTATTCCAGGATGGACACCAATGGCCGCCGCCGCTGACCGGGCTCTCTGGACTAGGGCCCGCTCGGCCTCCAGGTCCGACCTGTACAGGGCCACCTCCCTGCCGTCCCGAGTTGGCTGACTTATAACGGCTATATGTGTATTGCACTGTCAGGCCCACACCATGTGGTATAGGTCAACATACTGCCCGCAGAACTTGCGCCTGCCCGTGAATGTCGGGTCCGCGTGTTTTAGTGAGGCGGAATGTAAGAAAGAAGGGGCGAGGACGGCTGAGGACGCTGAAACTTAGGGCCACGGATGTGAGTCACGATGCCGGGCTGGGGGGGTAGCGGAGGGGTGGCTTTCTTTTTCCCCCACCAGGCATACTTAGAAGCGCGCGCCATAGCCTCTAGTCATGTCTAACTAGGATGAGACCCTGCCTCTAAACCCAAGGATTTTATTGAAAAACGTTTTGTTTGAAGATTGTCGAAATTAGTTATAATTTTCTAAACCCACCAATGTGGGCAGTTCTGTCGAAATGTTTGTTGTTCAGTGTGTACACGGTAGAAAGTAATGGGATGCAAAAACACGAACGCAATTCTTGTCGATCAGCTTATTGATCACCATATGGCGATCAGCTTATTGATCACTATATGATATTTTGTTGCAAGTCTCACATAGCCTTAGTCTCTTTGGGACTTTAAACCCCGTAAACCAAACCAAACAGATATTTTGTTGCGTTAACAATATAACTACCTCTGTGAAAATTCCACTGCTTGTGTTCGTATGTGAAGTCTTCACCCTCCGGCGAGTGAGTCTCCGGGAATCAGCCTTTCAAAATGTAGCTCCCGCCAGCAGTCCTCCACCTTCCGCCACAATCAAGGAGTCATCACAAACCTCAGCCTTCAAGAAGCATGCACCCGCTGCACCTGCGCACAGCCTTCCGAAGTTTGTGCCCATAAAAAAAGGCCACCCAGCCCCGGATCGAAAAAGCGACGTCGAAATAAAATGCGAACAAGTAGTTGAAGGCGATCAATGTAACAGCCAAATTTAGAACCAAGGCTGCAAGAAGACGATTTCTTGCATCGCATCATGACCTGTGGTCGAGCTTACAGCGCTAGTTCGTGACTGCTCACTCTTTTAGTTCTGAGATGTCTACTAGTACGTACGCGCCTAACCCTGCGTGTCTGCAATTAGGTAAATACCACAGAAATTATGAAGCATGTATAGCAAGGAGGAGACTAAGGAGAAGCAGTCGCTGACGTGAGAGGCGGTGGAACAGGGTCAGACGTAATGGCGCAGCATTGTCATACACCCACGACCGGTGTTGGCAGCCGATCATAGATGAGCAATGGCACTGCAGAGAGCAGTTGAGTGGTATCTACAGAGGAGGTGCTGTCCGAAGACTAACGCAGAGATAGATTCGGCCGACGCGGCGTGTCCACCAACACACTTAATGCAATGCAGCGATATGAACAAGGGGAAACGCCATCGTGCGCCAACCTGGCCGTGTGACGCGGCGCTCAAGCCGTACGCTACGGCTTCGTAACGCGCAGCGACTGGAGGCTGTGAGCAAGATCGCCGGTAGCTAGCCCCGCCCTTAACCATATTCTTGCCATTAAGCGTTAGAAGCTTGCAAGGAAACAACGCTGTACCGATCGGAAACACGATCATGACCAGGCCTTCGAAGCTTGTGCCTTCCGTGCGCAGCGATGAATTGGCGGCCCGAGAATGGTTAAGCGTATCAAACTACTATTTTGTGCTGACATTCGCTGCTTTAGGGGTTCATTGCTGCGGGAATTTTCTTTTTATTCATTACGGGATGAAAATATATGTTCTCTTTTTTGACTTGCAGAAAAATGTTTCAGACAACCTTGAGTACATCAATAACGGCTCTCCACCATGAACCCAACGTCGTGACTTATCAGACAGTAGCCGGTAAGTTCATTCATTACTCTCACAAATAGGCACAATAGCAGCAGATCGCTAATCACCGGTTTTATAGTTGATACAAGTTATTATCTGGCGTTCTCGTCATGGCTCGTTTAATACTCTTAGGGAAAATGGCCCTTTGCTCCACCAAAAGTACCCCAAGTTTCCTTGTTACACCGCTGTCTGGTCAAACTGCAGTTGTGCATTCGAAACAAAATCAACAGTTATACGCTAGCGCGCATACCTTCAGGCCTGCTAACAATCCCAATATCCTTGCTCGGAGGTTTGCAATCGCACCTAATATGACGGCCACGAACGACGCCAAAACATCTGGTACCTCAATCAAAACGTCGTTTGTTGCTCCTATCTAGGAAACCAATGTAAATAATTTAGCGGTTGACGAAATAGTCCATCTCATATTCTTAACTGGCTGTGCGATCCTGAATGCTCAACATCAGTGACGAGCAGATGGCAGCCTTTTGGGTTGATTATCGCTCGCGCGCTTCGGCGAGTTGTTCTGATGGACTTTTCGACCAAAGAATACGAGAAAGAATCAGGCTCGTTTAAGTGTCTTATCTGTTTTAGTTTCTCGCACCCTTGTGCTCTTCGCTTTCTCTATATCATGCATATATTTTAAAATCTGTTTTCACAATCATTGTAAATACTCTTGTGAAGGTGTAGAGACTGTCGCGTCGAAACAAAAGCCCTTCAAAGCCTTGCTTTTGCCATCTCGGGGTGTCATGTGGCATGTTTTGCTTACAGCCTCGAAAGGCAGACTCTGCTGTCAGCTGGAGAATCTCAATCGACTCCCGCTGACAAGCATGAAGATGCTCACACACTAGCCGCCGCGACCGTCTGCAGTGAAGCCCTAACAGCCACTGCTCCACTTCATGAGAGAGTTGGGCCAGCACAATAGGCTGTGACTATTCAGCACGCTTACTCACTTCGCGCTCCGATTTCTCTTTCTTATTACTCCATGTCCTCTTCACCAATATATCCATCATCTCATCCCCCCGGTGCATGGTAGCAAACCGGCTTTGGTAGCCAACCGGGTTAACCTCCCTGCCTTCCCTTCTGCTCTTCCTGCTCCACCTCACCAAATATGCTGTGCCCCGCATATAATTCCCTAACCCTCTGAGTAGAACAGGATGCAGGACGGAACATGAGCTCGTATGAAGCAACTGTGTTGTCCACTGAGCAACACTATTCAACCATCTTCGCAAAGTGTAGAGTTCGCCATGAATCGGGATACGCATTGCTGCCGTCGTACAACAGAGATCGGTACGTTTAGAGCTGAGAATCATTTTCCACATTGGCAGCTTAGTATCACTTCAATTTGCAAACTACCATACTAGCTCTCTTTGTAGCTTCCTCTCTACTGCATTCAACGTATGTACTAAGCAAATCGGTAGAAGAATTGATGAGCCTTACATTTCAGTGGGTCGGCCATGGCAGCTTTGTCGTCTAGAGCGTAAAAGAACAAAACAGATTACGAAGAACTCTGCGGCCGAGCTTACATCTCAAATGGACCCTGTTGTTTCAAATGCTGGAGATTTTTTGGCTTTGGCTTACCGCCACGAAAGATGTGCGAAATGCTTTTAAAAACTGCGAAGTGGCCTTGCGCTATGCGAACGAATTAGGGGAAGGCGCAACCTGCGTTCTCTATGTCTTAGCCATCGTGGATGGCCGAAAAAGAATTTGCTTGCCGTGTAGAGAATGAGTGTGTGTGTGTGTCTATGTGACGGGGTGAAACCGGCGTGTTTTAGGTCTTGCCCATCGTGAGTGAGTGAGACAGAAATTGTCTTAGTGAAAAGTAAGGACAGCATTCCTTTTAAAGAATCTCTAAAATGCTCCTACTCCCCGAAAGCGCAGTTTCTTTGTAGCGAAAACCAAGTTGTCCAGTCTTGTGCATCGTACTGACGCACCGTACCGGAGGCAGGTTCTTGCGCAGCCCGCAGTTTTCTTGCCGTCCTCCAGGGCATCGAATGATGCGATAAATGCCACCCCCAACATAACCGTCCTGCATGGTCTCCATAGGTTTCGTGAACGAATAACCGGAGGTAAAACTCGAATAACGGGTTCATGAAGCAAGTAGGTGATGTTTCTTTATCAGAGTAGGAAAGCGTACACATGGAATTGTAAATCATAAAATTGTCGAGGTCCTCGAATAGCTAAAGTGAGATCACAGACAGAAGGAAGTACAGGTCAGCAGCAGCATGTTTTGAGTTAAACAAATTTAAATCCGCAAGAAACAAGACCTGAAGAAATATAGAACGTTCTTTAAAGGCCGAGATCAGAAAAAACAAGGTGTGGCGGAAACTACAGCGCACATATGTAAATAAACATCAAAAGAATGCATGAAGTGTTTTTTAATTATATACTTCACATCAGAAAACCTACTGATCTTGAGAAAAAGCAGTGGTCCAATTGGGATTTCAGTGGAAGTGCTGAGAGAACATCAAAACAACAAGAAATAGCTTCCATGAACTGCTAGGGCTCTAATTAAATTGTTGACGCTGGTCCACAGATTTAAGGACCAGTCTTAAATTTTAAGATACACGCTTTTGTCAGCATCCGGCAGTTACCCAACATAGGAAGAACAGACCAACAATTTAGAGCAGCCTTTCGCCTTGCTGTTCATTTCCTCCAAATATAGAAATTCCAAAGACGCAACGCCATTGCAGATATACAAAAACTTCTCTCGAAACAGGCATGATTGCTGTTTATAACAGGGTAAGTAAATATCGGGAACAAAAGGTGCACTATTTATCGGAAAACAAGTAGTATGCTCTACACAATGCTTGCGCAACTCTCCGAGATCGCACTAGAGGCCCTCTTAAGATTCTTTACTAAAATATCTGTAACAGAAGAATGAGCGCAGGACTGGATGAAAGTAGGGAAAGAACTTTTTTTTTCAAGCTATTAAGTCATTATTAAGTCCTGCTAGTAGCAGAGATATAGCTGTTGCCAGCTGCCTTACAAAACCATTTGAAAGCGTTTTAGACATCCGGCTATCATTCGTTTCTAAGTCTTGCCAACTTCTAGGCCTATATAAGTGTCGTTTGAAAACAGCATAATCAACCATGAATCAACTTGTTCCTCTCAAAAATATAGTCCCATGGGTTTTTATACACAGGCAACACAGCCTAGTGAATTTTCTTTACCTGGAGTAGAGCACACAACTCTACCCAGAGGTTGGCCGTTCTAAGCGACTTCAAACACCAAGCAGTTCATGGCAGAATCTCGAGCTTCCAATCACGCATTTACTTGCCAACCCCATTTACAATGCAAGCAGGTGCAACCCTCGCAAATATCTGCTTACAGGAAAATACTGCGTCTCAGTTGGTTGCATTATGTACCGAACTTTTTCTGTTAAAATTAATTAAGAAGAAAAATAGTTCTCAAGTTCGTTATGTAACCTCGTGTTTTGGATAGATAAACTCTCAATTTCACGCGCATCCTCTAGCCTATCCACCTTCGTGACGCAGATATACACAAAAGCAAAAATCCGACTAAATGGCCCGATTGAACTGAATTCAAGATTTTCTTCAAAAATCAGTAGCTACTTTGTTCTCGCTCAGACGAGGCTTCCAGACTGACAACACACTCCACGTAGACAAAACGGTGCTGCCAGAAAGACACTGGCACATATATATTGGCATAGCTCGTTGCAAGATACTGAATTTCTACCCCACACAAACAATGGGAAAAAGCATCGCGAACCCTCGTACTGTTGACAATGCTCTAACGAGAATGCAGGGGTTCTAAAAGAAATACACTTTCGCACATTTACGGCATCCTAGTACGTTTTTGCGTAAAGTACAGATGCAAGGATCTGCAAGACCAACTTTATTTCTATCGACTGGACCAATTAATGAATACAGGGGAGCACCTTTCAGCCGGCTCGTGCAGGGCACCACCTGTTGTTATGGCTCTTCTTTCAACACTTGTGCTTTTGCGGCTGAAGTGCTCAGTTACCCAACTCGCCGGGATAACCACCTACCGATAAACACACTGTGGCCAGTTTAGGGTAGGTCACCGCTTCTCCGGAGTACAACAAAAGAGCCACGACAGCGCCATCCCAGGCAGGCCAGTCAACGAAAAGCGTATACCGCGAAGCACAACGGCGCGGATGGGGAAGAGCCCCCCGCCCCCTCTGCCGAAGCCTGCCTGCTTGTGCCTGCTCCAGACCACATCAACCCGCCGCGGTGGCTCAGTGGTTACGGCGCTCGGCTGCTGACCCGAAAGACGCGGGTTCGATCCAGCCGCGGCGGCCGAATTTCGATGAAGGCAAAATTCTAGAGGCATGTGTACTGTGCGATGTCAGTGCACGTTAAAGAACCCGAGGTGGTCGCAGTTTCTGGAGCCCTCCACTACGGCGTCTCTCATAGCCTGAGTCACTTTGGGACGTTAAACCCCAATAAACCAAACCAAACAACACCACATCACCTTTCTACGACGATTTTCCTGATTTCGTTCTTGGAGGCTCGAGAAGGCTTCAAGCATCGGCCTGTGTTCCCGCGGAATTAAGGCCAGATGATCCGGCAAAGCACACTGCACTGCCAGTGAGAGTCTGGTTCTCGGCATAGATGAACAAGAATATAAAAAGGAAGAAAGTCCCCACGGACAAACCTTGTGATCCATTGGAATCAGCAAGACTACATCAAGGCAGCGCCCACAAGAACCATGCTAAATGGCGAAAAAAAGTGGCAAACTGTATGAGCAAACTCCATTCAAAAGCGCTCGACTGCTTTGTCTGTTGTACTCCCCTCATCTTTTCGCCTTACTATGCACTGTGTTTGCTCTATGCTGTACATAGTTCAAGTAGATATGGCTCGGTTGTTTTCGTTACACCTTCCTGTCTCCTCGTACTTACTCCTGATGCTAAATTACAGTAGACCCAGCCCACATCACAATAAATAGGCTTTTTGTAGGCACCAATGTACATGCACTTGCTGAGAGACAAACCATGCTCACAGGTCGATACGTTGTAAAATGATTGCGCTATGAAACAGGTCTGTTACGTCATAGTACCACAGTGTCGGTACTGAGGGCTGTATAACAATAAGCCACAAGATTTCGGACTATTTCTTCACCGCTTTGAAGAACAAGCTAAATACTTTGGCACAGTGCTCTATACTGCCCAATAACCGCTACTACTGCTATTTTGGTAGAGCCTTCTTTTTGTACTTGACTCCACACATTCACACCATGGAGAAAATCCAACCTCCACACGAACGCGCACTAAAATAATTTTGGCATTGAATCACAAATGCGAAGATTGCACAGGAGTTATAGAAATGGTTAAAAAACAATCAATATGCTTAGGAAGCGTAGCGATACACACCAAATGCAAAAAACAGTTGGGCTGCATCAGTGCTTATACGTTTTCACTGGTGAATATTACGTCATCGCTGTGGCCCTAGAGAATACAAAAAACGCCACACTGGTGGCAATGGTTTAGCATCCGCCTGACATGGGGGAGCTTTGGGTTCGATCTGTAATACCGCCGGGTACCGAGCAGTCATACACTGGCTACAAGCTTTCCCCTTGCATGGCGCTCTGCTTATTTTCGATGAAATGCTTCGAAAATGTGTCTATGACCCCACCTTGGGCACACAAGAGACCTTGTGTCGTGGCGCTATTCGGGGAAATTCACCTTGGAGCGTCAAAACCCATCGTCATCACATTAAAAAATAATTAATAAGATACGGAAATAAGCATTCCACACATCTTTCTACACAGCTGATCTATAATCCTCCATTACAATGCGAAATGTAAGATACCTTTATAAGGAGAGGTCAGACACAATTGATAGGAACCTCAACGTAATATAGGATAAAGTCTTCCTGGGTGGGCATCCACATCGGGACCAACGAGACCGACCAAGCGAATAAACACACTATAATATAATAGCGTAAAGCTCCTACTGAGTATTCACTGAGCAACTTTTGACGCCACAAAAGTTGCAAATGAAATATAGCAAAATATTAATAAACAAGAAAGAAAAGCAGAGTAGACAACGGTACGAGAAAGCAATAAGCGGTATGGGTACGCAATAAAAGAATACATAATCTAAAAAAAAACACACTCGTTAAAAATAAAAGTACAAAAGGCCTTGCAGTATAAACGAAGCACTTTAAGCAGCAAACATAAAAACGAAAATAAAACCAATTGAAAAGTAATGCGCCAATCTCTAGCAAATACAATTTTCCTCAAACCCAGGGCCATTTGGACATTGCCAAGCATAGAACAGTCATATTTGTATTCGGTGTTGCTCAGTCCGTAGGAAAATTACATACAGAGAAAGAGCAGCAATAAAATTGATCAACGACACAAAAATGCTTCACAAGTGCAGAGGAACGTGCACAATAATGTTTTTTGTTGTCTGAGCACAACATTACAGAGTTTGCAATAAGAGCCATCGTTGTTTTCTATTCCTGGCGAAGGGAACACTCACTGGTTTTCTTATGCATATACGCATTCTCATCGCTAGAAATGAGATACATTCTTTCAAAGCCGTCCGTTTTCTGCAGTGCTGTTCTTTAAAAACTCCAAACCTTAAGAAATGTACCAATCCTTTTCATTAGTCTTGAGTTCGTTTTTTTTTCTTGTTGTAAGCCAACCGGCACAGCTCAAAATTCACAAAAATGCTTTACCCAATAAATGCAATTCTTTTGTCGAGACAAAAGCCCGCACTACCTGGTTTACCCTGTCCGCTATGACTAGCCCGCTGTGTCGCAGTGGGTGCGGATAGGACGCGATTATTTCTCTAATTTTTCTTCCCACTCTAAAGACCGTCCACTCTGGCGAAGTTCACCTGGAAGAAATAGATCTTGAGCTTGTGAACTCGGCATATAAGGATTAGTGCAACTGTCGCACCAGTTTCAAAAACAATGGCACCAGGCGACAGGGCGGTCACACTTAACGACGTTCTACCGGCAAAGCCACTCACATACCCTCACATTCTCGAATACAATATAGCTCAAAGAAAAAACTTCTACATCTCCACCTAGCTTTATCAAGAGCTGACGCCGCAGCGTGGCGTCAGCTCCAGACGACGCCACAGCATACTTTCCAATCGCAACACTCCCTTCACTTCACATCTTTTAACTGCGCCCAACCCTTTCTACACAGCATCACGGGGGAGCGCAGGTTAACAGAATACCTGCAGCAGAAGCTCCGCAAGATAGCAGAAGCAATCGGAGTCCCTTACTATGGACCCGACTGTCAATGGCCGCTCTCCAAGTCACTCTTTCTAACCGAACTTTTTCAGCACCACCTCCACCGCGACCAAAGCAAAGTTAGTTTAATCCTTTCAAATTGCAGCTGTGAGCCTTTTGCAAGGATGACGAGTGGGCTTCTCCACAACGCTGTGATCCCAAGGTCGAAAATTTATTACATTCCTACAGGTGGCCTCCAGATATTTTGAGAGGGCGGCATTTTATGAAAACATAGGGTTCACCCCGCACTATCTACGCTGTGGCGTTCGGGATCCTAAGCCATCGATCTTGGTAGATAAATCATAATATCTTAATTATGACTCATGTATTCACGGGCATTTTATTTTTTTTTTCATGAACATGTCAGGTAGTGCATTCCCTCCGTTCAAAGTCATGTACGCTGATAAGCTACGTGGTTGCTTCATCTTTGTCTTCACAAATAGGGCATTTGGAAGAGGTGAGTGTCTTAAATATTTTTTGCGCTGGCAGAGACAAAATAAACTTACCTCTTTTATTTCTTGGTATTGTAGAATGAATGAACTTGCGAGTACGGTTATGCTTGACGCCGGATCTTAACCTTGCTCAATGCGTGTTCAATGTTCAATGTTCAATGCGTGTAGTCTTGTTTCCTGGTTGTGTTTGTGCAATCGGCGTTTAAGAATATCAAGTTTTTTTAAGGCTTTGGTAGCGATCAGTTCAGTATGAGTGCTCCAGGATAAATTGGAGCTAAAATTTACACCGAGGTATTTTACCGACGCGGCAGTTTTAATGTCAGTATTATTAACTGTATAGGAATTCGTATTCGTGTTAGTAACGAAAGTAAACTTGAGATGCTTTGTTTTATCTGCATTCACAATGAGTTAGCTCATCAAGGTAAGCCTGGAGAGCAATGATGTCGCATGGGTTAGTTATCACTCAGTAAATTGCACAGTCTTCAGCAAATAATCGTATTGCTGCTGTTATGTTTGATGTAATGTCATTAATGCAAATTAAGAAAAGGAGTGGACCCAGTACCGAACCCTGATGTACTCCGGAAGCAACGCCCATATGTCTTGATGAGATTCTCCTTAGCTTAACTGACTGAAAGCGGTTTGACTACTGACAAAAAAAAAAAGCATCGTCTCCCTCCCCATAATGAAAGCGCAGATGCTGCTCCAGCAGTCTGAGTCGTCTTGTATTTCCTGTAGAAGCAACAGGACCTAGTTTTAGAGGGAAAAATAAAGGGGTGAAATTGCTTTAATTGTCCTTGAAAATGAAACCCATCCAACGCAAATGCCAATCACACGACTAAGGTCGGAAGGATCAGCCGCGGCACTATGGTTCGTAGCTGAGTTCCAGCCGCGGCTGTCCAATCTTAAACTTTCCGAGGTACTTATGTTGCATGTAACCTAACCTTCAGAGAGTTCAGGAGCGTCACATTCGTCCATAGCGGCGGACATAGCACGCACTGTCATGGCCGGTCTCGACGGGGACTCGATCGTTTCTTCTTACAGCCTTAGCAGTGGGGTCAATTTCGGCCTTCCGCCGCACTTGAGCGGGGTCGCCCCTACCCTGCCGCTCCTTCGCTGTGACCGCCATTCAAAGGGAATAAGAACGCGCGCTCGCTCCTATCTCGGCACTAGTCAATGGTAACCGTCAGGCCATGATATTCCACTCATTACGCTTCATGGAAGACGACGCAATTAACATCACCAACTTGCCATCTGAGTGGTCTGAAACAACGTATTAACTTTTGCGCATGCTCACCTTCAGTCTTACTGTGTATGAGCACATGTATCTTTTTTAGTGCTGACTTAAACACATTCTGGTTTGGTTTGGTTTGGTTTATGAGGGTTTAACGTCCCAAAGTGGCTCAGGCAATGATGGACGCCATAGTGAAGGGCTCCAGAAATTTCGACCACCTGGGGTTCTTTAACGTGCACTGACATCGCACAGCACACGGGTCTCTCGAATTTCACCTCCATAGAAATTAACCCTGCGCGGCCGGGATTGAACCCACGTCTTTCGGGTCGTCAGCCGAGCACCGCAAGCACTGAGCCACCGCGGCAGCGTAAACACATTCTGCATATTGAATTGTGTTGGGTATGGGGGGGTTCGGAGTCGTTGCTAGCTCGCTGCTGCTGCTGCTCGCTGCTTCACGGAACCGCGGCCAAGCTTCGAACCCGTTCCCACCACCACCAGGACATGAGTGCCGTCGAGTCAAAGAGTTGGGTGATGGGAGGAAGATTACAAGTGGGTTTATTTACAGCCTCACTTCAGCTTCACTTCAGTCTCACTTCTAACCCCCATGATGTAAAAATGTAAATAAACGCTCTCGTAATCTTCCTCCCATCGCCCAACTCTTTGACTCGACGGCACTCATGTCCTGGTGGTGGTGGGAACGGGTTCGAAGCTTGACCGCGGTTCTGTCAAGCAGCGAGCAGCAGCAGCAGCGAGCTAGCAACGGCTCCGAACCCCCCCGTACCAAACAATGGGGAGCATCATTAAATTTTGCCAATGCCGAATTTTGTGCAAAACTTGCAATGCAAATGCTTAAAATCACATCTAATTGCACGCATTTATAACGACCTCCCTGAAGATGAAGTACAGAGGCTGATACCCCTGTTTTTTTTTTTGTTGCGTATAAACACATGCTGCCCCTTACATGTAACAAAATCAAGGCCATAAGCCTCTGTAGTTCGTCTTCTCGGAAGTCGAAATAAATGTGTACAATTATATGCGACTTTAAGCATTTGCATTGAAAGTTTCGCGCATACTCGGCATTAGCAAGATTTAATGATGCTCCCCATCCAAGGCTAAAGGAACGGCTAAAAAGAAAACCCAACCCTGGCCACCCACGCGCTGTAGGAAAGAGCACATTCATGCAGGCTACGTCCATGAAACACAGACGTGCTCCTCTTGGAAAGGCATTTTCAAGTTTCCAAGCGTGTCAGGTAGATGATATTTATATGGCCTATGGACGCTGTGCGCAATTACCGCCTTACCACAAATTTAGACCAGTATCGGGGACTCCCCGCAATCACAAAGCTTCTTAGCGCCCTCTTATAGTCGTTTGGCTGCTGGGATCGGGTCGATCCTACAAAGCAATTTTTCCCTTTTTATAAATTTACTCCAGCGAGCGAAATTTCCCTAAAAGGCCCGGGCACCACGCAGCAGAAAGAAGTCATATTAGAATGTGAGCGAAGGTGCATGACTTGTGTGTACTTTACATTTAACGACTCTGTCATCTGCTATGTTTTGTTAAAGGCGGCTAACACAGAAATACTTAAGTATGGTATACTAAGTAGAACAAAATTTTGTAACCTATATGGTTCCTTTTCTGAAATTTCGAAGCTTTCGTTCGTCGATTCTTGGTCTTTTGAATAGAAGTACTGGACGGTTTTTTTTTACGTTAGGGTTACGTTAGTTCTTTCTAGGTTAGGCTGCAATAGAAACAGCCGTAATTTCCGCAACCTGACCTAGCAAAGTATATGCGGACGTTTAAAACACCTTTAACGCCGAATGTGGTCTCATTAGACTTCACATTTGTGAACGTGTCTCCTGCAATATTTCTGTGTTTGCGTCGGTTCCTTTGGAGGTGTTGGTCTATCAGCCGTGAAAATCGACGGCTCGCGGCAGTACCGAGTATAGCCTAAGGCTGTGACGGCGCCGGCATATGTATATATTAGATTTGTGAAGAATTTTTTTTATCTTGATTTTGTGACAATCTTTCCTAAACTCAAGCAGGTAATGCATCTACATCCATTCCTTTTGAGTAGCCTTCTACATCTGCGTGCATGCACGATGTCGAAATTTGATCAATTGGAGTCGCTCTTTGTAAGCTTTTTCTTTTTGGAGCACCACGAGCATGGCTTGGTCATCAGTGTAATCGCGTGTCACAAATTTTACGTTCACAATGTTGTTCTTGTTAAGGATGGCTAAGTATGTGCACGTTTGCGACTTGTCGAGGGGGCAGTCTTCGGAATAATTAATTGGAGGCCAACTATTTCCTGCAGCATTTGTAGAACCTTCGTGCAAACATCGCCAACGTGCCTTCGTGCTTGGAATCGCCAACCACAAAGAATTTGTGGACGTTCCAAGCTCACTTTACCTCTCCTGTCAAGTCATTACTTTAGCTGCCACCTGCCACGGGGAGCAGGCATGTTGCGCAACTTTGAAAAGGTTGCCACCTGTCATGGTGAGCAGGTTGTGATAACATTGTAAGGTCACGTGCCCTCTTCCGGCAAATCAAGATAAGGTCGTGATAACATTGTAATGTCACGTGCCCTCTTCCGGCAAATCAAGATAATGTCGTGATAACATTGTAATGTCACGTGCCCTCTTCTGGCAAATCAAGATAAGGTCATGATAACATTGTAATGTCACGTGCCCTCTTCCGGCAAATCAAGATAAGATCGTGATAACATTGTAATGTCACGTGCCCTCTTCCGGCAAATCAAGATAAGGTCGTGATAACATTGTAATGTCACGTGCCCTCTTCCGGCAAATGAAGATAAGGTTGTGATAACATTGTAATGTCACGTGCCCTCTTCCGGCAAATCAACATAGCTGATATGAGCAGGATGTGATGACCTGCAAGGTCCTGTGGCCTCTCGCGATCAATGGGCGAATTTCGTGGCATTAAACGGTGGATTTTGTTGCTGTTGTGAATTCTTATATTGCATTATTAGTATCATGGGAAGTAGCGGGGCCAGTTGGTTCATTTTTCAACTTAAAACAGTGCGCAGGGACAGGACACAGTCAAGAAACACACAGACACAGCAATGACTGACAACTGAGGAATTTACTGCTTTGCTTGCAATAAATACAGAAAGTATCGTCTAAAATACAAAGAAAGCCTTGAAATCGTCATTTTGTCACTTCTGTCGTCATTGCTTGTCCAGATAACCCATTTCTTTTTTCGTCAACGTTAGTGATGGTGTGCTTACGCAGGTGGAACGATTCTTCTGAATGATGAACGCTTCGTATATCTCTCGCATGAGCTTTCGGGGGTATCTTCTCAGAATATTGCAGCGTCGAAAGTGTGGAATGCATTCGCAGTCCGACACGTGTCCCGCTAGCTTGCTGCCATATCCTTTTTCGATGTTGCCGACGTGTTCCATGAGACGTATGTTGACGCAGCGTCCTGACTGCCCAACATATGACGCCCCGCATGACAAGGGGATCTTATAAACTACATCACTGTCGCATTCGGTGAATTTGTCTTTGTGCTTTGTTTTACAACGTGCTGTTTTTTCAGCGCCTTGGTTGACCATTTTGCACAACTTGGATAATTTGCTGGGCGCATTGAAAACTAAGTCCACTCCAGCTCGCGCCACCACTTTCTTTAGTGCGTGGCTGACACCGTGGACATATGGCATGACGGCTACCTTCCGCTCTACTTTTTGAGGCTTCTTGGGGTTCGGTCGCCGGAACTCTTTCAGTAACTTGAAGCCAAGGCTACAGATGAGGTCGTCCGGGAAACCAGCTTCACGTAACCGTGTCAGCTGTGTCTGGACGCTTTGCTGCTGACGGTGAATGCAGGATCTATTCACGGCACTCCTCAATGCGCCTGTGGCCACAGCTCTTTTTACCAGTTTCGAGTGCGCCGATGAATATGGTAGCAGGCCTTTTTTTGACCGCGGTGCATAACACCAGCACAGATGGGCTTCTTCGATGAATAGTCGTAGATCAAGGAACTGAAGCTGATTCTCCGTCGGTAATTCTTTGGTCAGTTCAAGGTCAGCAAGACCTTCACAGAAGATCTTGAAGATGCCGTCGACAACGTCCTTGTGCTGCTCCTGGTTTGGAAGCTTGTGGATAACAAGGAAGTCGTCCACAAACCGGAATGTCCTCACGACAGTGGTATTAGCCAGAGTTTCTTGTAGTTGACGGTCTCGGCGAGCTAGCAGAAGGTCACTGAGAATTGGTGCAACGCACGAACCAATGCATACGCCTTGCCTTTGGATGTATAGGTCGTCATTATGCTTTACAAATGTCGAACGTAGATAGAAGGCCAGCAACTCAAGGAATCTATCCGCATTGATTCCGCATTCATTCTGGAACCTTACAGTTCCCATGGCATCGATTCCTTCCCTCACTGTCTCAAACAAGGCAGTATGTGGCAGAGTGTAATAAAGATCTTTGATGTCTATTGAAAAGACACTCACTTTTTCCTGGCAGCCGTTCATGAGAAATGCGGAAACTTCTTCTGCCTTCTTGACAAGGAAAGGGTCTTCGACGGCGAGGAAGGAGAGCGATTCTTGCAGGTATCGTCCCAAGGGTTGCTGCCACGTTCCTCTTTCAGACACAATTACTCTGAAGGGGCAGTCGTCTTTGTGGGTTTTTGCCGTGAAGAAGGCATTCAGGCATAAGCCCTCACTGTTCTTCACAGCTAGTCCTAGTTTTGTCAAGTTGTTGGCTTCACACAGTTTTAGGGCTTCGTTCCTTACTTTTTGGGGTTTAATCTTGTTCAGTTTGCGGAAGTTCTTTGCGATGGCCTGGCTTGCCTTCTCGCCAAAGGAAGCTGACGACATGACGACAAATCCTCCTTCTTTATCCGACAATAGAAGGCTGAGGTCCGCCTCCTGTAAAGACTTGGCCGTCTTGTCAAAAAAAAAAAATGCATTATTAGTGGCATACAAAGCAAGTAGGACGATATTTCAATTCACT
Organism: Amblyomma mixtum; assembly: GCF_055824585.1. Classification (NCBI taxonomy): domain Eukaryota; kingdom Metazoa; phylum Arthropoda; class Arachnida; order Ixodida; family Ixodidae; genus Amblyomma; species Amblyomma mixtum. The sequence continues at coordinate 1,641,932 of NC_143020.1, forward strand.
CAAAAATTTTAATGCTGCTTTCCCTTGCTTGAATGTACAACACGCAGCCTGTGAAATTTATTTTTTTTATTTATGGTATACACAGCCTCACGCCAGCTCTACACTCCACCCCACCCCTCCCTAGATAACAGGCACGCAACACTGGCGCAGATTACAGACACACACTCTCCCCGCGCCCCTTACCCTAGCCCACTATCATCCCTCCTTTTCTACTCCGGCATGCGCCCTATGCCCAGAACCCTTCGCTTCTTCCCTCCAGATCCTTTCCCTTTGCCCGGCGGACCCTCCACCGCGGGACCTAGAGAACCTTAAGACCTGGGAGGACTGGGAGACCCTGTTGCGCTCGGAGGACCCGGCCGTGCAGACCATCGCCACCGGCCGGGCTGCCAGTGTTATGGACCTCAGGTACATAAACACTTGAGTCGAGTGGGGTCGTGCGGGGACCCTGGGGCGTGCTCCGAATTCCTGTTGTAATAAAGTTTTCTCTCTCTCTCTCTCTCCTGCAGGTAAACAGAAAAATGAAAAAAAAGCTCTTGGTTTGGCAAGCTAGAATTACAGAATTTGAAATTAAAAAAGTTACGTAATTAGCCACAATTTTATTATTCGCGGCTTTCCTAATCATACATTGGTAGCACAGGAGTATCGATAAAATATTTTCTGTAACGAGATATTTAGAACAAAAACACTGAAAAAGTGAATGAATACAAATAGACATTCTTGCAATGTCCTCTGAATGGCCTTTAACCGAGAGCACGCACAAAGTGGACCAGATAGACTCATATTTTCTTGTGCTATTCGCCCAATTTGTCTCAGGTGAAAAGAAAACAAATTTCCTACTTAAAGAGATAGCAACATGCAGCGAACTCATTTGATAGCAGTGTAGCCCTGTATTCTACGAAATAAGTAGCGTGTTCTATTACACGCACGAAACATTTGAAATTTTGAAAATCTGCACGGATAAGTGTACGAACTGAAAAGTTATAAGTTGCTTTCCCTTTTGTGTATTTTTACAAAAACCCGCACTAGTGGCTCTCTGTTGAAGCGAAACGCGCTAGAAAATTATTTTGCTTTCTCTTTTGTGTATTCTTACAAAACCCCGTACTAGTGGCTCCCTGTTGACACGAAACGCGCTAGAAAATTATTTTGCACGAGGGACACGAACATACAGGACGAGAACTGGCCGTCTGTATTTCTGTATCCTTCGTCCAAAAGGTTCCCACTTTAGCGCTGCCAAAATTGACTTGTCGTGGCAACTCCCTGAGTGATTGGTATTTCATTGATGAACAGTGCTTAAAAGTATGAAACAATCGGGAGTGCTATCAATACCGAGAAATGAGACACTGCGTCGTTGCCTTTCGGAAATCGCTAACAGTGCACGTTAAAGATCCCAGGTGGTCGAAATTATTCAAGCGGTCTCCACTATGGCACCTTTCTTTTCTACATTATTTCCCTCCTTTATTCATTCCCGTACGGCGCGGTTCGGGTGTCCACCGAGCTGTGAGACAATTACTGGCCTTTTCTTTTCCTGAAAACACATATTTTAATTTTCAGTTCCACAAGACGCCTCGGTCTCTGTTTAAAGGCATGCTCGCCACGAGATCAAAATTATTCCGCCGCCCCACGACCGCACTTGTTTATCTCTTCTTGGAGTGTCGGGTGTAATGTTCGCATTACTCAAGGTCGAAACACGAGGCCATTCAAGTGGGACTAGTGGGTAGTAGCATTGGTACACAGATTGTGGACCACCTAATTGGCATTGAATGTTCGAAGTGCATCAAACTTTTCAGCGCGTTACGGACTATTAACTTACAAGCCGATTCAAAGCGTAGCTTATCATATGTATTCGCTCCGACGGCCTTTGTTTCGCCAAACTGTGACTTCTTGAAACTTGAAATGTTCATTACGGCCAAATCGGCGTCAAACAATATGTCTTCTACCGCTGTATACTTTGGCATTAAAAAGGTTGGTTGGTTGGTTTATGGGGTTTAACGTCCCAAAGCGACTAAGGCTATGAGAGACGCCGTAGTGGAGGGCTCCGGAAATTTCGACCGCCTGGGGTTCTTTAACGTGCACTGACATCGCACACTACAGAGAGAGAGAAAACTTTATTGTACAAGGAATTCGGGGCACGCCCCAGGGTCCCCGCCCGACCCCACTGCACTCAAGTGTTTATGTTCCTAAGGTCCATAACACTGGCAGCCCGGCCGGTTGCGATGGTCTGCACGGCCGGGTCCTCCGAGCGCAGCAGGGTCTCCCAGTCCTCCCAGGTCTTGAGGTTCTCTAGGTCCCGGGGGGAGGGTCCGCCGGGCAGAGGGAAAGGATGTGGAGGGAAGAGGCGAAGGGTTCTGGGCATAGGGCGCATGCTGGAGTGGGGAAGGAGGGATGATAGTGGGCTAGGGTAAGGGGTGAGGGAAGAGAGTGTGTCTGTAGTCTGCGCCAGAGCGTTGCGTGTTTGTTATCTAGGGAGGGGTGGGGCGGGGGGGTAGAGCTGGCGTGAGGCTCTGTAGGCCTGCGTCAGCTCGCTGAATGAGTGCATGCGCTCCTTCGTGAATCCCCGATCCGAGGGCACCTGAGCCCGGTTTAAAGAACCTCGGGCTAAAAGGTTGGCGGCCTCGTTTCTGGGATTCCCGGAGTGCGGGGGCACCCATATCAGCTCCACTTGGCGGGGCGAGGGTGCATCGGGCGAGTCTAGTATGCCAAAAGCAGGGACATGGACTCGGTCTCGAGCAAAATTTAGAATCGCAGTTTTAGAATCACTTAAAATGTACCGGGCTTCCGTGCGGGTGATAGCAAGTGCAATGGCGGCTTCCTCTGCACCTTCTGGGGAGGTGTCTGGAGGGAGAGGTAGTGTGAGAAGGGCGGATAAAGAGGAGTCCACCACAGCTGCTGTCGCTTCATCACCCGTGCAGGCAGCGTCCACCGATACGGCGTCCGGATCGGGGCCGTACGCTCGATGGAGTTCCTTCGCACGGGCTCTGCGGCGCTGCTCATGGTGGGACGGGTGCATATTCCTCGGGAGCGGCCTGATGAGGAGCTCCTGGTGAAGGGGTCGTGGGATGGCGAGGAGTACACGGGCCTCTAGAATTTCTCCTCCAAAGAAATTCAACCGCCGCGGCCGGGATCGAACCCGCGTCTTTCGGGTCAGCAGCCGACCACCATAACCACTAAGCCACCGCGGCGGCTATATTTGGGTATAACGAAAATTTTGTACCGGATATAACGAAGATAGCTAATGACGCAATATTCGTTTGATATTGCTAATGCTCGATGCTCATACGCTGAGTCCGCGCTTTGCTCTTTTTTCTTCCACTCCCGCAACCCAGCCTTCCCACATGGCGCGGCTGAGGTGACCACCAAGACCCAGGGAGTTACTGCGCAACTTCGTTCCCTAAAAATCGCTCATTTCAGCACAGGCCCTGGCGCAGTCATCGGCGCCAGTGTGTCCTAAAGAGCCGGATTCGTCGAAAGGGTAGTGACGTCACACGTGGAGCGGTGGAATAAAGAGAGAATAAAACATTAGGAAACTGGTCCAAAGGTCTCAATATAAACCGAATGTCATTAGGGCAGTCGAGCCGCTGACGGCACCGCTGATGGGACCGTAAGAGGCGGAGATTAAATGTCCGCCTCGTCACCCTGCGAAATTCGCGTCGTCATGAAGCCTCTGACATAGTCAAGAAAGAAATGAAAGACGCATAAGTGGCTCGCTGCGCAGGCCTGACACCGGGGACGTGTGTTGGTGTATTGATTGTAAAACATTTTATTCGCCGGGAAGAGCTTGGCAAGAGGTCGCGTTAAGTGGTCGAGAGTACATAGCCCTCGACGACTTTGTCAGCCCACTCCACCGCCAAAACTTGCGTTCTGGGGTCAGAGCTAGCCAGCACGGTCTCCCACCGCTCGAGAGAAGGAGCTGTAACTAGATCACCCGGAGGTGGCTCTATTTTGCAGTCCCACAGGATGTGATCGTAGGTAGCACGTTGGCCACAGTGTTTGCAGTTTGGGTTGTAAAGATCTGGATAAATGCGCGCGAGGAGTGATGGGGTGCGTATCGATCTCGTCTGTAGACGACGCCACGTAACCTCTTGTTCTTTACTAAGTCTTTTGTCTGGAGGGGGGAAAATTCTCCTCTCTAGTTTAAAATGATTGGTGAGATCATGATATGTGATCATGGAGTCCTTCGTGAAATTCAGGGAGCCAGACTCATCCACTGCCCGGTCGACGAAACCTCGGGCTTTATTGTGGGCTGCCTCGTTCCCCGGATTCCCCGAATGGGCTGGGACCCATATCAATTCGGAATAATTTGGTGAGAATTTGGTTGCGTTAAGGATTCTAAGGGAGGTGTTTGTAATTCGCCCTTTAGCGAAATTATTGATACTGTTACGAGGTGGCAAGCCTAGGAAAAGCACGACTTGATGACAGATGATAATATGGTTTAATGGCTGCGGGCCTAGCGCGAGCGCTCCGTCCCGCGCCACTGCCCTCTTCTTCATCTTCGTAACATGTTACGAGGTGGCAAGCCTAGGAAAAGCACGACTTGATGACAGATGATAATATGGTTTAATGGCTGCGGGCCTAGCGCGAGCGCTCCGTCCCGCGCCACTGCCCTCTTCTTCATCTTCGTAACATAACCCGGGTCCTCCGAGCGATCGTCCCGATCGATTGCGCAGATTCTCGAGGATGAGGTGGCGATGACCATGATCACAAAGGATAGAAGAAGATGAAAGGCTTGCCACCAAGATGAACGAGATGATCTGGTGAATGGTTGTCCCTGGAGCTTCAGGTCCAGCGGTCGGTCGCCCACAGCCGAAGGTCAGGGTTTAAGGACTCGCCGGGCAGCTTGGGCGGGGGTGCCGTCTTGATGCGGGTCGTCGTCGGGTCATGCTCCGTCTGGTTCTGGGCGGCGTGTCTTGTGGTCGGGGCTGGGGACGGGGCGGGGGAAAGCGGCTGGTCGGTTCTGGTCAGGTCGGGCTCGGGTGGAGCCGGCGGCGGAGTCCAGGTCCCCTCGGCCAACGACGAAGGCGAGCAGAAGGCGGCGATGCTCCAGAGTCCGGGATGACGAGGAGGAACCCGCACCTCACACCAAATGTTACGAGGTGGCAAGCCTAGGAAAAGCACGACTTGATGACAGATGATAATATGGTTTAATGGCTGCGGGCCTAGCGCGAGCGCTCCGTCCCGCGCCACTGCCCTCTTCTTCATCTTCGTAACAATACCCATTTTGGAATCGCTGAAGATGATGCTTCCTTGGGTATGCGCTAGGGCGAGGGCTATAGCCGCCTCTTCTGCCGTTTCAGAGGATTTCGTTTTGATTGTCGCCGAGACGATGTGGTCACCATTCTCGTTCACAACCACAATTGCAAAGGCATTGGTATTTTTGTATTCTGCTGCATCTACATAAAGTGTTCCAGCGCACTGTCTGTATCTGTTATGTAAGGCTTTGGCTCTTGCTTGTCTTCTACCCTCATGGTGTAAGGGGTGCATGTTTTTGGGGAGTGGTTTGATTAGTAGGGCCGTCCTATAGTCGCGGGGTAAGTCTACTTTAGCATCGTTATTCGTAGGTTGAAAGTTAATTCCGAGCCTGGTAAGAATACTCCTGCCAGTTCTGGAATTGGCTAATCGCGCTGTTTGAGCCATTAAATGGGCTTCTTTCAGTTCATTGTAGGTGTTATGTATTCCTAACCTCATAAGCCTTTCAGTTGAGGCATTTAGTGGGAGTCCTAACGCAGCCTTATAGGCCTGCGGTATCATACTATCCAATTTGTCCTTTTCTGCTTTCGAAAATTTGAGATAAGGGGTGGCATAGAGTATCCTGCTTAGCGCAAAGGCCTGCACTAGTCGGCATAAATCTCTTTCCCTCACCCCTTGTCTGCGGTTAGCTATGCGGCGGATTAATCGCGCCGTCGCTTCTACCGTGCGTTTTAGCTTAGTGAGTGTGTCAGTATTCTTTCCATTTGTTTGTAAATACAACCCCAGTATTCTCATGGTCTGTACCTCTTTGACAGATCGTCCATTAACATAGACGTTTATTTGCGGGGGGGTTGTCGTGGTACGCCTACCTCTTTGTTTACGACGGATCACGAAAAGTTCAGATTTTTGCTCAGAACAAGTGGGGCCGGATTCCCATGCGCATGCCTCAATGATGTCCACTGCTGCTTGGAGTGTGTCTTCTATGTAGCCTTCGCATCCTTTGGTTACCCAAAGTGTGATGTCATCTGCATAGAACGTGTGATGTAGGTCTGGTATTTGTGCCAGTTTGGGGGGAATTTTGATGAGGGAGAGGTTAAAAAGGAAAGGGGACAGGACGGAGCCCTGTGGCGTTCCTTTACTTCCTAGTGTGATTGGGGCAGACTCTATTGTTCCGACCGTTATCACTGCTGTTCTGTTAGTGAGGAAGGATCGGATGTAGTTGTACGTCCTTTCTCCGGGGTTGATTTCTGACAAGTTTGTCAAAATGGCTATGTGGGTGACGTTGTCGAAAGCTTTAACAAGGTCTAAACCCAATATTGCTTTCGTTCCTGTTCCCTCGTCAGCTTCAATTATGTCCTTGTTAAGCTGCAAGAGTATGTCCTGGGTAGATAGTTGGGCCCTGAATCCTAACATTGTTTCAGGTAGGAGGTCTATGTCCTCCGCATAGTTTTGGAGCCTATTGAGGATGACTTGTTCCATGAGTTTGCCTAGGCATGATGTTAATGAAATTGGGCGTAGATTCTCAGTGCTGAGTTTCTTACCCGCTTTAGGAATAAAAGTGATTTTCGCGTGTTTCCACTCTGGTGGTATGTTGCCTGCATGCCAGTATTTGTTCATAAGGTCTGTAACCGCCGCGATCGACGTTGCGTCTAAGTTCCTGAGAGTCTTATTTGTTACTTTGTCTGGTCCTGCCGCAGATGTTGTCCGCAGTTTTCCAATTGCGTACCAGACCTCTGCGTCTGTGATGTCTGCGTCTAAATTTGGATTAGGAGTCCCCCGGTAGTCTGGTTGTGTGGTACCATCATCCGTGTTTAGATAACGTTCTGCTAGCTCTTTGATTAGGTCTTCAGTTGTACCCTCATATTTATGTATGAGTCTGTACAGTTGACTTTGTTGCACGGGACGTGTTTGTTCTGGGTCGAGCAGGTGTCTTAGAAGATGCCATGTCTTCTTATTTCCGAGCTGTCCATTGACGCTTTCACATATTTGGTTCCATTGTTGTGTTTGGAGAGTAAGTGTATGTTCCTCGATTCGCCTCTCGATTTCAGCGATCTTTTTGCGTAGTCGCTTGTTGTGTTTTTGCTTCTTCCAACGTTTTTGGAGGCCTTTTTGTGCCTGCCACAGGTGTAACAGTTTTGAGTCTGCAATATGCTCCTCCTTCTCAACTGGCACCACAACGCTAGTGGAGCTGACATCCTCATTCAGGTGTTGGTGTATGATGTCGGGTTTATGAGGTGTTTTGTCTCTGCCGCCAAAACATGGCGCAAAAAAAATGAAATTGGTTTTGAGGAAAGGAATTTATGCTCTTATCTCGATAAACACATGTACCGCATCGTGATAAAAGCAATAAAGGAGGAACTGAAAGAAGAAAATGGCTGAGGCTTAAATTGGTTAAGCCTGGAGAATGCGAAGCATCATCGTGTCGCGTAATTTGGAGGCGCACAACCACAGCGACGGCGCGAGGTGGGCCCCCGTTTCTCCACTGTCGTTACGTCATCAAGTCACGTGGTGTGACGTCATGTATCACGTGATTTGGAGGCGCACAACCACAGCGACGGCGCGAGGTGGGCCCCCGTTTCGTGCGCTCGCTTGCGGACGCTCAGCCTCCGCCGGCGGTATGCTTCGCATCCTAGGCTTAACCATAAGCTAAGCCAGGCCATTTCTTTTTCTTCCGCGCGAAAAAAAAAACGCTGCTCGGCGATGTCCGAAGGACATGCCGAAGTAGCAGTGAAAGTCGTCTGTCGTCTGCTTGCGCTTTGGTTTGCTTGGCTCTTGTCGGTGAAAAAAAAACGATGCGATCTCGCAAGCGGTGGAAAAAAGTTTGAAGTTAGTTTATTAACTCTACGCAACTCTCCTGTTTTTTCAGCGAAACACCACGCGTACAGCACCAAAAAAAAAATATACCGGGTATCCCAGCTAAATGTAACCAAACTTATAAAAAATGCGAAATGTCCTAGTCCAGTGAAACCAACTGAGGGTTGTTCATAGTCGCGTGGCCTAGTCTTGAGTATTTTTTTCCCTCTTCAAAGTTAAATAATTAGCCAAGTTTAATTAGCTAACTTTTTACTTATTGACTTCAGAAAGAAAGTGTCAATTAAAAAGTTTTAGATCGCCTCGAAAAACTGCTAGTAGTGCTGTTTCCGTCAAGTTACAATTTACGTAGCTTCAGTTATTGGTCTTAAAAGAAAGTTATTACGTGACCAGCTGCTCGCTCAGTTCTCTGCCCCAATGTGCAACCAAAGTCTCATCGAGGAGAGGATTTCAGAAAAATGGACTTGGAAAATGGAAAAATAGACGTGGAAGTGGCGCAGTTGTCATGTGAAAGCTTTTTCTTATTGTGCGGGTTGTGGTTAAAGGCCGGTAAAAAACTGCTTTACGTAATTATTACTTTGCTGCAAATGTCTCAGTAAGCTGTTTCTCAAAGCGTTCTACAACTTTTCCATTGACACTTTGTTCCTTAAGTCAATAATTAAAGAGTTAGTTAATTAACCTTAACTAATTAGTCAACCTTGAAGAACGAAAAAAATACTGCACACTGGGTCACGCGACTCTAAATAACCCTCATTTCGTTTCAGACGGCTAAGACATCTTTTGTTTAAAAGGTTTGTTATATTTAGCTGGGACACCTGGTACATGAGTATAGCAAGCTACTTTTAAAGCCGCTGCAGAAATGAGTGCTGAAGTCACATTATTCAGGCCAATATGTACGATATTAAACATATGTAGGGTGTTAATGAACTCTTTTATCAATGGCTTGAGAGACTGGTCTTTATACAGCCATTCAAGAATAAAAGCTGGCAAAACAATATAAACGGCTAATAAAAACAATGAGGCCTCAAAAACTAGCAACGGGTGAACGGAATTTTGTTTTTTTCTGCTGTTTTCGTTATCTTCGAAGTTACCTCTCTCGAAGTTACCCGCGCATCGTAGCTTACCCAGGAAGCGGCAGAGAACGCGGCCCAACTCGCCGACTCCAACTGGGTGGATAGATGCAACACGGCCGCGCGACAAATATCCAGCCGAAACACGTGGCGTCTCTTTCGAGCCCTAATCGACCCAACCCAAACACGAACCGAAACAAAAACATTTGCAGCGAGCCATACACGCTTTTAGTGGCAACACGACTCAACTGGCACAGACACTTCGGGACCAGTATCTGTGTACAGCCCAAGAACACCGTAGATCTGCGTACTCTTCTGCAGGCAGAGAGAACACGGAGCTGGATCAACCTTTCCAGCTCCCTGATCTGCGGGCTGCTCTCGCCAATATGAAAAGGGGCACTGCGCCAGGACGGGATAAGGTCACCGTCAAGCTTTTGACGAACCTGCCCGACTTGGCATACCAGTCCCTCCTGGAATACGTCAATGCGATTTGGCGCGGGGACACACCCCTGCCAATCGAATGGAAAACGGCTTTGGTCACTTTTGTTCCTAAATCTGGCAAACCAATTGACACAGATAACCTCCGCCCCATCTCTCTCACCTCATGTGTGGGCAAACTAATGGAGGCGATGGTGCGGGATCTGTTATCTACTTATCTTGAACACAAACATGTCTTTGCGAGCACCATGTTCGGATTCCGCCCACACAGATCCGCACAGGATGTCCTCCTGCAACTCAATCGGGAAGTCCTTGACCCCCTCGAATGCCCCCATAATGACCGGGGGGTAGTACTCGCCTTGGATCTTAAAGGGGCATTTGACAATGTAACACATGAGATCATACTCACTAACCTAAGTAACACCGACTGTGGCCTCAACACATTCCGATACATAAGCCAATTTTTAATGGATCGCCAATCCTACATTCGAATTCAAGATATAGAGCATGGTCCTTACCTACTCGGCACGCGGGGAACCCCTCAAGGTGCGGTACTTTCCCCGCTGCTCTTCAATCTGGCCATGGTGCACCTGCCGGCCCAGCTGAGTGGTGTCGCCGGCGTGCAGCACGCCCTGTACGCCGATGACATCACTCTCTGGGCCACGCAGGGCAGCACAGGAGACATTGAAACCAGCCTGCAAACAGCGGCGACGATAGTAGACCGCTACGCCCGCCGCTGCGGTCTTCAATGTTCCCCTCAAAAATCGGAATTTGGCCACCTCCGCCCCTCACAGAAATGCACAACTAAAATATCTCTTTCTCTTTAGAGTGGTCCCATACGCGAAAGTGATGAGATACGGGTACTCGGACTCTACATCCACAAACACAGGCGGCCAGACACTACACTGGCCAAACTCCGTAAGGTGGGGGATCAGGTGGGCCGCATGGTCCGCCGGGTTTACAACAAACGCGGAGGGTTACGAAGTAAGGATGCCTTGCGGCTGGCAAACGCCTTCGTAACTAGTCGAATTCTCTATTCGACTCATTATCTCCACCTAGGGAAACAACACGAGGACGCCCTTGAGGTCATCGTTCGCACAATTGTTAAACGTGCCCTTGACCTCCCCATCACTACTAAAAACAGCCGGCTTATGGCCCTTGGGGTGGTGAATACTTTCCGGGAACTCCGGGAGGCGCACCTTACAAACCAGTACACGCGCTTGTCGCTAACGGAGTCGGGTCGCCACCTTCTTGCTCGACTCCATATCCAACACACCCCTCCCATGGAAGACAGGTTTCATATCTCGGAACTCTGGAGACGTGACCTCCACCTGCGGCCTCTTCCAGCAAACATGTCACATGAAGACCATAATGGTCGGCGCCTGGCACGAGTGCAAGCGCTAGCCCGATATTATGGCAACAAAACAGGTGTATACTACGTGGACGCTTCCGGGCCTCACCACGGGGGATGGTATACACGGCCGCGGTAGTTCACAACAGCAACACAGTTAACGGCCTCACTTTCAGAGCCCGCAGTGCAACACAAGCAGAAGAGGTCGCGATTGCCCTCGCGGCCTCACATCCCAGTTCAAAAAATGGCTGAGGCTTAGCTAAGGATAAGCCTATTCAGATGCGAAGCATATTGATGGCTAGGCTTGGTAAAGTTCCTCGCTTTGTTCCTCAGTTGTTGTAGAACGTCGCCGCCGAGCCGCATATTGAGCACGCCGCTTAGCCAGACGTCCATCCCGCTCTTCATCGGTCTCTGTGGCACGCTGAAGCTTTCGCTTCTCGTTCAAATCAGCCCTGCTTCTAGGCGGCATCCCAACACCTGGCCGCCTCGTAAGTGCCCGGAGATGTTGTTGTTGTGACTGAGAGAAGGATGAAAAGGAAATTGCACGGGCCTGCTACTGGCTCTAGACAAGCCATCACCGCTGCCACGTGCAGATAGAGGAGAGGTAAGAGATCAGAGGAAAGAGAAAAAGGCAAAAAAAGACGCGCGTCGCAGCAACAACTGCGTCCGCCGGAGCGGACGCTGCTCAAAAATTCAGATAAGCGGCCGAAGCCGCGCTCGCCGAAGCGAGGCAAGCTCAGCTTTATACCGCTGCTGTAGCGTCACGTGGTCAGCTGCAGCGCCTCTGATGTGGAGCCTCCACCGCCGCGGCCGACCGCGCGAGCCGGCAGCCCATCTCTCCTCTGCTGTGACGTCATGTTGTCACGTGGTGTCACGTGGTCACGCTAAAGGTCAATGGTAGCTCCACCGCCGCGCTCGACGGGCTGTAGTGTAGCTCTAGTAATATGCTTCGCATAAAAAATCTCTGCCTCTCCCGTAACCGAGAGTAGAGTAAGCATGAAACGGTTACGGACATAACAAATTGGTTGTAGATGGTACTAATGAAAATCTTGAAATGGGTCTAGTGTTCAACACACCACACCACACATATTGTGCACTGGTCCATGTGGACGCAGTCGTTTCCTGTGTGTGTCTGGGGAATCTCTTCCGCTCTGCCTCGTCAGCTGTAACCGATTTCTGTTTGCCTTTCATCTTTGAAATCGTTGTTTTCATTCCTCGGTTAGGCTGTCCGAGTTAATGGAATCCAAACATCTTTTCGCAGACACCATGTTCGGGTTTCGCCCACACAGATCTGCACAGGATGTCCTGCTACAACTCAATCGGGCTGTCCTCGACTCCGTCGAATGCCCTCACAATGAAAATGTCGTACTCCCCTTGGATTTGAAGGGAGCATTCGACAACGTTACCCACGATATCATTCTCACCCACCTCTCTCAAACTAACTGCGGCAGAAACGCCTTTCAATACATTCGGCAATTTTTGACAGACAGACAATCTTACATTCGAATCCAGGATAAGGAACATGGCCCTTTTCATTTAGGAACCAGGGGTACACCACAGGGCGCGGTGCTCTCTCCCCTTTTATTCAATCTAGCTATGATGCGCCTACCGGCCCAGCTGGGCGCTGTCGCCGGTGTACAGCATGCGCTGTACGCCGATGACATCACCCTGTGTGCCACACAGGGTTGCCTGGGAGACATTGAGGCCAACCTGCAGGAGCCGGCGACCATAGTGGACCGTTATGCTCGCCGCTGCGGCCTCCAATGCTCCACCCACAATTCTGAATTTGTGCACATACGCCCCTCACCAAAGTGCACAGCCAAAATTTCAATGTCTCTCGAGACAGGTCTAATCCCTGAAAATTTCGAAGTCCGGGTACTGGGGCTCTTTATACATCAAGACAGACGGTCAGAAACAACATTGGCCACACTCCGTCAGGTGAGGGACCAGGTGGGCCGCTTGGTCTGCCGGGTTTCTAACAAGCGCGGAGGGTTACAATGTAAAGACGCCTTGCGGCTGCCGCATGCATTTGTAACCAGTCGAATTCTATATTCGACTCCATACCTCCACCTGTGGAAGCAAGACGAGGATTCACTCGAAGTCATCTTCCGCAAAATTATTAAGCGGGCTCTAGGCCTCCCCGTGAGCACCTCCAACAAGCGCCTCGTGGGGCTAGGAATGGTGAACACATTTCGGGAGCTCCGGGAACCCCACTTGACTAATCAATACACACGTCTCTCGAAGACATCGTCGGGTCGCCGCCTCCTTGCCCGATTACACATCCAACACACCACTATCATGGAAGAGCGCGTACGCATTCCATCCCTCAACACACCCACAGGCAGATTACTAGGCCTGGGCCTCCACAACACGATCGGGGAACTGGTGGAGGCCCACCGACAGGCCCAATACATCAGGCTCACAAAAACTTCCACAGGTCGGTATATCCTGGACTCCCTGGGAATCAAAATACCGGCCAACGACCCAACCCTTCTCGCCATCCCACGATCCCTTCACCGAGAGCTTCTCATCAGGCCGCTCCCGAGGAATATGCACCCGTCCCACCATGAGCAGCGCCGCAGAGCCCGTGCGAAGGCACTCCATCGAGCGTACGGTCCCCAGCCGGACGCCGTATGGGTGGACGCTGCCTGCACGGGTGATGAAGCGACAGCAGCTGCGGTGGACTCCTCTTCATCCACCCTCCTCACACTACCTCTCCCTCCACATACCTCCCCAGAGGCTGCAGAGGAAGCCGCCATTGCACTTGCTATAACCCGCACGGAAGCCCGGTATATTTTAACTGACTCTAAAACTGCGATTCTAAATTTCGCTCGAGGCCGAGTTCATGTCCCTGCTTTTGGCATACTGGACTCGCCCGATGCACCCCCGCCCCGCCAAGTGGAGCTGATATGGGTGCCTGCGCACTCCGGGAATCCCGGAAACGAGGCCGCCAACCTTTTAGCCCGAGGTTCTTTAAACCGGGCTCAGGTGGCCTCGGATCGGGGATTCACGAAGGATCGCATGCACTCATTCAGTGAGCTGACCCAGGCATACAGAGCCTCTCGCCAGCTCTACCCCCCGCCCCACCCCTCCCTAGATAACAGACACGCAACACTCTGGCGCAGATTACAAACCCATACTCTCCCCTCGCCCCTTACCCTAACCCACTATCATCCCCCCTTCCCCACTCCTGCTTGCGCCCTATGCCCAGAACCCTTCGCTTCTTCCCTCCACATCCTTTCCCTCTGCCCGGCGGACCCTCCCCCGCGGGACCTAGAGAACCTCAAGACCTGGGAGGACTGGGAGACCCTGCTGCACTCGGAGGACCCGGCCGTGCAGACCATCGCCACCGGCCGTGCTGCCAGTGTTATGGACCTCAGGAACATAAACACTTGAGTGCAGTGGGGTCGTGCGGGGACCCTGGGGCGTGCCCCGAATTCCTTTGTAAATAAAGTTTTCTCTCTCTCTCTCTCCATCCCAGTGGAGATGTGCCCTCCACGTGCGCCCTCTTCCCGCGAACATGAACCGTGAGGATCATAATGGCCGGCGCCTGGCGCGGGCGGAAGCCCTGGCCCGCCACTATGGATCGAAACCCGGCGTATTCTACGGCGATGCCTCCAGCCCCCACCATGGGGGATGGTACACAGCCGCAGTCGTCCACCAATCCAAAACATGAACGGCCTTACTTTCCGAGCCCGTGACATAACACACGCGGAGGAGGTCGCCATTGTGTTGGCTGCATCTGATTCCAATTAAAAAAAAATCGCTGTGGCTTAGCTTGGTTAAGCCCGGTAACTGCGAAAGCAATATCCGTACCTAGGCCTACGCCAATTTGCCTTTAGGAGTGGAACGCGACATTGTTGTAGCGCTGCCAGGGAGTCCACGGAGCACCATCGCCCGTTCCCCACATTGCCTTGCCTTTTGAACGCAACGCTTTTTGAAGAAAGGAAATGGCGCAGTAATTCTCTGTCATCTCTGTGGACACCCCAACCGCACCGAACTGGAAGGGAGGAAGTGGGAGTGAAAGAAGAAAGAGAAAGGGAGGCCGTGATGAAGAAAATGAAAATTGTATTTGAAGAAAGGAAATTGCGCAGTAACTCTCTCACATATCTCGGTGTACACCCGTTATCGTCGATGAGTCACCCCAGGGGCTGGATGTAACGCCGTACGCGTACAGGTGCGGCCAGAATAATATGGAGCACAGGAAGGGGTCGCGGAGCGGCAGAAACGTGCTTATGCGTGCTGCCTAGCAGTGGCAACAGGAACTATCTTAATTTGGACGTGGCAAGATGTCGCCGGTAGCACGGACCCACTTTTTTCGCAGCCCTATCAACATCACAGCATACAGCATGCAATCCCTTGCTCTATGATTTGATACTCTGCTGACAGCGCTATGCGCTTCGTTGCCCCGTTTCTCGCATCGAGCAGCGGCGCGCGCTGTAAATGGGTGCAAGACGGCCATTTTGGCATTACGTGTTATCTCGGCCCTTCAGTCCGCGCGGCCACCGAGGCTGAAGTGAGCACGCCTGGATGAAGGCAGCACCTGGCGGTGTTGCCCGAACCAGCTCAGCATCTTTCGAACAGTGATAACGGCAGGGTTGCAGCAAAGAGGGGTGCTCGGCGGCAGGCACTCTCGCTGCGCGCGGATAGCCAGAGGTGTCTTTGTTGTGCTGATAGGTGGCGCTCAGATGCAGTTTCTGCTAGCTTGGCCGCCTTTCGCGTGCTCCGTATTATTCTGGCCGCACCTGTACAACTGCATGAGCCATTAAAGGCTTTCGCCTTAATAGGCCGCAGCGTTTATTGGGTGTGCAAACTTGCTATCAGCCTTTAACTGTGCCTTTGCTATCAGCCTTTAACTATCAGCCTTTAACTTCATTACGGCCCCTCTTTCTTCTCTCACTGCCACTTCCTCCCTTCCTCTACGGTGCGGTTAAAGTGTCCACCGAGATCACCGAGAAATACAGCGCCATTTCCTTTCCTCAAAAAGCGTTGCGTTCAAAGGGCAAGGCTGGTTGGTTGGTTGGTTTATGGGGTTTAACGTCCCAAAGCGACTAAGGCTATGAGAGACGCCGTAGTGGAGGGCTCCGGAAATTTCGACACCTGGGGTTCTTTAACGTGCACTGACATCGCACAGTACACGGGCCTCGAATTTCTCCTCCAAAGAAATGCAGCCGCCGCGGCCGGGATCGAACCCGCGTCTTTCGGGCCAGCAGCCGAGCACCATAGCCACTGAGCCACCGCGGCGGCAAGGCATCGCGCCGAACGGATGGTGGCGTTCCGTGGACTCCCTGGCAGCGCTACAACAGGCTGTCGCGTTCCACTCCTGAATGCGAAGCTTAAGCGCAATTAATTATTAGTCAATTAGTGCTGAGTTATTAATCAGTAATTAGTCATTAATTAGTAATTGTCAATACTTCGTCACCAATTATGTGTTACGTCATCCAGTGGTGACGTCACCAGTGTCACATAGGCAAAGTGGTGCGGAAAACGCTTTCGCCTCTACGCACTTTAGACAGTCAAAGTGCCCCCTGAACTTTTTTTCTTATCAGCATCGGCGTTGACAACGTGATCCAAATTGCTGCACCAGTTTTTATAGTTACACTGAAGAACATTACCAAACTGCTTTAACAGTTTTAATAGTTAAAGTGAAGAACATCAAGGCATTGAATACGTAATCCAAATTGCTGCGCCAGTTTTAATAGTTGTACTGAATAACATCGCAGCATCATTCATTTCAATGTAGACTTCGCAATGGATAAGTTCTTGATTAAAAACACAATGCAAGATTTCAAGCAGAGTGCTGCAGGTTCGGGTGCTGTACGTTTCGTTTTACCTTTACCGTAGGTTTATGAAATAAATTTTGCAATATTTAGAACGAACTTGCGCGCTGTACAAGAAATAAGCATATAGAGGAATATCGAAGAGTTGTCGCTGTAGAAACGTATTCCATGGCTATTAATGGTCAACTTGAGAGCGCTGAAGAGCTTCCGGCACCAAAATTATGAGGAACTTTAGCGGCTAAAGTTGTGAAAGGCGAAAGCCTCAGTGCTGCATTCTGCTACGCGATTGTTCACTGCACATTTTCTTGGTGCATTTTTTAACCGCCAATTAATGAAGCTTAAGATTAGCCTTTAGGAGAGGAACGCGAAAGCGTGTTCTAGCGCGGCGACGGAGTCCAAAGAACGCCACCACCCTTTCGGCGCGATGCGTTGCCCTTTGAACGCAACGCTTTTCGAGGAAAGGAAATGGGGCTGTAATTCTCTGTCATCGAGCCTCTCGCCAGCTCTACCCCCCGCCCCACCCCTCCCTAGATAACAGACACGCAACACTCTGGCGCAGATTACAAACACATACTCTCCCCTCGCCCCTTACCCTAACCCACTATCATCCCTCCTTCCCCACTCCTGCTTGCGCCCTATGCCCAGAACCCTTCGCTTCTTCCCTCCACATCCTTTCCCTCTGCCCGGCGGACCCTCCCCCGCGGGACCTAGAGAACCTCAAGACCTGGGAGGACTGGGAGACCCTGCTGCACTCGGAGGACCTGGCCTTGCAGACCATCGCCACCGGCCGGGCTGCCAGTGTTATGGACCTCAGGAACATAAACACTTGAGTGAAGTGGGGTCGTGCGGGGACCCTGGGGCGTGCCCCGAATTCCTTTGTAAATAAAGTTTTCTCTCTCTCTCTCTCGGTGTACACCTGAGCCGCACCGTACAGGAAGGGAGAAAGTGTGAGTGAAAGAAGAAAGAGGGGCCGCAATGAAGAAAATGAAAATTGTATTTGAGGAAAGGAATTTACGCATTAACTGTCTCACATATTTCGGTGGACACCCGTCAAAATTCGCGCGCGGTGACGTCACGACAATTTGGACCAATCTGAAACGCGGACAAATACGCCTTGCTCGTCGGTAATTTGGTTTTTGAGGAATGGAAATCTATCTGTCTCTCATATCTCGGTGAACACCTAATCCTCGCCGTAACGGGAAGGGAGGAAGATTGATGGGAGTGAACGAAAACACCGTATTCACTAGACGCACCTTTGTCCATTCCAAACCATCGAGCTGGCATGGCGGAGTGGAAGCGTGCTCGACTCTCACTCCGGAGACCGGGGTTCGATCCCCAAGCTCGGCCAATTTCTTACTCGGTTTTATTTATTTATCTGGTCTGACTAGAAAGGTTAATTAGACTAAGTGGTTAAGTAAGCCATTACCTAAACTCAGTCAAACTTACTTCGAGGATCACTATACGATCCCTTTAATTGGTTGCATGGTTAGTAGCCAAAGTACAATTGGCCCCGTTTGAAATTTGCGCACTGTGACGTCACGATCATTTAGACCAATTGAAAAGCGTGACATTTCTGTCGACAGCTCCTGCTTACAACGATGAGGCATTAAAGGCTTCCGCCTTAAAAAGGGTTGAAAGTTAGCACATAACCTACTAGCGGAGGCAGCATTGCCCGAGAACGGAACCTCTGTACGTGCCTTCGTTGGTCCGTATATGGTACACGTGACGGCGCTTCGAGTGCCGCTGTTCGTCGGGGACGCGGCACAGATTGCCCACAGGATATTGCTTGATATCTCCCACCCTACCCTCAAGGGGCGACGCCACGTCGGCAGCTTCATAAAGTTGCCGACGTGGCCGATGGTCTGCACAGGCATAAAGTTCGGCAACTTCTCTGAAATTTATGTCAGTCCAAGGCCACCAGGTGATGTTCGACTACCGGGGAGTTTGCTAAGTGTGTTCCCGCTGTGGCCAGGACAGGCATGTTGGTGCGGCCTGCCGCACGCCGTGGATGTGTGGATGGATGGAAAAAACATTCTTGTTAATAAATTTCAAGTTTTCTTGACCCTTACGGGTCACTGGGTGCCGTGGTCGATCCTTGGTCCAGGATTCCCTGGTTGTGCCGGCAGCGACGTGTTCGGTCACGAGACGGCCGGATGCAAGGCGGCGCGCCGACGCGGCTCCGGTGATCACGCGGCGGCCGACTGCCTGCCTCCGCGGCGGCGGCCGCCTCGGGGGCAGCCCAGAAGAAGCCGGAGTCACCTGCAGTGCTGCAACCGCAAGACCCAGTTCCCGCCCCAGTGACGGTGCCGCCTGCTATGATCGCACCATGTCAGGACGACGACGCTCCAGCTGCCCATGCAGAGCACGTGGAAACCCCAGGCGGCCCGGAACCAGCAACCCCATCGCCGGAACAGCCGGAGAACACGACGGACTCGGCATCTACCGACCCCCTGAGCGAATCGGTCCCGGGCGAGCACTCGTCGATCTTTCCAACGAGCTCGTCGGAGGCCTCCTCGGCCTGCAACAGCGACCCGTACGGGACGCCGGTCGAGGGCGGCGACGGATCTTCGCGGGGATCGATGCTCCGCCTCTCGGGGGACCTCTTCTGTGAACAACCTGAGGCGGACGACCTGCTGAGCGCCGCAGGATCGTCTAGACGTCCACGGTGACGGGCGCCACGGATGCCGACGACGCGAGCGGCCAGGACTTAATGGACCTGAGCCTGACCACGACACTAACCGCCGACCACGCCTTCCGAGGGTCGGTAAGATACGCCGTGGACTTGCTTCCCGCCGTAGAACCCATGGACACGGGCAGGGTCTTCGAGAAGCACACGATGTCTCTTTCCGCGGACTCGGACGGTTCACCCGATCCGTCCCACCCTAAGAAGATTGCCTGCGCGAGAACTCCTCGGCAAAATGTGGGCGCCCTGTGTTGTCATCATGGCGGTGGTGCATCTTCTCTCCCTAACCATTCAGGGATTTCGGTCGCTCGACAAGCAGAGAGAGGTGATGCACTTCGCCCGCGCACATGGCGTCGACATTCTCTCAATTTCCATTCCAAGCCATTTCCTCAAGCAGGAAGAACAAGGAGAAGGGGTGCTGCCTACAGAGAGCGCTCGCCCTCTTACTGGTTGGGTGACCGCCAGAAGAATAATTTCAGCGCAAGTAGTCCATCGCGGCGATCCCCCGGAGTTTGAACGTCGCATCTTTGAATCTCTGTGCGCTCGGTACTCGGAAAAAACAGGTACAAGTGCGGTTTATTTTTCTTCGGGCAGTTGCCTCGACTTACTCGCTGTACAGAAGGCCAAAATAGAGACCGCTGACTCGACAAAAAGAGCCCTTGTCTTTTTCAATCAGATCACAATGTCTGCGCGTCGCATTCTGTAGGACTTTTGGCTGGTTGTCTCCTGTATTTGAAAAATAAATTGGAGGCTTATCAAGGTTAAGCCCAGTGGATGCGAAGCATGTCCTTAGCGTTTGGAGGCATCTTGACCGCATACACGCCCGGCGCAAAGACGCTGGCGCGGTTGCGGGCACAGAGACTGACGGGACGGAGGGCGCGCGCCGCCTCATCCCCGGCATGACGTCACATATCACGTGATGCAGCGATGGTGGCGCCGCCGCCGCGTCGCGCGCGACAGCGCGAACCGAAGGGTGGAGGCCTCCGCCGGGCGACGTCCGACGGCGCGATATGAGGCCCCATCTGCAGCCGGTGTGACGTCATCACGTGACGTCACATCATGTGATCTCACTTCAAGGTCAATGGTGGCCACCGCCGGGAGGCGACCGACGGCGCGATATGAGGCCCCATCTGCAGCCGGTGTGGCGTCATCACGTGACGTCATGTCACGTGACCTACTTGAAGGTCACTTGAAGGTCAATGGTGGCCACCGCCGGGCGTCGCGCGAAGGCCCGAAACCTATGTTAATATGCTTCGCATAAAAGAGCATATATTTTAACCTTGTGCACCGAAAGGATACTAAAGGATGGTTCATATGTTGCGAAATTGGGAAGCATGGGGAGTTCTTATACGGTTGATTAAAATTTATGCCTTCTCTGATCAGGCAAAGAGAATCGATTTTTTGAAAACCTCAAATGCCTTGTTAAACTTCAGCTTTCCGTTTTTTTCATGGGGATTTTAACCGCGAGCGTAACCCGAATGTCCTGTCTGGATCGACCACAAGTAGCAATAGAAATTCTGCAGAGCTATCTATCATCAGTGAAAACGTGGGTCAACTAGACATTGGCCAGTCAGCTGAGGTCCTGCTCGTATACACGTACACAAGAAAAGCCGCATGCCCATCTGTTCTGGATCTAGGCATCTTCGACGGATCTTACCCGACGCATGTCGTCTTGCGTAAAACCAGTGTCTTTATCTGATCACAACACAGTTAGTTATATTGTCTATTGATGATTGCAGCTGTCGTAAGTTCCAACCTTGTTAGGCTCTTTAGAAGCTCAATGCTGGGCTGATTGGCAATGAGTTTTAGAGCCCGCGTACATTTGGGCTTCCAGTCTTGTTTCTCAAGGGCAGAGGTTGAATTAACATTCGCTCGATTAAGTCCTACTTTAAAAAGCTGAGGAGAAGCATTACTGAAAACAGTTTGCAACCTTTATAATCTTGATTGCGGAGCATATCTTGCTTGAGTGCCCTGCATATGCTAACGATCGTGCGTACTATGAACATTGCATGCAGAAGTTCTGCTCAGTGCCCCTTACAATGGACAAAGTTTTAGGTCCCTTAGCCTGCCTTAGGCAACAGAGACTTGCAATGACTTTTCTATTCACATATTTACAAGACATTAAACATCTCGATAAGCTTTAAATTCACTTGCACGTCACCTTCATGCATTGTTCATGCAGTGAACTTCGTCAGCCCATTTGACGGACTATGCACTCCATCACTCCATAGGTTACATCAATACTCGCCATTGCATCCTTAGTACCCATTTCATGGCCGCATTTTATCTTCGTTTTTTTTTTACCTCTTCCACTCTGCTCTCCTTCCGTCTTTATCTCCGAAATTCCCCTCCCTACGCAGAGTAGCATGCCAGCGATTTTAAACGCCGGCTAAATTCTCTGCTCTTCATTAAAGAGTCTCTCTCTCTCTCTCTGATTGCGGAGCTCCTGGTTTATACTCGGGGGAAAAATGGTATCGCCGCTACTGATAACCCCGCAACTATGTCACGCTGTGTATTGCAGTCTCGTCGTCTTCTTATTACATTCACGCGCAATAGATCCAGAACACACTGCTATCACACTGCCCTCTTTAAGTGCTCAAACCGGTCACAAAATTTTGGATAGCGCAACCACTAAAGTCCCTGGGCACCGATGTCGGCGATCTTTGTCTGAACACTTATCTTGAAACCCCGGCGTCGAACCGAAAGCGAAATGAAACGCGAGGTACTAGCGCACACATTTCGCATTTGGCCACATGGATAAATCGGCTCTAACTTTTTTTCATTTCGCATTTGCCAAGATGAGAAAGTCGAGGTCGGTATTTTAACCGCGATCAGCCGGCCGACGCGAAAATCGCTTAACCTCTACGGCGTTTGAACATATACTAAAATATCACAGGAGCTCGCTATCATAGATGAAACGCGCATGCTCACGAAAAACAGACAAAAAAGCAGCATAATACGATGGACGGGAAAAATATTTGTAATTAAGTACAGCTTCATAAATGATGAGAGCTTTCTGAAAAACAATGACAGTGAATGATGCGTACCCACTGGGCGGAGCAATTATTGAAAAAGGAGCAACTTTGACGGTATGCGAAAAGCGCACCGGCTTCTTATGCATTCACAGCTGCTAGGCCCATGATGACCTTCAGGACGACTTGAAGAAATCACCGCCAGTCTATGGAGAAACAATTTTTAAAAGGCGGTTGCTTTTTGTGTAAAGGTGGCAATAAAAATCTCTGCCTCTCCCATAACCGAGAGTAGAGTAAGCATGAAATGTTTACGGGCATAACACATTGGTTGTAGATGGTACTAGTCAAAATCTTGATTTGGGTCTAGTGTTCAACACACCACACCGCACATGCTGTGCACTGGTCCATGTGGACGCAATCGTTTCCTGTGAGTGTCTGGGGAATCCCTTGCGCCCTGCCTCGTCGGCTGTATCCGGCTTCGGTTTGCCTTTCATCTTTGTAACCGTTGTTTCAATTCCTCGGTTTATTTGTACCACTTTGGCTATGTGACACTGGTGACGTCACCACTGGATTACGTGACACATAATTGATGACGAAGTAATGGTAAATTACTAATTATTGAATAATTACTGATTAAAGACTAAATACTAATTCACTGCTAATTAATAACGCTTAAGAGAGAGACAGAGAAAACTTAATTTACACAGGAATTCGAGGCACGCCGCAGGGTCCCCGACGACCCCACTGCCCTCAAGTGATTATGTTCCGAAGGTCCGTAAC